>NC_088606.1:28929396-29258396 GCF_036013475.1 Columba livia | reverse complement strand
TTAAAAAAAATTCTTCGGCAGATATTCTAATTTTTTTTTTTTCTGAAGAGAAGAATTTGTACATTCTGTTTGGAATATTTGTCTTCTAATGAATTAAAATGCACTTTAAAGGAAAGACTGAATAGGTAAGACATTTTCTTAACTCATAGCTTTTGTTTTGCATGTGCAGTAGTCTTAAGACTCAATGACAAGCTGGTTTTCCTACTCAGGTTTTATTGTGAGATCAAAGAACGGAAGTCTGCAGTATAGCTTCTCTGTCACTGATATTAACTTTAAAGCAACATATTGCAAGCTTTCATCTTGCAGTAGTTTCATGTACATCTTAACAGAATTTCTTGAAGAGCAGAGAAAACTATTTTCTAAAGTCAACATCAAAGCTTAGTTTTCATTGACTCTTGAGAGTTTGTTTATGCACTTTTTCTTTGTCTCCTGCAGTGTTTGCAGTTCAGGCTATTTTAGTTGGCGTGGAGGGCGATGAGCAGGCTGATGGATTCAGCAGCTGCAAATCACAGGATCAGCTGTCTGGAAAGCTGAGTGAAGTGGGCAGTTGGCAGCCACATGGATACAACTCCTGTAGTCCAAGAAATTCCACAGTCAGTCCTACAGGAGAGCCCACGAGAAGATAACAAAAATCTTTACCTTAACACTGCTATGAAACTGTGTAAAAATAAAAGTGCCTAGTGGGTGTTTGAGATCAATTATTACAAAAAGTTGTTTTGGAAAGGTTGCTTTCTAAAATTCAGGTTGTAATAGCTTCTAGTACAAAACTATATACTGATAAAATGGGGAAGGATTTCCATGCTTATATTTGTAGGCTGTATATTTCTGTCATTGGCCTGGAACTATGCATATTCAGAAATAGGTGCAAATAGATAAATACTGGTTTCTTATTACTTATAAGTACATGGATTATTTTATCTACCTGCCACTTCTGGTAAGAACAACTGGCACTCATCACTGCACTAAGATACTTTATTCGGATAGTGCTTGTTTTTGTTTATAAATACAAAGTGTAGAAAGGGCGCATGACAATGCTCGGCTGGTTTTGCTCTATGTAATGCTAAACCACCTGCAAGGAGTTAGGAAGAATGAGGCCAACAAGGCCATGTGGTACCAGGTCTTAATACTGAGCCTCAGTAAAATCAGAAACTTACATAACAAGGCATTTTTGTGCTGTATTAGAACTGCATTAATTTTTACAGAATATTCTTAAATTCCCAACTGTACTAGATATAATTATTTCACTTTGCTGAATTATATCTAAATCTAGACATCAGGTACAGTAATAAGAAAATCTTGTACTATATAATGCCAACTGAATTTGACATTATACTCTTTCCTCTCAATATCCCGTTTTGTGCCAGTCAAGTGTAAAGAAAAGATGCAAATAAATAGGCTGCAGCTTCATTAATGCTCTTCTGCTGAGGACTAATCAGCATTAACTTACATGGCAAATGTGATCATTTCTTCATAATCATGTTCTCTTGATAAAGGGCTGGCATTAGCCTTTACACAGCTATTCTTCTGGCCTTTGTTCAGCCTTCACTTTCCCATCATCACATAACAGTTAAAACCCAAAAGAATATCAATAGGGCCTAAGTTCTTTTTTTCTAGCTTTAAATAAGCTGGACTTCCCCCAAACCCAGATATAATCCATTTTATGCAGGAATCTGGCCTGTGGCAAAATGAAATCTCATTCTTTTGACAATAGCTACAGACTCAGCTGAAACAGCATTGTCCACGAAACAACGTTATGTGATACTGGAATGTGAACTTCTGGCTCCTAAGAATTTTTTTCAAGAAACACCCAACAGACTCATACATGACCATGTGCCATGCAGGTAGAGTCGGACCTATTGGGGACTGCTGATACCAGCTGTCACACAAGCGGCTAGTGCATGTTCAGTAAGACGCTTGTGTTGACACCACTGCTCTGCAAGCACACAGTGAATCCAGCCTCTTGTCTGTCTGCAGACTGCGAGTGCATGTGCAGGTGGATGCACGTAACTTCTGCATTCAACAAAACAACTACAGCAACCAACCAACAAAGCAAACACAACAGCCCTAAAGATGATGTTATGTGAACATACTTACCAGCAAAGGAAAAAAATCCTTTCTATTCTCCCAGGAAAGATGAGACTACAGTGACAGTTCAATGCTGTACTAATTCCAGGTCAGAAGGGAGAGGGAGCTGATGATAAAGTCACAAACTGGAGCTCAGAGTTTATATATTATGAGAAGGTATGCAGAGACTTGATTTCCTTCCTGGCTCATTCAGCCTCTCAGAAAATATCTTCCTCTCTTTTGGCCACCCACTCTTTCTAAAATGTAAATCCTTTCAGAGCTGGTACTTTGTCTCTGACTGAGGTTGTAGTCTTCTATGTTAAGATCAGAGTACATGACCTTGGATATGGATGAGGTCAGCCTTAGGTTCTCTCCATGTTACTGAAACTGTCAGGAGCGGTTAATTATCTTGTTAGAATGTAAAACATTTGGTGGCTGCTATGCTTGCAGTAGCCTGTAAGTACTTCAGACTTTGCTTTTTGAGTAAAATGAGCAACTTGTAATAAGCCATGTAAAAATTAACAGCCTATGTCCTTGAATATATACCTCTTTCAAACCTCTAGTGCATTTTGGTACAAAATTTTCTGTGTTGGTGTGGAAGGTTTGCCTACTTCAGAAATTTGAGATGCTTTGGTAGCTAGCATAATGGTAGCTCAAGAGAAAACTTGTTTGAACCGTGGGTCTGAACTCTTGATTTATGTTATTATCTATTCATTAGCCAATATTTTCAGTACATTTGCTAACAATAGTCAGGAGCCACTTGCTCAGTGTTGATACTTTCTTCTTATGGCTTCGTGTTTTCAACCTCTCTGTGAATTCTGACGGCAGTCGAATTCAGGATGTAACTGTGTGTACGAAGCTGGAAAATAGTGAAAACTTGTTTTACAGGTTGGCACAAACTTAAGCTCATTCACTGAAGATATAGTAAGTATTTTTCTATAGATAGAGCCTAATTTACAAAGTTACAGTTACTGGGCAACAACCTATATTTTTTAATCCCTGAAATTAATATTAAACTGCTTTGTGGCCAAGAGGGAAAAAAAAAACCAAACCAACAAACCCAACCATGAACAGCATTGGAGAAGTGAATGCTAATGCAGCCAAAAAAATTCACTGAAAATATTATTTAAAACATTTGAAAGAACATGGAAATACAACTGTACTTTTCAGTCAAGTTTCAGTTGTAGTTGTAAAAATGGATAATAATAACCTTTTCCAAAGCTTGGAAAAGATTTTGCTGAGCTTTTTAGCTTTGTCTGTGTGTCTGTAATTAGATTAGCACACTAATCCAGTAACTAGTGTCCATTTGCTCACCTGGAAGTGTGGGGATATTTGAAGCCCTGAGCACTTGCACCCTAAGTGTTGCCAGGCAAGGCCTGTGTGTTTTGTACTTGCAAACACAGATGCTGGTTGTCACAACAGAGGGACTGAGGATGTAGGGGAAGGGAGGCTGCCTCTCGTTCATGGCAGCCCCCAAACCCTGCTCGTTGAAACTCCTACATTTTGTGCCCATCTCTGGCATTTCTGAGAGCTGCTCCTGCAGGGGACTTTATCTGTCAGTGCTTTATTAAAATGAATAACTGCTGATAGTACTCAGCCATAATAGTTTCTCAAGGGCTATTATCATACTGTCATACTAAAATTATTTAATATTAACTAGGGATTTTTTTTTTTTAAATTTGTTACATACATATAATTACATATTCAATAATTTGGCTTTACTTTCAGACTGAGGATGACAAATCTGAACTGATCAAAGTTACTGTATTATTAATTTTGATAGAATCAGCTTTACTGATTTTCTAGTTATTCTGCTGCTGTACAAAACCACAAGAGTATCATCAGACATGAGGTTTCATTATAATTGTCTGATAGAATTGTTTTGATAGCAAAATTGAAATGAATCAAAATTATGTTGTTTATTCTCATTTTATTGACATTGTGCATGTACTACCCTTTACCTTGAAAGTTAAAGCTGAAGATTTGAATTAAAATAATTTGTGTTGCTGTTTTTGTTTTGTTTTAAAGAGTGAAGTGTTGGATTTAAAATCTGCTATCAAGTCACTTTAAAAAATATGTCACAGATGTAGGAAAGCAATTCTAGGCTCCAGTGTGATATTTTTGCCAGTATTTTAATCACATTTCCTTGCTTGTTTATAACATGCTTTTTTACACAGTTTTTAAAGGGAATTGTTATAATGCAGTGTTGTTTGCTCACTAGCATATGCCTAAATATTCTTTAGTCTTGTGACTTATCCTTTCACAAAGAAAATTAAGACTAGATTGAAAAGAATTTACCCTGTATGCAGCACAGTTTAGAAATCTGAAACATTAGTTGTTAAATTTGGAGGATACCATGCTGTAAGAACCTCAGTTTTACAACCTGGTAACTTATATTTTCTTTTCTGCTTTCTCAACACAACTGTTCACAGCTTCTCTCCTTTCCCTCTTTGTCATTCTCCACCCATCTTCTTCTGTTCAATTTTGAGTCCAGAATAAGACCATAAAAAACTAGTGCACTCTCATCACAGTAATCAGCAATGCATCTCAGAAATATGTTGTCCACATGGAGTCTATCCCAGACTTTTGCGCTACTTGGCTATAAAGGGTAGATTAAAAGGTAAATTGTGTCCAAAAGAATTTTGTCAGTGATGGCACAGATTGGATTCTTTGCATTTCATCTAGGGGTGGGGGAGAGGAAGCAGAGACGGAGTCTGCTCATGGCAGTCTTATCACTCTAATTCCTATTGCTGTCTTCTAGGATGTCACTGTACAGTGTAAGTTTTCTGCTTCTGATTCATGTGATCTTGTTGTGCCATCCTTCTTTGTTGTGTGCTGTCTCTGCACTTACTGAGCAGTCCTGCCAAACAGGACAGCTGCTGCTTCAGTTGCTGTAGCGTTGCCATAAATTAAAAAAAAAAAAAAAAAGATCCCTGGATGTATTAATTACATTACCCTTTCTGGCTGAAATAATCTATTCTGCATTTAATAAAACGTAGATGAAAAGTAGAGCTGATCTATGGAAAGACCATGCCTGTAGCTAAATATCTACTTTATTTTTCTATTACAGGATATTTGTGAAGATATATCTGATCATGTTGAACAAATTCATGCTCTACTAGAGACTGAGTTTTCCCTGAAGCTTCTGTCTTACTCTGTCAATGTGATAGTCGATATCCACACAGTACAACTACTCTGGCACCAGCTACGTGTTTCTGTTCTGGTTCTGAGAGAGCGTATTCTCCAGGGACTGCAAGACGCCAATGGAAACTACACCAGGCAGGCTGATATTCTGCAAGCATTTTCTGAAGAGACTAAGGAGGTATAGTAACTAAATTAAATTTTGAGAATTTCATCTGTATTTGAAGCATTTCATCCTGGTTGCACATATAAAATTGCTAGGATGACCATTTTAAGGACAGCTTACTTCTAGGTATTTTGCTATTTTTGTGGTTTAAGTGTCTTCAGCTGATAATCAAATTAAAGGAAGTACTTTAAGGTCAAAGTACTTTCAGAAATGTCATGACAGTGGCTAGCAGGGTTTGCTCCTGACTGAAATATTTTTCTTAAAGGACTAGAAACACTTGTAGAGGTGCATCTGGTCCAAAGTCCTTGGTCTGGTCACTCATGAATTTGAGGTTCGTAGCCAATTCAAAACTCATTTTTTATGTGCAGTGAATACTTTCATGAGAAGCTTAGACATTTCCCTTCTTGTATACATGAACCTGAGGCTTACATAAAGTTTTCAGAACCTTTACAGTCTAGGTCAACTTTGCTTTAAAGCGGAGAGTATGGACTTTAATTTGTTTGAGTGGCAATTCTGCAAGAGGCCTCTAAACAGTCACACATTTTGTCTGAGAACCAATCATGCATGAATCATATATTTTTTTTTACCAAACAGGGTGTCAAATTCACACACCTGTAAGTGGCTTGTAAATCTGGATTCATTTAACTAAAATGCCTTTTCCTTTGAAGCCATGATTACTAAATTACCTTAGTTAGAAGGACACTACTAGCCTAATTTTTAAAACTAAAAGATGCACCTTTTTATACCATAGTTAATGGTTCATAGAAGATATCTTAGTGTGTATATTCTCATTTGATACAAGTCCTAAGATTAAGATAAAATGCTTTTGTTAGGATTAGATACGTGTACAGAAAGAAACCTCTAGATCAATGCAGTGAGATTCTGTGACCTGTGTTACAGAGGAAGTCAGAAGTCCCCCAAACATGTCCTGAATTTTAGATCACACAAGTTTAAAGAGTATGTGCATATTTTCCTGCTTCTTATTGGGTTTTATATTTATCTTTGGCACAACAGAGTGGGTGGTCCTGAAATCAGTGTTCAGATATGCTCAGGCCCACCTTCCACACCCCCTCTTCCTGATGTGTACATACCTGGTGCTTACAGATTTGATTTCTGCTTTGCTGTTGCTGGGAAACCTTCTCTGGCAAGTCTGAAGGAAATCCACACTTGCATGAATATCCAGAGTGGGGATATGTCATTATTTTATGACATAAGCACGGTGATTTCAAGTCATAAGGAAGGGGCAGATTCAGATAGGAAGAAACAGGAAATGTCCCATCTGGATCTGATTACAACTGCTATAAAAAACATTCCTCTGATACAGGGGAGGACTGACTGGGGATGGATAGATTATTTTTCAGTGAGGAAAAAGCATGTTGCCAGATAGGTTTATATGGTAATAAAAAAGACAAAATATCCTGGCATTATTCTTTTTTTCCAGCCCAACTAAAACATAAACAAGTTTTTATAAAATTAATGGCTAGCAATAGCAGAGACACAATATTAATATCAAGTTTCTGCTCTAATGCTTGAACAGATTCCCAGAAGTTGCTCTGCAGCTTTTAAGTTTTAGGTATTTATTCAAGCTTTTCATTTGGTATAATGGTAGTGGCTTTCTTTGACAAAAACAAATAAATAAATAAAGTGTAATGTAGAGACAATTTTATCTACTCCTGTCTACCTTTTTTTTCCTTTTTTTTTTAAAAAAAATTAATTTAATTTTCTTTTTTCTTTTTTTTTTTTTTCTTTTTAATGGCATTTCCCTCATATCCTTTCCCAGGCTGGACTATGTTGTGGGACTACTAAGTGCCTTGTGATTATCTATTAGGGATTTTCAAGCATATGTGAAGAAACTGAGCCAACCTAGAAACTTTTGCCCATACAAATAAGCCTTCCCTGGAGAACCATTCTCCTAATTTCCAGTACTCCTTAGGGATCATGAGCCAGGAATAACAGCTTATGTTTTCCTCCTAGGACTGAGAAGTCATCTGGTTTGAAAGGAATAGAAGGGAACTTTCACACACAGCCAAGATTTCTGTTTTGGAATTCACTACCACTCAGAAGTGAAATGAAGTTCAAAAAAATAAGCATGAAAATTAAACAAAGATAGGAGGAATTTTAACTTCTAAATGAGGAAGTCCCTACGCTGCTCATTGGTAGAAGCTGGGAATGTGGGTAGAAATGTTGTGTGTGGAAAGGCTATGTATGTATACCCATGCAGAATCACAGAATGTTAGGGATTGGAAGGGACCTCGAAAGATCATCTAGTCCAATCCCCCTGTCGGAGCAGGAACACTTAGATGAGGCTACACAGGAATGTGTCCAGGCAGTTTTTGAATGTCTCCAGAGAAGGAGACTCCACAACCTCCCTGGGCAGCCTGTTCCAGTGCTCTGTCACCCTCACTGAGAAGAAGTTTCTTCTCAAATTTAAGTGGAACCTCTTATGTTCCAGTTTGAACCCATTACTCCTTGTCTTACCATTTGTTGTCACCGAGAAGAGCCTGGCTCCATCCTCGTGACACTCACCCTTTATATATTTATAAACATTAATGAGGTCACCCCTCAGTCTCCTCTTCTCCAAACTAAAGAGACCCAGCTCCCTCAGTGTTTCATATCTTACAGCTCAGCTAGCAGAAAATGTTTAGATACTGGGCTCAAGGGAAATTTGATCTGAACCAATGCAGCGAATGTTATGCTTTTCTGTAGTCCTTGAACCGATCATTTCACAAAATGTTTGGCTCGCTCCTGAAGTCAGCTGTCTTCTGTGTAATGGTGAAGAGCAGCTTTGGCTGCCAATGTTAGCTGAGGACCTCTGTGGAAGAAGTGACCTGCCAAGGTTTCTTTCATATTCAGTGAGACAATCTCGTCTTGTTAATATTCCCTACTCTCTCAGTTCATAGATTGCACAGTCAATCACAGTGTGTCCTGGTTTTGGCTAGGACAGAGACAATTCTTCTTTCAGTAAATATTCCTTTCACTTCAGTTTCTTTCAAGTAAATGCACTTTCTGAAGTTGACTACATTTTTTCAGTCGGTGTCTGCTTCCAGAATTGATAACACTTCATGTTTACAGTTGTTACTGAGGTAACAGTAGGAATGGTATGCAGAAAGGCCCATGTTTATACTTACCCCTATAGAAACGGAGGTCACTGATAGATCTCTTATGTTCTACAAGTGAAAGAGCATAAAAGTGTTGCACCTGTGGGGAGGAGCAGACAGAACAGGTGACCCAAAATTGACCAAAAAAGTAATCCATCCCATATATGTCATAGTCAGTTTAAAGGTGGGCAATAAGAGGAGTCACACTCTCTTTTTTCATAGCTGACATCCTTGAAGGACTCTGCCTGATCTCCTGACTCAAATCCCAACCCATGCATTTCAGACTCCAGTTCTCTTCTGCTGCTGACTCCAGTCTGGGTCTTCCTGGTTCCTGCCCTGTAGAGTTGGTGATGCTTGCCATTGCAAAGTGCAATTCTTTGATCATCACCAGGGCAGCTCAACAGTAGTTTTGTATATTTTTTTCATTGTTGCTATTATTATACTATTTTTCATTGTTATTATTTTAGTAGAGCTATTTTTTATTTTCCAACCCATAAGTCTCTCTCCCTTCTCTGCTTTCTCTTCTGGGAAGAGAGTGTTTGTCGTTGGTTTGATTATCAGCCCAGCCTTAAACAGTGACACAGCTAACAGCCCTGCCTGGGCTATATTTACACTGTTGCTGTAAATACAAACAAATGTGCAGAAGCTAGCCTCAACATAATAAACACGGATAATACAGGTAGACTAGCTACTAAATCCTACATGCCTACATCACAGGCTGTAGGGGCTGGCTTAGGAAGCCAGCTCATTGACTGGGCAGGCAGTGACTGTGCTTGGGGCTATTCCAACAGTGCTGTACTGAACAAGATGCCAGCAGGAAAGGGCACAAAAAGTTTCATGGCTTGAAGGAAACAGAAGGACCAGTGAGGCAAGCTGCTTGCCATGATGGAGATGCCAAATTAAGAAAATACTTTTTAAAATAAAAATCTTTGGAGAGTTAAGATTTTGAAGGACCAATTCTTCAGAAATTGCCCAGAGACAGATGAGAAGAAAAATGAGTTCCATGCAGCCTGATGTCTGTAAAGCTGAACCTAACCTGTGAGTTTTATTTCACAATTGATAAAGCCAGGAAATAGGGAAAGGTTCAGTATCAGGCTATGTTAAAATACAGTGAATATTGATGTTCTCAAACAGTTGGTTAAGTCACAAAAGAAATATCTTACAAATTAACTTTGGTCATCTGAAGGAGTAAAAAAAAAAATGCAGAATTTTACTGTTATAAATACAAGTATTAGAAACAGCCTACAGAGCTTTACAGGAAGCATTACCATGTAAAAAGGGACAAATTTTTTGAACTAAGGTATTCTTATTGGTAGCCATGCAAGTAACTGAATGTAATATTCTTCTGAAATGAAAAGAATAATAAAAACCTGGTAATAGTGGCATTAAATAATGCTCTTCAGAAGCACATATATAAGGTGCTGCTTGGAAAATGACCAAGCAAGATTGTTTAATGCATGTGATTGTAAATTTCACTAATGTTAATAAACACATTTTTAAGATATGAAGGAATAGAGCTCATTACTCAGGAGAAATGAAGGCCTTAGGGGCCTTGGAAAGGGTTTTGATTTACATATGGTTTTACAGTGTGTAATCTTTTCCTGAGATGAGAGGGAAAATGCAGCTGTAATACTGATCATTGCTTAGTCATTATTTTCTGCATTAAATGCAGCTCCAAAATATAAATTTGACAGATTTATAGAAACTTCCTCTTTTAATTCTGAACTGTTGACAATGTACAATTTGTGGCATAAGTTCTACATCTGGATAGAATATGCTAAATAAAATCTATTTTCAATGTCCAAGATTATGGTTGATAATTAACTTTCTAATCAATCTTTTCTATAAATGACATTTTTAGCTGGAGGATGTTTTTACTTTGTCTAACACAGGTGGAATGGACAGAGTACAGTGTTCAAACTTTATATAATGCTTACATAATGTTCTGTAAACATATGTTAGTAGAAGATAACAAACAATAGCCTTCTATATTGAGACTATTGTTGTCCACACCAAAATCCAAGCGGTTTATTATAAGATGAAGAGATTGTGGGGTTATTGCACCTTCTTCAGGCATGATGTCTAAGGTCCGTAAACTATGGGTTCAGGCAGTGTAGTGAGACAAGCTGTTCTAGACAATAATTCACACCTATTGTAGCTACTCGAGAGTTTCCTTTAAAAACTCTACTATGAACACCAAACCTGGGAAAAAGCAACCAGTATACCAATTTAAACACCTAAAGCTAGAATCCTAAAACATGAGTTTCTGCCCTTGATGATGTTTTTTAAACAGTTTCTTTAAGCACTTAGGCTAATGTTGGCTTTTTTATTTTAAATTCTACTTTTTCATTTTCTTTTGTCGAGCTGACGTGTTCTGCCAATTTCTCTTGTACTAGATAGTTTCATGGAGTCCCTGAAGATATACACAAGTGCCAATAAAAAGAGAAATTGTTTCAGTTCAGGTTTCAAATTATGCGCTGGGATCTGGAAACAGATGAGACCTGCCTACATGTTAGAACATTAAATCATCTAGTAAAATAAGCTTATAAACTGTTGACTATACATAATTTTTCTGTGATTGTTGTGTATCAGGCTGGTTTAGGATCTTAATGTGGATGGATTTTTACAGTGTCCTTCAAATATCTCACCAAAATATTTACAAACATTGATTTGACTTCGATCTTAAAATCTTTTTGCCACTTGAGATGGTCCCCTCTGGCTATGTCTGTGTTTCTGAGGTTGAAGGACTTCAATTGAGAAGATACTGACAAGGGGACATGGCAGGCCAGATGTTTAGGATTCACAGCTGTAGTTTCTTTTCCTTGAGCTGTTCTCCATTTGTACTCCAAATATTGAGCAGATAAATCCTCAGTGGATAATGCTACCAGGAAAAAAAAAATAAAATGCAGTTAGCAACTTCTGTCTCCTAAATACAGGAAGAAATGTCTGTCATTGCTAGATGATGCTTGGAAAAATAACATTCTGGTGATCAACAGAAAGATCATAGAGCAGCATGGATTTCTGAGAACAAAAGATTAACAATGTGGCTGATATACTCAGCAGTCCCCAACATCCCCTCCCTCCTGTTCGAGGTAGTTAGTATGGGAAATACTATGAGCCTGTTGTATGGAATTTCTGAGTATGCCCTGCACTGAAAGCAGAATTTAAGGAGAATACCAGCAGAAAAGTGGAGGTGCTATTTTTAGGTTAGAGCACCAGACTGAAACTAAGCATTTTTGGTTTACTGCCCTTTTTAATTCCCAAATACTTTAGAATGGTTTGCTCATCTAGAGAGTACTGCAAAAACAGTCGAGTCAATCATGAATGCTTTTCTAGGTGTGAGACAGTGAAACATAGAAGCTTGTTACTTCATGTGTGCTGCATGTGAAAACTAATATTTTAAAAATGTACCATTTCTTTGTCTGTTTCAGGACCGTCTCGACTCTTTAACTGAAGTTGATGATTCTGGACAGCTAACCATCAAATGTTCCCAAAATTACTTGTCACTGGATTGTGGTATTACTGCATTTGAACTATCTGACTACAGTCCCAGTGAGGATTTGCTTGGTGCTCTGGATGATATGACCTCCAGCCAAGGGAAATTAAAATCATTTGAATCCTGGAACTACAGTGAGATGGATAAGGACTTTCCAGGGCTTATCAAAAGTGTGGGTTTACTTGCAGTAGCAACAGATTCCATTGCTTCCCAGTGTAATGAAGCATTAAATGAGAAAGAAACCCACATACCTATTTCAGCAGAAGATGGAGAAGAAAGGAAAGACAGGAAAGCACCACATGAGCTCTCACTAGTATCTCCTTCCACAAACACCTCTCTCTCTAAAGGTTCCTGCTCTGAAGATGGTGTTTTACCTTCTGACAGCAAACCAGTTTCCACAGTAGAGAAATCAGAATGCAATCTTCCACAGCACACTGGTGAAAAAATCAAATACTCTCACTGTGAAAACTCAACTCCTAAGAGACCCATAAGAGACTGCTTTAACTATAATGAAGACTCCCCTACACAGCCTACATTGCCAAAAAGAGGTCTATTTCTGAAAGATGATGTGTTTAAAGATTATATGGAAACCAATGATTTGAAAAGGCAAATCTCTCAGATAGTTAAAAATGAAATGAGTAGAAGTACACCTTCTTTGTTAGATCCACCAGACAGGTCCAAACTTTGCCTAGCTTTACAGTCACCCTACACTAACAGTCCATCTGCAGTTAGTCAGTCATATGATTGCTTAAATAAAATAGGTGATAGAAATCATGAGTACACAATAAATAATCGCTTTAAGGACAGTCCCATAAGTCTAGGGAAGTCTACGTTCTACACCTGTAAAGAAAAATCAAAGCAGAAGAAGTCTCATGATACTCCAGAGAAAATGAAAGCTGGCAGAACACCTGGAGGTGTGTGTAAAACAGCTCCACCAATACAAGCCAAAAAAAGAGGACGTTCTTCTCTACAGAATGGAATTACTTCTCATAACTCTCAGTTTCTGGAGGAGACAGAAACAGATTCTTCTGTATCATCAGATTCTTGTAACCAGAAAGATCCAAACGGGCAATCACAAGGTAAAACTGAGCCTTTTAGTTCACCAACACGTAGCCAAAGGAGCGCTTCCTCAGTCGGTTCTGAGTTTACCAACTCATCACCTCTTCTACTGCGAAGAAAGAACAATAGAAGCCTCTCCTCAACACCAAACTACACTCAGAAAAACAGTAAAGATGGTGAGGTCTGGTATGGATCTGATGAATATTTAGCACTTCCTTCACATCTCAAACAGACTGAAGTATTAGCTTTAAAACTAGAAAATTTGACAAAGTTGCTGCCCCAAAAACCCAGAAGAGAAACCATTCAAAACATTGATGATTGGGAGCTGTCAGAAATGAATTCAGATTCAGAAATGTATCCAACATACCAAACAAAAAAGTACAAAAAAAGGGGTAGAATTTCACCAAGCTCTTCAAGTGATATAGTATCCTCCTTGGGTGACAGTATTGAATCTGGGCCTCTCAGTGATATTCTCTCTGATGAAGATCTTTGTGTGCCTGTATCTTGCATTAAAAAATATATTGAAGAAAAGTCAGAAAGGACTGCTGTCACTCAGCCCCATGAGAATGAGACTTCTGCCTCAAATAAATCAGCTTTAATTCACCAACTAATGCAAGATATACAACATCAAGAGAATTATGAAACCATATGGGAAAAAATTGAGGTAAGGCAATAATCTTATGTTCTTCTGCTGTGTTCTTGATAAGCCTACATATGGGGATGGAGCTATGAGCAGGGGTGGAGTTGCTTTCTTGTTTTCTTTTAACAGTGAAAATAGTCTCAGAGACTGTTGGAAGTAGAGAACAGCAAATATCATTGTAATTATAATAGACTGCAGTGAACTTTAACCTTGCACAAATTGTCTACATCATGTTACTTACACCAATGCTTTTAAACTTGGCAAAACATTATTTTATTAATAGAGCTTCTCTTTGCTATTATCAGTTACATGATAAGTTATTTTTGGATGAGGTGAAAGATAAACACTGGAAAATCAAGGGTCTATATTGTACTTGAATGAAGTTATACTTAATATCACCTGCCTGTTTTCTTTATATTTTTAGTCCAAGAACATAGGAATCATTTTCTTGATTCTTGTTATATCAGGTATAATAACCACATCTTTTCTTCAGTCAGTTCTCTTCTTTTTCATTGATTAATTTCTCTCCAGTGTCGGTAGAACTAAGCATAACATTTTTTTCTTTTGTCTTCTTTTTAAAAAAAAAAAAAAAAAATCTTTCATAGATAATGGCAATTTAAGAGTGCAATATACTATTACATTAAACTTCAGACAGGGTTTCAGATGAGATAGGGTTTCATTCTTGGCTTCTGGCATCACTTTTTTAGATGTAACTCTTCTTTATAGAGTTGAGTAGTTAACACTATGAGAGATTTTTTTCAAGAAAAAAGATAACCTTTGGAAAGGGAGAAGAATTTGAAAGAATAATCAAATAAGGACCTAGCCATCTCAATAACATAATCATTACCTTAAATTCATAGTAATATTTATTTTTTCAGTTTTCTGATGTGTTTTTCTTCCTGGCCATTGCAGAGAACATTTCATGTCGATCCTCAATATAGTTTAGTAAAATGGCTGTCAGAAAAGAAAGCTCCATCTCTACTAGATTTCAAAACATTTAAAATTAATGAAATTTGCATTAAAGGGTGCTCTTGCCATCTAAATGCTAAATCTGGTATCTGCATTATCTTCCATGTCATCAAGATCTGTAACAGCTAAGAAAAAAGGACTTAGTTTTATAACTTCAGTAAATGCTTCTTACAATGCATGATTCCTATAACTTTTAGCGACAATGGAAGTATTATAACTGGTAGAAAAGTAGTTGAGCTAGAAGTGTTTGAGTATAAAGTCAGGGTAGAAAACACAGAAAGAGAAATTTCTTCTTAAACAGAGGAGGCTGTCAGCCTTAAGAGAGTCAGCTCTGAAGGGCAGCACTTAATGATTTGAGTTGTTGCCTCCATCCTGATGGCTGGGGTTCATCTTCTGGACTCTGAGAAAAGAACCATTCCCGTAAGTGCAAGCTGTTTCTGTGCTTAAGTTTGCGTAGCGTTGAAAATTAGTCCAGATGAAGCTGACAGATAGAGTACTTCATTCTACACAAGCAACAGATCCCATCAAAGCTGCTTGTGAATATGTGAGATGCTGTCTCTTAAATGCTACTACGAGAGCCTGTTTAAGGAATAGAATTGTTGAGTGTCTAGGGACCAGCTTCCCCACTAGGCTCTGTGTGGCACCCTTTTGGCAAGAAGCAGGTGGTAGAGAAAATTTTTGCATCACCCTTTCAAATGATTGTGTTTACTTTTCTCAGACTTTTTGAAAAGGTAATTCTCTTTTTGGGGGTCATTTATTTTGGTGTGATTCCCTGCAGCTGCAGTTCAGTCCTGCCAGGATGGAGGAGTAAGAACCAGCTGTAAGAACTGGCTGCAGTTGTGAACACCCACTTCCTCTCCATACCCAGCCTCTCCTCACCTCCTCTGGAGAGCGCATTGAGCTCCTGACAGCAATTAAAGGTAGTTAGCTGTTCTCTGACCAGAATAAACCCTTCTAGCTAGTGATTACAGTTGCCACTCTTGTGCTTGAGGAACTTTGCTACTGCTGATGCTGCTTTTTCTACAGTTTCTCCGTGTTCCTGGTTGTGATGAAAGTTTGGGAAACATTGATCATGGAGTTTGAAAATAATCTTATGAGGTATGTTGTGGGAAGAGGCTCAGAGTAGAAGAAGGGTTTTAAAGATAAAGAAGACCAGTTGCAAAGAGCACTGCTAGGGAGATAGGTCAGTGAGCCATCCGCTTGAAAGCAGCACACTACTGCTATTTCATGCAGAAAGATGTATGTTAGCTACATTAAATGGCTTGAAAATGAACTTCCTGAATGGTGAATGAAAATAATAAAGAGAAAAGTTTTGAAATGTTTTGCCAAGAAATTGTAATATTACAATATTTTAAAGGAATAGAAGGGTTTGCCAAGTTTTTCCATTATTGCTCGTAATTACATCTTCTTTTTGTAAGGCTAGTTAAAGAACCAATTTTTCGATACAAGAGCTCTTACCAAGGTAAATCCTGCCTCAGTAACACTATGGTGTCTTGCTGAGGTACTTTAATTTGACATAAGTAACATAAAAATAGAAAATCCCACCCTTACATGATGTTATGAAATATTATAAACAAAATCTAACTAGAAATATCATACCTACATCACAATTCTTGAAACAGAGTATCAAAAGCGTGCCTTTTTAAAAAAATTATTGTCATTTGCCATTTACATTGATTCTGTTATTTAATAAGAAATCTCCAGCTCAAAAACTAGTTTCCTAGTTGCATGAATACCTGTCTTAGCAATAAGCCAATACTGCTTTGGTTAGTGGTAGTTTTGTCCTAAAGAAGTCAGATCTGAAATGAGAACTTAGCTAAGGACAGAAGCAGCATGTTCATGCCCATTAGTAATCCAGTTACAGTGCTAAAAGTGTCTAGTCTAATATATTTTATTTATTGGGACTCTAAAACAAAACTAAAATAATGTTTCATTTTGGGATAGTAACATCTTAGAAATGACTGGCAGCCTCAAAATCATTGAAAGTCATATTTTTGCTATGTAATAGGACAAACAAGGAAGTTCCAGTATTTTATCATAATGGGAATAATTTTGAATTTTTGTAAGTCTGGTAATATCTTGATAGTAAACATTTTGTTTAACATATGCTAAAGCATTTATTGGAAGCCTTATTAATTTCTCAGTTATATGGAGGATAGTCACGTGCAGAAGCTGATAAAATGTCTTTTTTCATACCTGCAAATGATGCAGATGTCCTTGCATGGGTATTACCATGCTGTTAATCTATGTGTCTGCCTGCAAACAGAATTCTGCTTGACTGGTCCATTTGCTGTTATTAATACATAGGATCACTTCCTTGCTTTGCAATAAATATTGCATACTCTTGCCAACTTTTGCCTTGCACTGCAGCTAATTCTTTGCCACCTGCTTCTTATGAACCTTCATTCTGGGGTACACAACAATTTCTGTGGCAGTTCCTTGTATGTTTCAGGAGTCACTTTTTGGAATTAAATGTGAGAAGGAGCAATACCAAATTCTGAATGTTCCTCTTCTTGTTAAAGTATAGCTCAGCTTTTAGTAGCTACCTGAAATGGATTTTTAAAATGCAGATTAAGCTTTGTAGTTTCTTTTATGCTAACCAGAGAAGATAAAGATACAACAACATCATTCTCAGAGGTAAAGTCAGTGGAGTTATTTTCTGTAAGAAGATAGCCAAATGCCACTTCCCGTGTGTAACACTAGAACTCCATAGTATCAGTTCCAGATGCTTTAAGGTTTACTTTCTATGAGAAAGCAAAGTTTTCCTTAAAATTGCACTTATAATTGAATTCCCCTGTGCCCCCATTTTTATGTGCAAACTGAAAGAAATTATCCTAGACTGATCTGATGACGATGCATTTTCAATTGTCTTATCTGAATAAAATAATAATGACAATAAAAACCTTACTCAGGCAGTTTTATCTCCTTAGCTAAAAAGCAATACTAGATGGACTACACTGATATCCCTGTGCTTTAATCTGTGGTCATTGATAACCCCATCTACCTGATTTTTGAGGGCATTATTACAAAGAGTATAAATGTAACCATTTGCAAGACGCTCCATTTTAATGAAAATGTGCTTGTTTTGCAGGCCTCAGGCTTAACTGTATGGAGCTAACTGTCAGTTTTTCTTGTTATACAGACTTATAGCTTGTTTTATCACAGGCTCCATTTCTGTTAAGAGGCAGCTGTATTTCCTCTGCAAGAAGCAATTCGATATCCATTGGTCCCATCTTTTTAGCTTATCAGATTGTGTCAATTTGCCCTCAACTCAGTTGACTCTGTACTTCGTCTGGGGAGCCCAGTCAGGCTTGGCACTGGTTTCCCACTTTCTTGATGTACTGAGGGAATAAAATAGTACTAGTCTGCATGTTTTTCTGCTGCGGTTTAGAGCATTTCCTAGGAATCCTACAGCAAAGAGTTGGATGAAAGATTTTGCTGCCTTCCAGGACCCAGTCAGGGACCCTCTCTCCCTCATACAACCATTTATCCTGTCTAAAGCCAAGATGCCTCAGTGGACCAGAGATTAAAGACCCTTTATCCAGACTCTGGGAGTAACAAGAGTAATTGTCCTGTCTAGGAGGAACTAAGGATCAGTGCAGTCTACAAAGGAGAGTGCAACAAATAGCTTGTGTGTTTGGGTGGGAATTATTTGCATTTTTAGAGGGGTGTCACAAAAGGTGACTAAATGGTAGGCTTCTGCAAATGGTTAATGGACTTGGTAGAGCAAGTTCATAATGGAGATAGGGCTAGGAGTTCGTCTGGGCAGTGGAGGGCCAGTTGGTTAGAAAATATTTGGAGAACTGACATAACGGGGAAAGAACTGGTGTTGTTTAGATTGAAAGGGGACAGAGTGGCTCATGGGCAGAGAATGGACTGAAAACACACCAGTACAGTTAAGGCAGAAGGTGCTTTGCTTTAGGGGGCGCAAAGTTTATTTCTGTTTGGAGGTGGGGGGAAAAACATGCAGAGAGGACAAATGAAGTTTGCAGTGTGGGGCTAAGGTGGTGAAAAACGAATAGGAATTGATAATGCTGATGGGGCTTGGTAACCAAGAAGAAACAGAACAAAATCAGTAATGGCAGAACACGTGGAAAACGCAAAGATAATCATCAAGGAACAGGACTGTCTTGGTTTGGATTACCAGATAAAGGATTTTTAAAGTGTCGTAGTGCTCCCCTCAGCCCTGTTGCTTTCAATAACACAGTGTTTCTAATGCTGACCTTCTAAAAATAAATGGATTGTGTATTTTTCCTAATAGATAGTATGCTTGCCAAAATTGGTTCACCTCTGACTCTCACTTATACTGCATCACACAATTTAGGTTGAAATATTGCTCTTGGTTGATGACCAGTTTTTAAAAAGCAATAAGAGCAAGAGACATCAGATCCAAAAATTCCTTGGCAACTCTGCAGTTTTCTCAGCAGTGTTGCTGCTTTGTGCAGCATAATTGAAAATGTCACTTCACATTTTGTACTGAAAGTCAAGTTTGGGCTTTGTTGTTTTGAGTCTGATGATACACCCCTGCTTTGAAAGCCCATCCCTCAGTTTTCAAGCTGGTTGAACTATTATTAAGCAATAATGTAGTATAGATATGGAACTCTCACTTTTACTCAGAAATATAGTTCTTTACTAGTTGATATTATTGAAACACAGTGAACTCTCTGTTTCTCCAGAACACTTAGTTCCTAACAGTTTGCTTGAATTTTAAACAGCTCCTTCAAGTACATTCACTTTTCTTTGGCATTTGCTTTAGCACAAATAGTCTGAGCAAGTTTGTCACCAGCAATCTTTGCAAAAACAGCAACTTCCATGTAAACTGTACAAATTCTGAATTTGTAAATGACTGCAGGAATTATGCTTCCTTAATTAAATACATCTATTTTGAAGCATATGTGTATTCAGGAATGTTTGAATTTCCAATATAAAGACCTCAGAATGATTTGGCAGTAAACAGTATTAGACCAGGGTATTTTATATTCAGTATTTGGCTAGTCATTCCCAATAACTGGGTGGGGAGGGGAATGGAGGTGGGGGAGGAAGGGAAAGGGAGAGAGAGAAAAAATCTGCTCACAAATAGTTTTAGTAGCATTGATTTGAGGGTATATCTTTACTAGTGTTTAGAACTGATTGTAAGGGATACGTCTACTTTGTCTACATCCCATGTTTGGCCCACATCTGATATGAGACCTCTGTCTGCAAAAAGCTTCCCAATTCTCTCTTGTTGTGCATATAGTTGGACACTACATCTCAGCGTAGGGGTGGCTGTGAACAGCTTAGAGGAATGCAGGAACAGCTGCTTTTGCCTCTGTGAATCCATGAGCCCTCCTTTTCTGTTCTAATGCAGTCCCTTGGATCAGCTTTAAGTGACAATTTGCTTCACAACCCAGAGTCATTTCTTAATCATCTGCTAATAGACAAAAGGATGCAGCAGAGCTGAAGATGGAGAGAGGGAACAGTTAAGACTGCAAGAAATGGACAGTGGACAGGCTGGAAGGCAAGATGTGGATGCCAGGCAACCTACCTGGAAAGACAATAGAGCCTCCAGATTTAAAAGGGACACAATGATAACCCAGAGAAGTAATCAGTATTGACTTTAAGATGATCTTATGATTGACTGTTCACTGCTTTCAGTTCTCTCAAGGTAGAGGAAGGCACTAAGCAACTATTAAAACAGTTTTAGAAGCTTTCAATTACAGCACTAATTTTCACAAAAAAGTCAAATTGCAATATGGGAATTTACTTCAAGGTGCATGTGGTGGCTTAAGAGGGATATTCTTGTGTTCAGGGCTGAATCCCCTATAACTGCTATCTTACAGGGAGCAGGTACTGGGGAGAGAGTTGTTTGTTTGTGAAGAGTTTGAGATAACTTCTGAGCTACCTTGTAAACTAGATACTCTGCTGATTTTAGGGCTCCTTGAAGTGCCACCATTATTAAACAGAAAACTATTGAATTTAAAATTGTGTTTTTTTTTCATATTCCCTTGACTATGTTAAATATGGGAGCATGAGAGAGAATGCTCCTTGCTTTATATTTCCAGAGTGACATGCCTGCTGTTCTGTTATATAACATACTTAGGCTCTTGGATACTTATGTTTTATGTATCTTCTGCAAGGAAGTACAGGATATTCCAGAAAGATACAGTATATCAAAATCACCATGCTCTATTCTAAATATTTAATCATTTAAATAATACATTGCTGCTAACTTCTACCAAAATCAAATGCCAGTCTATTTCCTGTTGTTAATGCACCGTTGCCTTAAAATGTGTACATGTTGGAGATGAGTCAGAGGAACAGAAATGTTCGAGGGTCTAGAGAGGATTAACCTGAAAAGAAAGATCAAGTCCACTTATGTAAGATTATTGCATAACTTCTCAAAATATATTCATCTTTTTCTTCTTGTATATCTTTATATCTTTTGACAGCAACTGGTCTTCATTCCTTCATCCTTTCCAGTATGTTATGATCAGGAATGAAACATTAAATCATGCTGACTCTTAAATCATAGTTGTTATCATTAGGCATCAGAGTGAATATAATGTCTGGTAAATATGGACAGGAAACTGTCTCTCAGAGGCTTGTTTCAGACTGTATGTTTACACAGACGTTTATTAGAAAAGTTATCTTGAGAGCAACCAGAAAGGCAAAAAATTGTTTTCTCCTCCTTGCTTTAGGTTTTGGAGTACAGATGATAATCCTCGCAAGCAGCTGAGAGGTCCTTAGCAAATCAAACTGTAATCTTATCTGAATATTCCTTTATTGTTAGTAAAGATTTATTTTAAAAGCTGTTTTTCATGTGAGTCAAGTAAGGTTACCAGAACACGGGCTAGATTTGCCTCTGGTTTCCCTTGGACAATGTTTGGAAACTCTCCAGGCTGACAGAGGGAGAACAAACACGCAAACAGATTTTCAGTAACAGACAGTGTAGATGTTCAAGTCACAGTAACTTAATATTACTAATTGGTTTTTCTCTACTGATGCAGCATCTGACTACATCTGAACGTTTCCTCATTGTGCTGTACAAGACTAAAGACACACAAGGCAATTTAAAATGTAAATACTGCTGCACTATTAGCAGCGACTGAACCATAGCAGCTAGCATAGAATTGGCTTCGGAAAGCCCAAAATAGGGTCAAGCTCATCTAGGCACTGCAGTGCATATCTCCTATAGCTCTATTGAGGTGCAGAAAACCAACAAAAAAATAGTAAATTCCTTAGAAACAACAAAGCTTCTGGGGTTAAAAATAAAAAATAACAAGACAAAAGAAAAAAGACTAGAAACTGGGTTTATTTCATTCTGTAAACATATCCAAATTTTGGGATGCAAAAAGTCAGAATTAGGGTCTAAAGAGGGTGTAAATGAATGCCCACTAGAAACCATAAAAAAAAAAATCTAAAAGGGAAGCTAAATTAATTAGAAGGCAGAAGAAAAGCAATTAATGGAAGAACTAATAGTGACAATATTTCTTTGGAGACTGCAGGTGTACAAGAATCAAGTGCAGAACAGGAGGTTAAATTAGGAAACTAGAAGAATAATAATGGATGGAAGTGGTAGCGAATCTCAGTCTCCCCTTGCTCCTGCCATATGTAGTGAATAGTGACAATCACCATTTTCCCTTTTCTTCAACTCAGAAATCTTGGCTGCAAAACAAGTTCATGGGTCAAAGAATGATAATATCTCTTGTGAGGTGACAGACGACTTTCAACTAATTAGCCTTGACTAATAGGAAATGTTAACATTAATGTTCTGATTTTGACAGGGAATCGTGGTTATTATATCTGAAGTCGTATCAATGATATAGCAGAGGTCAATGTATTTGGCAGTTACCCACAAGCAAACAGCATCTTTTCTATTTTATTAAAAAGTGTTTTTTCGCTTGCGTTTGGAAAACTTTTCGACATGGTGATCTATCGCCATCTTGAGGTCAAAACTTGTTACTGTACCTATTTTACGAAAGTTCTGTTCAATTTGCTTCTCGAACGAGACTCACAACTTGACACACATTGTTGTTAGAAATTCAGAGGTTAAATAAATCATAAACTAGAATCTTTCATGCCTATGAAGATCCTTTTTGTTTTAGTGTAGTATAGTCTCCAACAATTTTTGCAATGTTTTTTATTCCAGCAAATTGAATGTTGATACACTGTTCTGATTTTTAAAAGTAGTGGCATGTGTATGCGTCTGCAAAAAATTTAGAGACGTTGTCTCCCTGAAAATATAACTACCATTTTAATTATTATTCAGAGAACTATAGTTATAGTATTTAAATAAGTAGCATTTGGTCCTGCTTTGTGACGATCACATGAAGAATATAGGGGCTTTTTTCCTTTATCTATCACTTACTGGTTAACTTACTGAAAATGTCATGTAAAAATAATGATTTTTGTGTTTGTTTAAAAGGCACTGAAAATCCTGTGGGATTAATTCTGTGCCATTGGGTAAATGTATACGATTTGGCTAATTTAATTGTTTAAATGTGGTTTGTTCTTTGCTTGGGAAAATATAAAAGTTTTGGAAGTACATAAATCTTTGTTACATTGACATTATGCCATAGGGCCATACTGATTTCAAGCTACAGGAGGAACCGTGGCGCATGTATATCATATGCATCTTTCAAGGCATCAAATGCTGGGGAATAAGGTTCATTTCTAGCATCTATGAAATCAAAGACTAAAGAAATGTTGGGCCCAGTCAAGGGAGGTGCCAGCACGGCTCCAATTGAGCGTCCTCCAGTGCTGTCCAGTGCACACACAAGAAAGCAGCTGACCAGCGGCAGAAATAGCAGCTGCATCAGGGCGTACTAACCCCAGTCCACTGTCTGAAGCCCAAATACTCAGGGTATGCAAACCAAGGAATGATGATCATCCATAATTGTCTGTTTTTCCAGAGCAGAATAAAGCTGTATACTGATATATTACAGAGGCTATTATATGGAAAAGTTGCAAATGAGAATTAATTTGTCCTTTGGATACAGTTCATAATCAATACATACAGTAGCTGTAAAACAATCTGAAAATAAGGTGTGTTGCCAACAAAACATTTAAAATAATTATATGAAGAGACAATGCAGTACTTCCAAGTACCTTTACATCAATAGTTATATTGGCAGCATTTTTAGAAAAAGCACATCAGACAACCAGCTTCACTGAAAATAGAGATACTGATTATAGATTCACATTAGCCACAGAGTTTGGATCCAGGTTGCTGCATAGCAGACACTTCATACTGAAAGAAAGGGAATGGTTCTGATCAGGAGATTTGATTTTAGGTTGATTTATAGAATGAATAATAAATTTGCACTTACGAGCACCAGATCCTGTACTAACTTTTACATTTTCTGTTTGTGTTTGGAGGTGCTCAGAATGGACAGATAAATAAGTTTGACACTGTGAAACAAATGTGAATATACTGCAGCATTGTGTCACTGTCGTTCAGACAGGACCTAGCAACCCATTTTTGTGCCTGGCATTTTTACCAAAGAGAGGCCTCTCTCCTGCACTGTGCTCAGGGTCTCCCCAGAACCCACCCTCTCCTTCCAGCTGCTGCTGGAGAGCTGAAATCCCCCTTTCTGGGAGTTGCCAGCATCATCTTTCTTGGCTCAGGCAGGTTTATTTGTTGTTCCTGTGCTTCCCTTAATAGATCACTGGCTACAAATTTCTGGAGACATTGCATCCCTAACTTGCTCCCCGGTTTACCAGCTGAGTGAAACAAGCGACCTAAAAACATTCACATCTCTTAGCTGATCTCTAGATATGACAGGTCTGTGACTTAGGCAGTGTCACAAAAGGGTATAATACAAAAAGGCCTCAGTTTAGAATATTTGATGCTGTCATACATAAGAGAAACTTAAAACTTGTCCTGTGCTAGAAGACATTTTGGGTACCTATCTTTATTACCTAGCTGCTGTTTAGACTTACTGGATTTTATGTAGAGAAGAAATGCCTCAGAAAAAAAGTTATTTTAAGGGTAGTGAAAGCTTCTGTGGGATATGACCAATAGCAGGCATCACTCTTTGTGAACAAATATATTTTCAGGAACAACATGTTCAACCCTAGTAGTGTGATGAACTTTGTAGACCAGATTTGCGTGATCATTCAGAAATTTGTACATTACTGAGCACTCACAGTATCATGGTTGCTGACTGTTCTGCTTTTGCCTGCCTGTATTAATCCCAATGACCCAAAGAACATCACACTTTTTTTTTTTTTTTCAGTTGCATCATAAGAACTGTCTCGTACTTTGCTTCTATTTCCTCCTCTTTTGTTTTCGTCCCTGTTTATGGCCCATTTCCTTATTGTCTGTTCTTCCTGTTTCTCCCTCATTTTCAGGGCTCTTCGTATTCTTTAACTCCTGTGTTCTCCTTCCTGCTGCGTATACTGTTCACTCCATAGTTTCAATATTTCCTCAGTCAACCTCAAAATTTCCCACAGACTAGGAATGCTGCATGAGATCAGTGCTAGAAACTTCTGAATACAGATTCAGACTGCAGAGGTGTTCTGAGAAAATTCAGTACTGATTGGAACAGTGGAAAATATTTACTTAATATACTTGTGTCTGCAGTGGTTATAAAACTTATTTCTCTAGAAGTGGTGGGTGCTTTAGCTGCTTGGCACAGTGGTGGTTTCCAGGTGGTGTGAGGCGTCTCCACGAGAGGGCCGGTGCAGGCTGCGCTCCAGCAGGCACCTTCACTCCAAGCCCAGGCTGCAGCTCGGGCTGTGCCGCTGCCATCCAGCACTGTGACCTCACGTGGAACTTGAACAGTTTGAAATATTGCCTTGAAAATAGCTAAGATTCAAATTAGTATGATTGATAATTTAGGAGGCAGATAAGAAAAATTACTTTGTCATCTAGAATATGAAGGCATACATAAGATTTTTCTTTATAAAGAAGGATATGTTCATTTACTTATTCACTTGAATCCCAGGAGTGCTTTGAATCTCACACCATTTTTGAGATACAGCACTGGCATCCCATATTTTTTCAACATGAATTCTGTCCTCACCTGAATAAATGCAGGAGGCCAAAAACCTTACCTGGCTTTGTGCCTGTTAACATTACATCTCAGGTAGAAAGCATGGCCATGTCAGTGTGAGAAGAGATCAGTAGCCATTTTGTGTGCCTGGCATTATTGCCATCAGAGCAGATGGAATCTCTGGAGGTTTACAGACAATCCATATTGCTGCTAAGTTCATACCAGATGATTCTTTAAATGATGGACGAATCCAACATTCTTCCCTTTTCCCCTCCCTTCTCTCCACTAGTCCTCTCTACTCTCAAACACTTTCAAAGTCACAATGATGCTGGTTTTCCTGTGCTGCTATATGACATTCATATGTGCAGCTGTCTTGTCCTCAGGGCTACGTGGGTCTCTTCTCCCCAGCACTGTCCTTCCAGCCCATGGGTTTTGCTTCTCTGCTTTCAGGTGTTCACCAGTCCTTCAAAAGCCTTGAGGAAATGTTACCAATAGTGTTGGAAGCTTGTGTGCTAAGAACATACCTCTCAAGAACAGGGTTTAGGAAGCATTTGCCTTACTTTTCCTGTATCTATGCTCCACAGTCAATTTGCTGATACTGATGTTGCGGTTGAGACGGACAAACGGCACAGACCGAGTTCTTCCAGGATGAAAGTGGTAGATGCCATTTATTGCTACAAGTGCATTTTTATACAGTTCTGCCAATTCATGTGTCTCTTCACTATTGGTTACAAGTTACAGCAGTAACATCTCATTGGCTATTTTTGCTATCATCAATGTTACTCTTCTACTCCCTTCTCTCTCACGGGTACGTCCCTTCTCTCTCATGGGTACAACTTAATATCTCTGGATACTCCTTTCCTCCCATCCTTCTCAAGGGTAAACCTTAATATCTTCAAGGCTGATCTCTATTCCCATACTCTTCGTCAAGGATTCCACAGACCAGCTGTAGTTTCCCACATACTAAGAATGTCCCTTTTTAGATTTCATAAGTTTCAAATAGTAGTGGTAGTTCTTGTAAACAGAAAGTAGACTTTACCTTGAGCAACAAGGCATAGAGTAAAGAATGAATTATGTTTTTGGCATCATGGAAAAGTTTAAGCAACCTACAGAGATACATTTAGGAATTATTCTTAATATTCAGATTAGTATAACCTTCTCTTTGTCTATAATAGAAGCAGAAATAAAGTCAACAGTCCCCTGGGGACAGTGAACTTTTATTGCAGAATCAGGTTCACTGTCTTCAAATATAGTTATTTTTAATGTATTGAAAAGTAAGACTTGGCACGTTTCCCTGTACCATACTTTTTAAGCCTATCTTAACTTTATGGTTGTGGGTCTTCTAACTAGAAAGCTTTAGGGAACTAAGAACTTCTTAAAAATATTGTCTGCTGTTCCTGCTCCAGGGAAAATACAATATGGAAAAAGTTTGGAAATGCTAGCAAAAGTTTTTGATTTAGTGGTGGACCAAAAGGTCTACAAGTATTAAGATCAAGACTATCCTATTATTGGCTTTTAGGGGGAAAGCTAGAACAGAGTTCATTTGTAGTGTTTTCCTTGGCTTGTAAAATGTGTGCTTTGTTGTCCTCACTATTTCAAGACTAGAAGTACTCTCAGCTCTACAGTGAAATCTCTCTGAAATGTTGAGATATGTCTGTCCGGCTCTGCTTGTTATAACTCTCTATTTTTATTGATTAATCCTTCTGATTTTCCAGAATCAGAATACATCCTGGGGACTCTAAAACCAGGAAAAGTAATAAGCCAATGAACATCCTGTGCTCCCGCTTTCCATTCTGTAACCATATAAATCATGACCAATTAGATAGATGTCCATTAGGGAAAATAAATTAAATGGTCATTTATAATTCTGTGTGTGGTAGTTGGGCACAAAGCCCAGAGCTGGCATTTGTTAAAGATTTGTGTAATTTCACAGTCTTAAAAAATGCTCAACTAAACAGTATGTAGTAGAAGATGAAGGTGTGTCTTTACACAGATATCCACTAAGAAGACTATTTAATCTTTGTCTTTTCCCTGTTTGGAGAAATGTTTAAGTCACACGCACTCATACGCTGGGATTATTGGGTAAATGTGACACTTCTTTAGCAGAAAGCTGCTAAGTTCTATTTCTGAATTGTTTGTGAATGGATGTATTCTGAATTGCATATTAAGTATTGCCACGCTACTAATGTGTTTGGTCAGTTTTGTGTTTCTGTGAGGTCATTGTCTGCCACAGAATCTTGACAATATCACACAAAGAATGTTTTCCATTGTGGCATCTTGGTTCCTTGGGGATCTCTAACATCTGCACTGCTAATGGTTTTATTGTTGCCTCTGGGTCGAGCTCCAATTAAATTGACTGTGGCAGTTTGTTGCAGCCTCATCCTCTTGAGTACCTGGATTTCTTTGACTTACCTTTGCCTATGAAGAAAGTGCACTTTTATCCTTTTGAAAATAAAGTCCATGGGCAGAAATATGTGCCTCCTGAGACTAATATGCAAGTCTTTTTGTGGTTAGACAAAGGGTTTTCTTAATGCATTCTGTGATAGAAGTGCCCTTAGAGCCAGCCCATCCTTGTACACAGACCCCTCTGTGAGCTCAGTCTTTTTGTAAATTGGGAACAAACTTTACAACACTGTCTCCTTGCAACAAAATTGGGCATTCATTTTTAAGCACACAGCCTCATAACCAATTCTTTTAAGAAGAGAACTCCCTTTGTGTAGTAAAAGGGAAGGTGGAGAGAAAAAAAGGTCTGGGGTAGTGATTTAACAAGCACCATTGTCTGGTGCTTCCACACTGAGGTTTGTGGAATACAGTAGACCATCCACTGTCACTTTTAACTACCATGGCAGATGATTTTAGGATGTTTGCATTTAAGACTTTGGTGTGTCTCTTTTATTCTGATTTTATTCTTAGATCAAGACTTTAGTAGGGCTTTATACTTTTACAAATGCGATGACCAAAAGTGTCTTAAGTACAAGCCAGCATGCATGTTAAATGGAAATGTTAGACTAATAAACTGAGTGCTAATATTGCACAGCTTAAAATTACAAGCCAAAAGATATTGAAATAATGTTGCTACCTGTGCCATGTAGAAAAAGTAAATCTGAGATTTTTTTTCCACAAAAAGCTAAACCAAAATTTGTCTAGGATGAGGGCCATAGAACTCTTCATAATGGCATTAACTGGATACAGTTGTATCTTTGGTGTTTTATGGTGTAATTTTGGCAATGTTAACGCTAGCTTCCTTAGGTGCACATATCCAGATTCCTCATGTAAAGGAAGCTCACACCAAGAATGTACTAAAAACATGTAAGTTACTGCTGCTTTTAGTTTACAAAAAAAAAGCCAAAACAAACAAACAAAGCTACATTTTTAATACAGTAAAATTTCCATGTTATCACAGTTCTTTAAAAAAAAATCATAAATGTGCTATCTTTCAGACTAAAACTCGAAATTACAGAACTAGGTTTTAGTCTGTTTCCTTTCTTAAATGTGATCTAATAAAAGCTGGATTTGTAAAGTGATAGCTGCAGCTGAGATGGAAGCTTCCTCCTTTCCCATTCCATTCAATTAATGAAAGCTGAACTTCAAAGACTAAATGAGATCATTTGAAGTGCTAAAATTATTGAACACCAGAGCTGTTTACTTTCCTATCTGACCAAAAAAGAGAGAGAGCTTGTAATGTAAAAGTAAAATTAAACCACTGAAATAAAATTAGGAAACTTTAAAAGTTCTAGTGCAAGGAGTGGTGTTGGCTTAGTGGAGAGGCATTTGTGCATAATTTTAAGTGACTCCCTCGATAGTCTCACTTTGTTTTTCATGACTGTGGCGGTAAAAGTTTTTCCAAGATGTCTTAGTTGTGTGCTGTTCAGAAAACTTCAATCCAGTGAGAATATGTCTGAGCAAGACCCTTGACATGTTAAGAGAATATGCAGGGATATCAAAGGGAACTGAAGTCTTTCTACAGTATCCTAAGCACTTATGTAGTTATCACTAGTTTTGTAGTTGTTATCAGAAGTTTTTAAGTTGATCAACTGCTTATTAGTTAGAAACATCCCATAAATTTCTCCTGGGCTCTACTTTTGACCTGAGCATTGGCTGTGCCACCAGCTCCAGGGGAGCATGTAGCTAGGGTCGGTGGTTACCAAAAGTCCTTTGGTTGACTCATTTGACAGCAGTAGGCATTGGTCCTGTTGTCTGCTCCACACACTAGGAAGTGGGGAGTTAATGGAAACCTGTTTCTAAAGGATGTCAGTCTTTGGCCAGGGATGGGGTGAGCTTCTGAAGCTCAGTGGGAAAGCGCAGGAGAGGACTGAGGAAGCTGGAGACATAGGGAGTGAGGAACTCCTGGGCTGCACCCAGAGGCAGGAGCAGGTGCAGATAGTGAGCACTGGGATGTGCTGAACAGTCCTCATGAGTAGGGAGGAATATGCAAACGGGATTCAGCAAGACAAGAAAGAGGAATAAAGCCAGGCACAAACTGCTTGGGATGCCAAAGACGGCTTATTTCTGTGTTCATTTTAAGTATTTAATTTTCTGTCATACACTTGGATTAGTCAGAAGACACACATGAATTGCATGTGAGACGTGTTCATCTGACCACCTCAGTAGGCCTCGCCGCCGTGCTCCAGGGTTTCCCATTCTGGCAGCGCAGCTCTGCAGCTGCCCCCCCACATGCCGGGCACAGCCGGGCGGCCTGACCCAGGATCCTCTGACCAGCTGTGCTGGTCATGGGCAGCCCTGCAGCCCTCTGCAGCAGCTGGGGGATCTGTGCCTTTTGCATTCCTTTATATTTAACAGAAGGAGGGCAAGAGGCACACCTCCAGGTGGCCCCTTCCTTGGCCCAATACCCACGTGTGCCTCTGGCCTCAGAGCAGATGCACCCCTGCCCTTTGTGGGTGATGCAGCAAGTGAGTTCTCATGTCTTCTGACTTTGAAAAAAAAGAAAAAAAAGAATGTTCTGGTCATTAATGGGGAAGTCTCAGGATATTTAGTTAAATCCCATCAAATTTATTTTTAATTATGCCATTAATTAGTTAATTCCTTAATTCTATAGAACAATTGAATTAAGTGTATTTTAATTCTATAAGACACAAAGCAGGAACACTGAGTTACAGCTTTTTTTTTTTTTTTTTGTCCCTCAGTGCTCACATTTGTCTGTCTGTCTTATTCTTATCCATCCAGAGCAAATAGAATTAGACTGCAAAAAATAACCTTTTACATGCCAAATTTCAAATGACGCCATTTTTGCTCTAGCTTTGTTCAGGGATGTGTAATTAGAACTTTCTTTCTCTCCCTAGGAAAATCTGTAAAATTGTCATAAAACAAAATGGAGCATTGAATGTTTTAAAGATGAATGTTTCAACATTTTTCTCACATGGTATGGGAAGGGCTTTATCATTATTTACAAACTTCACTGTAGAAGTTGCTACAAATCATCCAATAATAATCCAGAAACATTTGTTTCTGTACTAATCCACACAGAATAAGAATAGTTTTACACTGTGTCATGTAGGGGCTTGAGTTTTGTTAATAGCATCAAGCTTGCTAGCACAGTACAAAACTATTAGATTTGCAAAACTGAACCAGCTGGTCAAAAGGCAGAAACTGGATTATACTGGTGCTCCTTTATTTCTGTTCTCTTCTCCTCTTTTCTCCCTGAGGAATACTTGTACAGTAATTTTTAGCTTCAATGTGGCTGACTAGGCGTTTTCAACTTCCAAGAAGTTTTGATGGAGAATACAATAGTTTAATTTCCCGTTACCAAAGCATGAATTGGATAGATTTTACAGTATTATCATTGTAAGTGCAATACTGTCTAGATCAGACTCTTAACTAGTAAAAATCAACATAGCTCCAGAGAAGTTTATACCTGTTAGAAATTTTTTCCACCTTGAGAATAATGAAGGAAAAAAAAATCTAGAAAATAATAATTTAAAATAGAAAAAGCAGAAAGGTAAGAAGTGTCTAGGAAGGGATATAAAGTGGTTTCATGTGCCTCTTTACAAAATGAAGAAAAAAAAAGAAAAATATACTGTATTTGGCAAACTTTATTATCCTATTAATTTATTTTTTTCACTGCATACTCCTGGATTTGGATTTAAGATTGCATATTAACCCTCATCCTTTGTTTTGATAGAATTTATGTTGTAATTTTTATTTTTAAAGCATAGTTTCATGTTCTGGCAGTCTCACAATAGATATTCTCTATGATAAGACAACATTTTTTCCCTGTTATTTTTTAGAATTTGTTTAACACTTATTTAAAATGTATAATCTGGCATATGTCCTAAATGATGAGAAAAGCAACTATTGTAATGCAGTTTGTGTCCCTGAGGACATGCACATCATTAATTGCATTCTATTCCAACCAACTAGACCATCTTGAATACATAGAAATGACCCTGTGTTGGTCAATCTGTGGAGGGGCAACGGCCTTTTAGTCAAGGATAAGTTATGTTTTGGTCTTCCCCTCTGTTATGAAACTTGAGGAGATTAAGGACTTGCATTTATATTTGTGACAGGGCTACATGGACCATCGATGTGGCAGATGCTCTTTTTCTAAGTACAAGAAAGCCGGCAGCCTCCTGCCTTCAGCTGCCTGGGCCAGCTTGGGCACCAGAGAACAGTTAGTTCCTGGTCTAGGCTACAGCTGGTGACCAGAACTGGCCCAAAGCTCAAAGGCTGTCGAGAACTATGCCCTAACAAAAAGTCAAGGGCGAGAAGGGAAAGTTCAGCATCGAGAGCAAACTGTAGGCTCATCTCTGACTGCAGAGGTGCTGCAGCTGATTATATTTGAACAGGTTTCAATTTCCAGTCCAGGGCTGCCTCCCAGGCAGGGATGAGTCACGGAGCTAGTGAATGGATGATAAAGGGGGCTCCTTCCTTGCTTACTGTCATCAGGCTGTTCAAATAAATCAGATGGAATCATAGGTAGAGCTATTAAAAACAAACAAACAAACAAAACCCCCAACAAACAACAAAACAACACCGCCCCTCCCCCCCCAAACACAAAACCAAACAAACCCCAACACAACACCAACAACAAAACCAACAAAACAAAACCAACCCAAAAAGCAACAGGGCAGTGTTTTGATCACTAAATTGTGACAGATGAAGGAATGAAGGAGGAATGGCATTGTTACAATTTAATCTTACATACAATTTGAGATAAAAACAGTTTTCTATTTTGCACGCCTTCTAACAGCTTAAAACATACTGTCTGTAATTCTGCTGCGATGCGTGTGGTCCAAGGGACGGTACGGTTTTGTTGGGGGTTTTTTGTCCCCCGCCGCGCGGTCGCTGCGCGGGCTCCGGGGCGGCTCCGCACCCCGCGGGCGGTACCAGGCCGGCTGCGGGCGGCTCGGGGCCGGCAGGTGGCGCTGTGGCGCCAGGCACGGGGCGCGGGAGAGCTCGGCCATCCCGCTCCTTCCCGGCTCCTCTCCGCGTCCCTGCGCTGCGCTCGCTGCCTGCAGATGGACTCTTTCGAATGGTTTCAATAAAATTTTATCGCCGTCGTTTGAAAAGTAGTCGGATTGTTGTGGTTCGTGCTGCCTGGCGGAAGAAAACCCGACGGGCCTGACGGCGGCCGGTGCTCCCCTGTGCTGCGGGGCTCCCCTCGGACACCGTGTCCCCCCATTCGGGCACCGTGTCCTCGGCCGCCACCCTGACGTGCCAGGGCACAGGTGCTTGCAGCCTCTCCTCTTTTTTTTTCAGATAACGTGGGTCATCGTGGCCTTGTGGGTGGCCGTATCTATTTTTTTCCTTTTTTTTTTTTTTTTTTTTTTCTCCTCCAGGCCCCCAAACCGCCCCCAGGTTTTTCAGCACCCCAGGGCTGTACGGCGGCCCGCTGGAGCCCGCTGTGCAGGGGCTGCTCAGCACCAGCGTGAAGCAGCAGATGTTAAAACATGGGCAGGTTTTGTGAGAGGGCAGAAGTAACTCAGTTGCTAGTAGTTGGTTTTTATACTGGCGCAAACCTGCAATGCTCCTGAGCTCCCTTTTGAAGGCACACAGACATAGAGTACTGCAGGCAGATGTTATACGTGTCTGTCTCTGTAAAATACATGGCGCATATACAAGAGAGAGACTTTTTTTTTTTGGTGCTTACCATATCACCTTGTCTCTCAAGGTCAGCACATTGCTAAAATGCAGGCAGAGATTTATTGGAGGGACTAGTAGGACTTTACTTCTCCTGCTCCTCTCCCCCTCAGCTCACGTCTCCCACTCCCCTGCCAGTCTGGCATCTCTTATGCTCCACTGCGAGCTGAAAGCAAGCAAGCCACAGAGCCAGGGGAACACCTTGCCCACTCTGTCCCACGTCTGCGTGTGGGGAACATAGCCTTCGTGGCATGGCCTGCTGTGGGCCAGAGAAGCTGCAGCTATCTCCATTGCTTGCCCTGGAGTGGAGGCACATTGTCTCAGACACTGCATGCACTGGGTTGTTTTTCCTGTCTTCCTTCCCCCTTTCTGGAGAGCCCTGATAGACAGCCTACAGTTAAACTCTCAAAATAAGTTTTCTTCCTTTTGAGATACAGTGGAGTCCATGAATAGAGATTGGCAATAGCCTCCTCAACCTGAAGACTCGCAGGGACTTGTAAACAAATAAATTAAAAAAAATTAGAACAAAGTCTTCAGAGTGTCTCAGAGAGTGTTGTCATGCCTGCAGTGTGCACTGGAGTGTCCCACCAAAGGCTAGCTTCGGTTCGGAACTGCCACTTCAGCTGGAAGCCAGGAGTGTATTATTGGACCCTGCTTCTTGGCACAGCATTGGGCCAAAATGTCTCTGCTTGGTCTGGTTTATTACCATTGCACTTTTTTGTGTAACGCAGCTGTGCACCAACTGCTTAAACTCCCATTTTGTCTTCTTTAGAATGCCAGTTTCACGTGCCACTTCAGAAAAGGGGATTTGGGCTCCTGAGTCAGTCAGGCATCTTTAAAAGTTTTATGCTTATCTTGCTTTTAGCAATCTGACTAACAATTACCAGAAATCATTCCATAAAGTGGTGAGAGTGAGATACTGAGTGTGTATACCGAGTTGTTGTCCAACTGGAAATTAAAATGCTCAACATGCTGTGAAATTCAGAGTTAATAACTAATAACCAGTATTAAGCCTAACTTAATATAGTCTTATGATGCTTTTAATAGAGGGACATTCCTCTTCAGAGTTGATTTTCAGGGTGCTTATATACATCCCGGTCAGTTTATTCCATTTACTTCCTTGTTTTGTGGTGTATAAGACTTCAGTAAAATTATCTGTACTCAGTATGTGCCTATAGTATCATCCAATCATGTAAATTTAGGGGCACTATTTTTAATCAGACAATATAATTGGTACTAATCTTGAAATAAATGGTGCTCCTGAGAAGCGGGAGCTCCTATCTTCTCAGGAACACCATCTGTGTGGCTCACATGCAATCAGCAATATTTATATTAAACGCTATATATTCTGTCTCACCTACTGTTTGATTTCTTCTGAGCCTCATCTTAGGAACTAAACAGGAATCACAAGACCCAAGTTCTGACAAATAGTTTCTTCCCTCATTCTACTGATGTAAACCTTGTTAATGCAGCTTAGTCCAGCACTTTTTTCAATGAACTGTACTCATGCTACACCCAGTCTGCCCAGTGCAAGGTCTTCAGCTCAATTTTAATTGTAATCTATATGCTCCTTTTTATATAATCCCTGTCGTATCTTCTAAAATTTGCTGTTTTCTTGATTTCATCAGTCACATGGATCTCATGTTGTCCTGTCCCAAAATATCATGTTAGATTATCCCCAGAAACACTGTTCTGCTCCTTGTTTACAAGAAGGCCACTTACTAATTGTTTTTTCTTTGCATGCTTGTAAAAGGCAAAATTTTACTGTACATTACTCTACTTGCTTAAAAAAAAAAAAAGGCAACAAACAAAACATACATTTTGCAGGTTGCCGTTTTACTAACAAATATACTTTTCTTGTTCTCTCTTTTTCTTATCTGGTAAGGGGTTTGTAAGCAAGCTGGATGAATTCATTCGCTGGTTAAATGAAGCCATGGAAACAACAGAGAATTGGACTCCTCCTAAAGCAGAGACAGACAGCCTTAAACTGTACCTGGAGACACACTTGGTAGGACAAGATTACACTATGATTATTATCAGTAATTGAAGTGTTCTGCTGTGCTTTTTATTTGATTATTATTTTTTAATTACTAGTGTGCATCTATATTTTAATGTAAGATTTCCATCATTGCAGTTTATTTTCATGAAAATAAGGAAAAAATATTTCTGTATTTGAAATATGTACTTATAGCTTTTTAAAAATTAAAATAAAAGCTAGAATTACATTGCAATTCAGAAATTATCTCCAAAACTGAAAGAAAATGGTAATGGCTAAAAGAGAAAGGATGATGTTTTTTCTGCTGATCATTCCAGGATATTTACTACACTGCAACAATAACAGAAGCCTTAATAGAAAGGAACTCTTATTGTCTCTCCCACAGTTCTAACATAGTACAGAGTCATTTAAATGAAATATTTGAAATAATTATTTCAATAGTTTTACTTGATGTGCATTTCTGTCCTGTAACTGATACAACTGTCACTGACTTCGGTCTTATGCAAAAACCTAAAACATTGGATGGAAGTAGAAAACACTTGGATGAATAATCTCCTGAATACATTAGAGACTAGGATTATAGATTGAGAAGTATTTGATAAACCTCATGAGATTTCCACTGAATTCTTCCAAGAACTGTTTCTGGTCATGAGGAAGTGAAACAAGACCTGAATTAAACCAGGTATTAAGTTCTCAAAAGCAAAATTTTACACTGTAAGTAAAGAATAGAGATCGATGTATGATGTTCAGTGGGTAGGTATGTTAATAGGTAAATGGCTCTCTCTGGTAAAAAGAAAAAGAAAGAATGGAAGATTAAGGTAAGAAGTTCCCTCTTGCTATGCCATAATCTTAGGTTCTTGCCAGTGTGAATTGGAAGAAAACCCGGTGATAGCACTATTCTGAGCCAACAAGCTACACAACCCAGCTAGATAAAACAGTGCATTAGCTGAACCCATGTCAGAGCATCCGTCCCCAAAGCTCAGTCTCATTGCCAGTCCCTGATAATCTGATGGTGAAAAATTGACAGTCCCAGGAAGTCACATGATTCATTAGAGGAAAAGATGTCATCCTAATCCCTACCGTGATACTGGAGTGGCCATTATTAAATTAATTTAGTATACATAAACCACATATACAATTAGAACCAAACTAAAAACTGTCTTCAAAATTTCAGCTGTACAGAAAACTCTTTTGTGTCTTTTGTTCTTAAATATTTCTGTGTAGTAGTGCCTACAGGCAGCCAAGTGCCCATTGTGGCAGTCTATCAAATGCAGTACAAAGACACTGCATTTTCGCCTTATGTTGCAGATCTTGCATTTTTTGGCAGAGTTTGGGCTCTTGCCCTGTGCTGCACACACTCGGTCCTGTGATTCCTGTTATGTTTACAGGTGCTTTGAAGACACAGAGCACATAGTGAGATCAGACCTTGGAAAAGGCGTTGGTCATTTCAATTTCTTTTCGTCTTACTCTGTAACATGAAACTTTTGGAGACATGAGTTTTTATGAGTAGAATCGCAATTTTCAGTCTTGATTGGATAAAAAAGAAGCGTATTCCAGCAACAGGGCAATCACCAGGCTGTCTCTGTCACAGCCAGTTTCTTTTTCCCCTTCTATGGGGAGGAGCACAGTAGCTCTTTTGCAGGCAAATGCCTTCCAGCTTTGCCTTGTGGTTCCTGGGAGGTGAAACCACAACCATCAAACTGGAGTGTGTACCAGTAGGAGCCCAGAGGCAAATCCTTCATTGCTAGAGGTAGTCAGAATAAAAGACTATGTGGGCAGCTGTACAACTTTATTTCCCCCTGTAAATACTCTGGGGGTAAAGAATGTCTTTGTCTGTTTCAGGATGACTATGTTATGAAACAAGGTGTTTTTTTTCTTTATTTCTGTGAAGAAGTAAAGTGTCTAATGAACAATTCAGTTTCAATTCGATGATATTATAATTATTTGGATAGCATATAGAAGCACTGAAAAAATCATTGCACAACTTGAAAAAAAAGTAACTTTTCATTTTGTATTTCAGAAAACCTATGCTATCGCATTCGTTTCTACAGAGCAGAATTGAACTCTTAAAATAGAACACATTTTTATAGTGGAGTAGATAGTTATTTGTATTAATTAGATTATCAGCTTTTCTGTGGCATTTGTCTGTCAGAAATCCTAACCTGTGTTTAAACAGAAGTATATGAACTTCAGTTCACATTAAGCTCAATGTTAAAATTTCCCATGGTTGAGCATTGTCAGAAAATGGTGATCAAGGTCTTTGTGAGGGTACTTAAACTGCTCATTTTCTTCTTTTGCCAGTCAGGTTATACATGCTGTCAGACTCAGCTAATATTTGTTGAAGTAGAAAGGGCTTAGTATTTTATATGTTTAGGTTCCAGACTTATGTGTTCATAGTACAGACACTGGTAGCAAACTCACCTGGAAAACAAAGAAAATGTGTTGCTTTTTTTTTCTGTATACTGCATCTGCACTAGGAAACCTCATGATTCATCACTGGTACAGATTTTCTGGTCATAGGAATGAAAACTCGGTATAGATTAGTTTTTTTATTTTTAATAGTAGAGACAAGGTCTTAGCCTTTGGCACAGATTATCAATTTCACCACCTGTGATATTGTTTTCTTGGAAATATGTTTGTTGCAATAACAAAATTAGTGCCATAAAGAGATAATATTTTGCATTCATGAATTAAATCTCTGCTGTCAAAATCTAAGAAAAGAAAACATGGGAGCAGGAAAACAGAAAAATACACTTCTTCCCTTTCTCATTATTGGCTGGGAAAAGTCTTGCAGAGAAGATAAGAACAATGTTCTCATCATCCTCCAAATTTTTCAGTGTGTTAAGTTCTTGAATGTCATTTTAGGGTCCCAATGTATATTGTTGATAAAGGATTAAATTTTTAAGTCTCTCCTCACTCAGCCTCACTTTTCTATGTCTTTGAAATTTTGAGAAATGGTATGGCACAGACACTTAAAGAAAGTGCATTTACTAAAAAAACCCAACCAACCAACCAACAAAACCTCAAAAAAAAAAACCCCAACCTAACCCAACCAAATAAAAATCAACAGTAAAAACACCACAGGAAACCTACAACATCAACTTATTAGAATCTTTGCATAAGGTAATGTTCACATGAGGAGTTGAATCTCTTGAACAGGATGGCAATGCAAGTCACCATTACAAGTGTCCTTGCATGACATCTTTGGCTTAAATTGGTAGAACTCTCCAAACTGTTGTTCTAATTAATTCTTACACCTGCTTTGGCAAGATTGTCCACCCAGGATATTAATCAGCACTTTGAAGCCTACAAGTAGTGTCTGTCTGTTGCTCTTAGCCCAGGAAGAGCTGCCTGCAGGCATCTCTGTGACTGTCTGAAGGTCCCACCTGGACAGCTCCTAAAATAATTAGTGAAGCACTTTGTTGTGAAGGTGGAAGGCAGCTTCTCCTCAAGTTTTTCCCAATTAGCCCATTATCTCATCTGTGCAGAGACCAGCTAGAGAGCTCCTGGGCCACCCAGAGAATTCACAACTAAGTGCACTGTGTGTGCAGTCAGGCACAGCCCCAATACCCAAATACACCACAATTATGATTATTAGCTGTAGGACAAATTGGAATTTCATTCTTAAATCACAGTTACAAGTTAAACTTCATAGATTTTGCCATGATGAGTAAACATATGATTTGGTAAAGAGTATGAATTTTTTGTACAAATTGAAAGGTAGTCTACATCCAGAATGTGTGCCAAAATAGACAGCCTTCAGCTTGGAGGACAGTTTTAAATTTTAAACCCCAATTCCCTGATTTTCTGCAGAACACAAATTACTGTATGCCTCATTTTTCGATAACACCAAAGCATGAAACTATCAATGAAAATGCTTTCAGAGGTCCCTGGAATAGTGACTGAAACTATTATTTCAATCTTATGGGTCTTCACAACTGAGTAACATCGGTGAAACTGATCTGGGGATCTGCTTCCCATTTATATGGGAGGGCTGACATGAAGCTGCCACCACTTGAACTTCTGGCACCCCTGCAGGCAGCCACCCAAGCTGGCAGATGTTGAAAACGCTAGTATGTTTTCAGAAAACAGGGGTGTTTTTCAGCAGAAACATACCTTACCATAAAGGGCTCAGTCAGCCCTACTAGAGAAAGGTTTTGAATTTTGTGAATGATTGGGCTCAAATCACTTCCCATGAAAAGATAGCTCCATTGACCTTATCAAAAATGGAACTTCTGGAAATAGTTTCTGATTCACTTTATCTTTTGTAGCTCTTTTTTTCTGTTATGCTGATGCTCGCCCATTGGCACCCTGATCAAAATCAGCTACTAGCAGACTCTAAGCATAGACTTGGTGGTATGCAAATCATATCTCATCAAAAACAGTATCCTGAAGGCAGCTTATGAGCTAAAAACATCTGTCTAGATGGTACTGCTCTGCCTGAAAAACTAAACAGACTTTCTTACCAGCTCAACAAATAAGAATTCACCATGTTGCTCGTGACCATTTCAGTTGGTTAAAATGGACATTGTACTGCTCTTTATCCCTGACCTGAAAAGATATATGACTTTAGCACAGTAAAGAAGCTAGCAAATGAGGAAATGTGAAGAACCACTGAGGAAAAGGTTCAGAGCAGGGGTGCCCAGCTCATTTTCACCCGGGGCCACATCAGCCTTGTGGTTGCCTTCAAAGGGCCAAATGTAATTTCAGGACTGTATAAATGGAGGAGTAGTTACTATAAAAAGATATATATATATAAAGATACATATATAGAGAAACAGTAATGATAGATTTTGCATTTTTTCTTCAAAACCAACTAAATAATGGTCAGAGGTTCCCATGCTGATGTACTTTCTTACAAAGTAGCTGTTGCTTTTTGCCTTTTCGAGTAAGATGGTGGCTTTAGCCTGCTTACATTTAAGTTTGCAATATGGAGGAGAGCAAATCACAGAATCATAGAAGAGTTTGGGTTGGAAGGGACTTTCAAAGGTCACCTAATCCAACCCCCTGCAATGAGTGGGGACATCTTCAACTAGATCAGGTTGCTCATAGTCCCAGCCAGCCTGGCCTTGAATGTCTCCAGGGACGGGGCATCTACCATCTCTCTGAGCAACCTGTGACAGTGTTTTACCACCCTCATTGAAAAAATTTCTTCCTCATGTCTGACCTGATTCTCCCTTCTTTTAGTTTAAAACCGTTACTCCGTGACCTGTTGCAACAGGCTCTGCTAAAAAGTCTGTCCCCATCTTTCTTAGAAGCCCCCTTTAGGTATTGAAAGGCCATGATAAGGTCTCTCTGGAGCCCTCTCATTTCCAGGCTGAACAACCCCAACTCTCTCAGCCTGTCCTGATAGGAGAGGTGTTACAGCCCTCTGATCATTTTTGTGGCCTCCTCTGGCCTGTCTCCAACAGGTCCATGTCTCTCCTGTACTGAGGACTCCAGAGCTGGACACAGGACTCCAGCTGGGGCCTCCCCAGAGTAGAGCAAAGGGGCAGAATCACCTCCCTCAGCCTGCTGGCCACTCTTCTCTTGATGCAGCCCAGGATACGGTTGGCTTTCTGGGTGGCGAGTGCACATTGCCGGCTCATGTCCAGCTTTTCATCCATGTGTACCCCCAAGTCCTTCTCCACGGGGCTGCTCTCAATGTTTCACCTCACTCTCCTAACTGTGGATATATGACATCCTTAGAAAAGATGGCAGTTGGTGGTTTCCTGTTTTTCCAGATAGCACAAAGAGGATTGGTTCGTCACTCGTGGAAAGAATGAAGGAGAATGGCCTCCTTGAAAATAATCAGTTTTTCACATCATGGTTATTTGTTTGTTAATTTTTTTTTTTTTTTTAGACAAAAATATATGTTATGCTTAGTTGAAACCAGAATAGCAAATAGAACAGTGCCTAGGATTGCATAGAGTCATTGCAGTATGAACTGTTGTTTGGGTATGCTAGATGATAATTTCCATGAATCAGAATTTCTTTGTTTTCTTTTCTAATATATTGCATGATCCCTGTGTGTATTTTTTACCTCAATTTAGTTGCAAGTTTTGTGTCACATTAGTGTTTTTTAGCCCAGAATTGTTCCATTAAATTAACCTACTCAGTCACCATATTTACTTTACATGCTACAATCTTAAAAATATCATAAAGTATCACTAGTATTTCAAAACAAATGATGCAAGTTGATTCACAGTAGTATTTGCTTCTCTTCTGCATAGGAAGTTTAGATGTCATCTCCATTCCAAAACAAAATTCTTCTTAATACGTGGGAGTTTAGAGAGTTTTTGTATCTAAAGAGACATGAAAGAAGAATTTTCCTGTGTCCAATATAAATGTTTCTGGCCACATCATGGCTCAGCACTTTTTTAGCTGTAAACAGTAAATGCTTTGACAGAGAAAATAGATTGTATTTTCATGTTTAAGAAATTGTATTGGTGAAGTAATGATGCCTCTGTGATATCTCATGATAACTGATTGTCTGTTTGTAACAAGTCTACTATGTCTGAAAAAAGAAAAATCATTCTCATCTCCCTGGAAAATCTCATTTTCTGAAAAATGTCAGTTTAGAGAAGTATTAAATACCTGTTCTTATTGAAAATAAGGTTAAATACACATGCCTTGGGCTAATCTACTGGCTGTCTTTGTGGTAGCAGTGGTAACATTAATTTTATTAAAGGTATTAAAGCCCCTCAAATGGCTAAGTTATGTACTGTGCTTTTGCTATGTGGGCATTTCCAGTGTCCTTGGCAGCCAATTTATATTTTTTTTTTTCTCAAAATGCCCAATAATATCTGCAGGATGATGGTGCTAAATAGTCTGAGCACCATGAGTGGAGTAATCTCTTGCATCTCTAAGGACTTTAGTTTGAATCTGTTTAGCCTGGTTTTATTTTGAATTATTTAACTTTATGCTGTTATTTTAAAAGGTATTTTGGGTATGCATAGGTTCCTGAAGGTATGTACTTTTATACAGGAAGCAGTCTGCAGAACATGTTAATCAGAGATACAGACTAAACCTAGCAGTTCTAAAATAGCACAGGCAAATAAAAGGAATTAATAGGAAGTAAGACATCAACCTTAATGAAAGCAAATGCATGTATATTGTTAGTTGTGCCTACTATTCGGCTTTTAAAATCTAAAAGCCCAGTAACCTCTACGTAAATTTTTCTGTTCCTTGAGCTGAAGTTCCAGAGAACATCAAAAGGAAACTGTTAAGAGTGCTACTTTTTTCTAAACCTGCCTTCCAACTTTGCAGATACCTAACGCTGTGGAGATACTTTGTACAGCTATGAAGAAAAAAAAGAATATTACATTTACTTTGTGTTTTGTTTGGTTCAGACCTTCCCAAGACTCCTTCTCTTTGCTACCACCCCAAATATACATAGTTCTGCATAGAAAGGAGATGGAACCCCAGAATAAAAGTTAGCACTCTTAAGCCTGCCTGTTACATTTAGTTGTTAACAGGAGGCTGTCCCAGCTTTGCTAGTTCTGGGAGCTGCTGGTGTCTTTGGATGGAGGAGGCATTTAACCAGAGAGAAAGCTTATTAGAGTGTCATCCTAAAGTAGCTCTGCTTCTTCTACTGAAGGAGAAGGGAAAATTGTAATGTCCAAAATCAAAACTCTATCACTTGTGAGGATTTTGAAGTCTTTTGATCTAAGTGTATGGAAATATAGTATATGAACAAGTCTGATGTATGTCTCAAGAATAACTCTATTGCTCTGTTTGTTTGTTTGTTTAATTAATCATGTTTGAGGTTTTAAAAAATTAGAATTTTATTTTCACTGATATCCAAGGTGCTTTTGAACTAATGTTTATTTTTTTGGAGAAGGGAGTGATGAGATCCTTAAAACACAGTGTTCTTTTCCGTGCAATATAGAGGGTGTTATATTCTTCTGAGTATGCATTACATACCTGATAGAGTTTTCTTAGAAAACAAGGCCAACCGCTGTCACAGAGCACATTAAAAACCAGATTGTTCAGACTTTCAGAAATATTTGAATTTATTTGCACACATGGATGAAGCTGAACAAGGCAGGGTAACTCGATTTGGCAGTGTTACAAATGTTCAGCCTTTCTCAAGTCTCACAACTGGAAGCTGTAACACTCCTGGGTGCTGAGGTTTCCCAAAGCACAGATATTGTAAGTCTGAGTGGTGAAAGTTCAGGATTCCACTGGGTCCATTGTGTGTCTGGCCTCCAGAAGAAATGGTTTGCATGCAGGGCATTCAGTGCCTATAAAAATATAACAAAATCAAACTGCCACTATAAAATGCTTTGAACTAACTCGATCAGGAAATTTCAGTGTAAAAGTATTTCACATGAGTTCTGACTTTGAAGCTTTATAGCAATTGCAGAATAATCACTCTTTGAATGACAACTTGGTCATGCTCTCTACACTAATTTATCACTGCAACAACTTTTGAAACATCTTTAAAAATTTTATTTGAAAGTAATATTTATTTTATTAATAAATTGCTTATGTAGGAACTCCATTTTAATTTTTACATCTATTAAAATGTATGCTATTGCCTGAAATTTTAATATGCTGGTATGATCAATGTAGATATAATCTGTCATTTGTTTTTGAAAGTCAAATGAAATTTAATTTGAAAAAAAATCTGAGATTGGAAATCATTATAAAATATAATGCTGCAATCTCAAAGGGCAAACAAGCACACTTTCAGCAACATTTAAACTATATTTGCTTTTACTTACCTACCAAGAGCTATGGTCCACTCCCATGGGTTCTGTGCTACATCTCTCAGAGGCATAATATCATTCATGCTTTAACTACTAGAAGTAATACAATTGCTGTCTGTATTTTGGTATTTGCATTGCCCAAGCTTTCAGCACAAGTATAGAAAATTCAGGGCATGAATGGAGGTCTTGATAGGTAAAGGTTTTTTTTTGCATCTGCTATATTCATTTTTTTCATTTCTTAATTCTACAGATGAATTGGGTTAATAATTTGGGATCTCAGTTTATTAGATATATTTTATTAAGAAAGCATTTTAGTTCACCTTTTAATTGTGTAAAACCTTGTATCTGTAGATATATAAAAAGCAAATTACATTTCCCTCATATTCCTCTGAAATTTTAATAGAACTAAAATCCTTTAAGGATTGTTCTAAAAATGCATAGTGTTATTTAGTGCCAGTTGGTGCTTTTTGTTCTGTAAGTTTATAAATTTATATTTAGAAGGCTACTATGCTCCATGAATTTATCTTTGGGCTGGAAAGCTCTTTTCTCTTGTTTGGCTTTTTTTTTCTGGATGTGGTGGGACAATACAACTTAGGCATGTTTTGATGAAATCGCTTTCGGGCATGGTGGTTCCCCAGGTGAAAGAAGTGTGTCTAGAAACATGTAAGATCAGCCAGGCAAATGTCATCTTCACAGAAAAAGGAGTCTGAAGACTGATTTCTGAAGGTTATTTCCTGAGTATCTCAAGATGACTAGAAATTATCAAGGACAGTTAGATATGGAGGACTGAATGTGCAGTTCAACATGCTTATGGCAACTTGGCAATTGTTTCATTGTATAGTCATTTTGCCATGTGCTTTTCTGCCTGTGTTCTTCCATCCCTTGTTGTCTCTTGATAGGAAACAAACTGAGATTCAATTTAGGAAGCCTCACATTAACTTTTTTTTTGGTTCTGACCATGTAAAGTGTTTAGACAGAAAAAAGAAAAGAGAAATTTATATAATGAAAGACAAAAAAAGAGAGTTGCAGCAGAAGAATTTATGAGAGTTTGAAATATGAAGTATCTGCAAAAATAACCTTGATGCCTTCTAAACTAAATCTACAATATAGGCTTTTTGGAAAGCTGGGTTAACTATCCTTTTTCTCTACATCTAAAATTATGCATTCAAAACATAGACCCTCTGATACTGTACTATGCTAGTAAGTTTTTGTTCTGCTTGGTGTTCAGTTTCATGGAATATAAACAGATAATAACAGTCCTTTCTCTTAATCATTGTTTAGTCGGTGTTGTTTATTTCTTATAGTCTTTCACCATTTCCACCTTCAAACATATTTTGTTTACTCTTCACTAAACTCCCACCACTTTGTCTCTTCCTAAACACGCTCCCAGGCAAAAAGTATATTGAGTATCAGTGATCAGAAAGTAAAATCATTCCCAGGGTTGCTATAATTATCTCGTTACTAAACATTTTCAACTCAGAACATTCAATTAATATTATGTTCAAGTGAATGATAAACTTACACAAAGAAATTGTCTGAGCAGTCAAACATCTTCCATCTGATCTACATCTACAGTGGCACAATGCCAGCATGAGATGATGATTATGGGATTTCAGTAGTGAGGTTCCCAGATCAGGTAGAATGTCACTCAGAGAGAAACACAGCTTAAAGGAAGAGGGGAAAATAAAAATTTTGTAGGCACCTAGGTTTTATGGAAAACACAAATAAAGGAGACATTGACTGGAATCATTTAACATGCAAGGTTTAATTCTCAGGAAAACTTATCCTAGTGACTTCTAATACTAAGTAGGCTTTATACCCTTGATGAAAAATGTGAGGCTTCCCTAAATAAGGTATTTCCCAATTGTTAAAAAGTCAAATAGTTTGATGATACATTTGTAGATGTAATGTGTGAAATGCACTATTTCATAGAATATAGGATCTTTTCCCATGTCCAAATTGCATACGAATATCAATTTTATATAACCATTGACCAGTTAATTATGTATTTAGTATTATGTTATTGGAATACTGAATATATGACCATTTCCATATTAATATGAGGACAGCTTACATGGTAGTTATTTTTTTTATTTACTGAGTGTCATTGGTAGGTAGTGTTCAGGAGTATGAAAATACCATTACATTATTACATGGCTTATTAGGTTATTAACTTGAGTACGTAAATTCTAGGCAGTGACCAAACAGAGACTTTCTGTGTAGTAAGAACTCCTCAAGAAAACAAACAAACAAAGGCCACTATAACAATACTGTGGGAACGGCAGGACGTGCGGTTCCAGCTAAAGGGCCTTGGACAGGTTATACACAAGTATGTGTTTTATGAGTGTAAGGAGTGATAGCCCAGGCCAGTGAGAATGATATCTCGGTTTGGAAAACCGCTCCCATGTGTATGAATGTTGGGCCTGGACGTGTGAATGAGTGGGTTGGAACACTGCCCACAAGATACGCATGAGACCGTGGCTGAAAACAGATGTGAGTGTGGTGTGTTTGGAATAACATTTTTTGAAAAAACATCCTGTCTAACCTCTTGGTCCAGGCCTGTATCTGTAAACCTATAAATTGAGAACTGTTAGTAAAAGTCACCTCAGCCTGGCTCAGCTCTGCTCAGCTCTGCCTGGCTCTGCTCTAGCTGCTAACAAGAACCTTGTGTATGTGCATCTCTGTCTGCATCTGTATGCATTGTTCCTCATCCAAAACCAGACATTCCAAACAAAATACCCAAGCAAAACAAAACAAAACAGAACAACAACAAACTTTAAAAATGAAAAAAATAAAGAAAGGAAAAAAAAAGAAAAAATAAATAGACAACTACCTTTCTATAGCCAAAAGCTGAATTCTTGGTATTTCGTCATAGCAAGCTATTGGGAGGTAACTACCACGACCAATACAGTTGCAAAAGTAACTGTATATTAAGAATATAAGAATATATTTTCAGGAACTGTTTGAAGTTATAGTCTGTTTATGACAAATGAAATATTGTAATTAAAAAAAGATCAAACTTTCAACATTTGTTTTCTTGGAGATTATTCGTTTATAGCATATATTTTATAATAAGTGGCACGAGTCAGAATTTTACTGTGTGTTGAAGCTGTTTCCCTATCCATAACATAGCATTGCTGATAATATTTGTGGGAGTTTGGTTATCCTTCCAGGATTGTCATAGTCAAAGAATCACCTTTTTTTTTCCCCACCACAAACTGTTCCCATGACTCTAAATTTCACAATTGAGTTATATTTGTCACAGTGAATGTTATAATTAAAAGTGCTACATTCTTAGCCAAAATATGCATTCAACTGTACCTAAATATACAAGTCCATATTTTAGTAATATTGTGCTTTTCTCCAAAAAAAAAAAATGACTATTAGGAAATTTTAAATTCAGCTTTCTATTTCAAATTCTAACAGTATAGGTCACTTAGATAATTTTAATTGTCTGTGCCATGTTCTTCAAATGTATTTGAACACACCAAAAATGAACCTCAAGAAAATTTGGTCTCAGGGGTACCCCAGCATACCACACATGCTAATAGTATGATTCACTGAGAAAATATTTCTTTTAATGCAGTATCTTAATCTGGCAATAGGTGTATAGTGCCGTGTCATTTGAACTAATCTATATTTACATATACGTTGTAGGTTCACATGATACCTACTTGTTCATTTGTGTTTCAGAGACACAAAGTACACTGGAAATAATTAGTTGGACACTTCATGACTTTAGAAAAAACCCACATGCTTATTAAAAGTCTGTGTGCCTCTGGAAACTAAAACATTTAATAATTGACTGCCCTTTCTGCAGATATGAATAAGTCAAGACCTGGGTTGTGTTTTACCAAATCACAAGGATTTGCTAAGAACAGAGGGTTTCAAAACAGTGAAAGATTGCATATCAGAGCTTGATGTATACACACTGTAGGATACTGACTCAGTAGAAGTTTCCTAAATTTATGTATCTACAGCCATAAAATAAATCCTCAGGGGAACTTCAAATATTTTTTCAAATAATTCTTCTGATTTCCAGTTGTACAGACAAATTAGCTGAGAGGGAGAGATTAATGTACGCTGGAAAAGCGATCTCTTGTTTTTAGTGTGTCCAGAACCCAGGAGGTACTTTTTTCCCCGTGGAGGTTCTGCAGTATTTTTGTCCGATGGATCAGCTGATTTCCTAAAAGTCAGGGGACAGCTTAATTCTGTGAAGGCTAAGCTCCTTTGCTGCATGCAGTCAACAGAAGACAGCACTTCTGAGGCTTTGTACTTGTACATTTGGGGTCTTTATTCCTGTTTATTTACACCTCCATAGCTTTAGTAAAACTGCATGTTTCCTGCCTCACTTTTACTTTCTTGATAAATAGGAACTGTTGATATTTATATACAAGTGCATGCTGACTGGGAAAAGTGCAGAGAACTTCAGAAGGAAATTTTGTTTGTTGCAGCTTGTAAACTGCATTATATATACTGTAGTGCTAGGGATGACATTAATGTGTTGTTTAAAAAGCTGCTGTCAGGCCAATGCATGTGCATTTTCCATAATGTATATGTGCTCGTGTGATATTTAGACTGCTTCATAGCTGCAAATGTGTCTGGAAAAATGGCTTTGATTAACTGACTTCCCTCCTCTTCTCCTTTCCTCTCTTCAGATGCAAAGGCTCCATTCATTATCAGGCAAGATCAGATGAGGAGGGGAGCAGAATACCTGGGTCACACGCAGTTAGAGTTACAATTTTCCAAGTGCTATAAACAAACAGTAGGGAATGGGAAATATCCATGATGGGAGAGGACCTCTGTGTTTGAAGGTCCTTCTCCATTCCAATTATTTGGTCTGATTTTATCTTTAGCTGTGCAAATTTGCATCTCTCCATTGTATATACATGTAATACTTATTGCATCTTCAACTCTGTCTGCCTTTTTCATGTGTCTGATTTTCAGTCCCACAGGTGTGAGGAACCACGAGTACTGATGTGCTAATTGAGGGCTATCCTTTCCAGATTTTCTTGTCCTTTTGTTCCTTTTTTCTTAGGAAATTACCACCCATGACGAATTATATATACTTATATAAATCTAAAGCCAAAATTCATGCTTCACTACATCAACTGACAATTTCCTTCATTTCTGTTTGCGTTTATAATTATATGAATGGTTCCCTCCTTTTGATGCTTCTGTGCTGATCAGAGTGTACTTCTGCTAAATTTCATGTATGTTCATGGTATTTGTGCTGTACATAATTTATCCATAAAATCAGAATTTTGCACAAGTAGAATATTGCTAGTCAAACCTCAAAATTTTGGCCCCCTCTATATTCATCATATTTTGCTTCTGCATTTTATCATTAATACTGGTTAATAAGTGCACCTGAAAATCAAGGCATATTGTAGTATCTGGTACATTATGTTAAATGAATCTCTTCTAGGACAGCTTTTTTTTGTGTGTGCATGGTTTTTTTTCTAGTGAAAAAGAATACCTCATCTTTTCCAGTTTTGCTATCAAACACATCCACATCATCTTGAGACACTGCCACATCCAGCTGCATCTATACTCAACTTCAATTATATGAAATTACACAACCTACTCTCAGGTCCTTTAGGTTCTCTTTCGCTGTGTGAGGCACATGCTTAGTGCATTTCCTGTGAAGTGCGTGATTACGAACTATTCAGTACAAGCCTGTTTTAAGTAAACAGCAAATTAAATATTGTCAGTGCTTGTTCAGATCCGCTTTTATGAAGGAAAAATAACTTATAGATTTGGGTTCATAAAACTCTATATTTAAGAAAATACCAGACATAAGCTAGGCATCCTTTTTCCTTTTTAACTTCTCTTGGCTGACCCAGTTGTTCAACAGATGGTACAAAACAATATATTCAGGTACCCATACAAGGAAAATTGGGCTAGACAAAGTGCTGAAGGTATTGAATTCCTGTTCATTGCTCTGTATTTAAATGGAGAATTCCTGAAAACATTCTGTCACTAACTGTCAGGTACACTGCTGCCTGAACGACTGTTAAGAGTCTGTCTGAGCAACATGCCTCTTTCAACCGTGACAAATACAGTAAAAGAACATCATTTTATTACCATTCTGGCAATATTGTTTTCTGCTATGCCAATCAGCCTGACTACAGGAGTTAGGAAAGAAAGGAATGGTCGCTTCCCTAAGAAATTAGATCTTTTGAGTATTTTGTGGTGTCTGCTACTTCAGTACTAGCATGGTCTTTGGAGAAGTATAAGTTTTATAAAAACTAGAAGCTACAAATGTGTACTTGTTTGAAAACTTGAAAGTTTCCTTTCATCTCTGTCAGTTAACTCATTCCCAAGAGAAGGCAAAACTCTTTTCTTCCAAGAGGTTAAATATTATTTTCATTAATTCCATGGACATTTCAAAGAGAAAAAGAATTGCATGTGTATATGTGTTCAGGGCTGCACATGATTTATCATTAAATACAGCAAGTACCCCTTTATTGTATTATGTTTCTCTTTCTTACATTCAGTAAGTGAGTGAGAAGCTCTGGCAAATAATTCACAAACTTATCCAAGTTATCAGTGGTGTATGAAATGGCATAACAGATAGTAGAGTAAGTTTCTCATTCCTCTATTACTAGGTTTTGATGCAATTTGTAAAAATAAAAAATAAATTTAAAAAAGAAATTAAACACTGTAATCACTGTTAAAGCAGAGATCCTTTGTAAACTAGTAAAAATATTAGTGCAAAAAAGGCTGAAGAATACTTGCTTTGCAAATTAAGAATGCAGAGATCTAAAGCACTCTGATTTGTTCTTTGAAACTGGATATGAGAGTTAACTCAGAAACACAATATTAATAGATTTGTATGAGTGCACATAAGGCCAATGTATTCAATGCTGTAATTTTTTTATGGTTTCATAAATAGTGCTATTGCCAACATTTCAAAGAAATCTGAAAAAAACAGAGCTCATATGTGGTGGCATAAATTTAGTGTATTTTATAGAACACTGTTACTCCAGATATAGCCTGTGGGTTGTGACTTTTCATAAAATCTAATGAATTTCTAGATTTGTCAGCTGTTTCAACACAGATGCACTTTGCTGATATAATAGAAACATTTTGAGCACAGATCCAAAATATCAACAGCTTTTAGTATCACAAATTAGTCTGGCTGTTGGGTATATGGGGATGTGGTTCTTGATAAAAAGCAGCAAGTAATTTTGGACATGTGTTTTATGATAACTGCCTCTCCAATGTCTGATACGGAGGTTTTTTTACTCTCTTTTTTTCTTTTTCTTTTTTTCTTCAGAGTTTTAAGTTGAACGTAGATAGCCACTGTGCTTTAAAAGAAGCGGTGGTAGAAGAAGGACGTCAACTTCTTGAGCTTATTGTATCTCACAAATCAGGTAAATCCTTCTGAAATATTGCAAGTCTTTATGTCTCCAGACTATTAAAGACTGAAGAAGCATTGCTGTAAATTACTGCATATATTCACTTCCTTATGTATTATTAATATTTACATTATCAGATTGACCTTCAAGATTTATAAATGTTTCATATACTGCATACAATGCAGTGATACTTATAAAATGAAATACTGCCTGCAAATAGTCTGTTCATTTTATTTTGGTCTTGCTGCTCAGCTGCGTTTGAATTGAAATCACATCACTGAAAAACTTCACACTGGCACACTTTGATGTAGGTGCTATGGAAATAACATGAAGATAATGAATTAAGATTTCATATATATATATGTATATACATACTCTGCATTGGTAATTGCATTGGCAAAGCTTTATTATTTTGCCACTTAAACTAATTCATACAGCGATTTTAATATATTTAAGGGGAATAGACTAAAATTAAAAATACCTTTTTCCTTTGATTAGGCTTGTCTTTTCCTGCAGAGGCCCTAAATCAAGAGGAGGGGGAGAGATCCACTGATTCCCCTTGCTCTGTCCCTGTCACCCCCTACATTTTTAGATGTTTGCATGACTTGTATGATAATAGGGATTTAAACAGCATATAGCGCTACAGAATGCCATCTTAATTTTGGCCTACTTAGCATGCTTTTTGTCCACGTTGAAGTTATCCTTTGGTCTACTGTTTTGTGATCACATTGTACACTGTACCTCTATTGTTTTACAGCATCAGGCAGATCTGTGTAATGTGAAAGTGATAGGAAATTAGTGACTTCTATGTATAGTTCCAAAAAGCTGTAGAAACCATAGCAGAGAAGAGTAGTGCATGTCATCATATACTTAGAAAATGGTAATGTGTAAACTACAGAAAACATTGACAGGAATTGGAGGTAAGAAAAACTTATTTGGAAGATTATGAAATGTTTTGAGATAAAGACTAGCTATTGGAGGGTGAGATTACCAGTGTTCCCTACTGCATAGAAATCACAGTTTATGTGGGATTTTCCTTTTCTTGAAATTGTCAGCTGAAAAATAACCAAAATCTAATATGACAGCTGAAAGAAATGTTTTGACCCTGTAGCATTGTTTTGCAGTACGAACAATAGTAGTGCTCGGATTTATTTCTGAGACAATACATTAATATTCTCGTTGCATTTATTATTTTAAATGCCCTGCTAATTCTTTGAATAAAGAATAATATTTAAAGATGCAGCTGAGTTTACAGCTTTTACTTTTTTTCCCCTTCATTTTGGAGAAGGACTGAAGGACATGCTGCAGATGATTGCAAGTCAATGGAAGGAACTACAGAGGCAAATCAAACGGCAACACAGCTGGATTCTTAGGGCTCTGGATATCATCAAAGCAGAGATACTGGCTACTGATGTGTCTGCAGAGAATGAGGAAGGGACTGGGAGCCCTAAGGTAAGTGGCTTGAAGTTTGCCTTATTTCCTCTTATTTACGTCTTCTTTTGAACTAGGCACCACTGAAGTTTTCTTTCCACCCTAAGGCTTTTTATTTCTACTAGGTAAACTTTTTTTTTCTTTTTTTTTTTTTCCTTTTTTTTTTTTTTTTTTTAATAAACAAAATGAATTGCCTTACTCTGAAACAATAAAAAAAATGATAGAACTTTCAAGTTTTCCAGGAAGACCTGTCTCATTGTGTGTAGAGGGGCATGAGGGGGAACATAAAACATTTAGTAAACAAAACATAAAGCATCTTTAACATGAATAATCAGAATGGTTTTAAATTGTTTTGTTGCAACTATAAATCACTATAATCAGTGCAATCACTCAGCTCTGACATCCATTAGCCGCTTGGTTACAGCAAATTAACAAAGAAGAGAGAAAGTGATTCATTATCTCATTCCTGTTAATGACTATCAGATGCATTGCTTAATTAGGGGATGGCCATTGTAGTGGGAAGAAGGTCATATGCCTTTTCACAAATCTTTTTGCTCTGAATTTAAGTTCTCCTTAATAGTGCATGTGTTGAATACAAGTACTTTAAGAATAAGGTGTTGACAACTATCATCATTTTGTGGATATTAATTATTAAAGAGGGCTATAGTACTTACCAGTTGCCAAACTTAGTATTTGTAAGAGCATTTTAAATACAAAAAAATACAAAACATGCTTATTCAAATTGGTGCAAGCAATGTAGGGACACTATCCACAATAGCAACTTCTGGCATAGGGTCCATGACCTTTCGCTACCATCAGTAGTAAGCAAAGGTGTTTGGGGGAGGATGCATTGGAAAGTGTTGATTTTTCCAATGCATTCTAAGCAAAGAATATACAGTAGAGCAATCCAATAACTCTGAAGATCTTGGCATGCAGCAGGCTGAAATTTATAGCAAAATTAAAGATTCCTGTTTCTAGAATTAACAGAGATTGGGTTGAGCAGATTTTCTGAATCTGACACCAGACAATTATTTGAATTGATAGTCAGTGCTTCCTAGGGAGTAGTTTGTAGAGTGACTCTTAGCTAGGATTGCATTAAATGTTCTGGTGCTTTCTTATAATAATTCTTCATAGCCAGAATGATCTTAGAGATGGTGGAGGAGGAGCCAAGGATAACAATGAAACAAAAATATAGGAAAAGACCTATATGCAGGAGACACAATTTGAACTGATATCCCTCATCACTTGCATGGTGGAAAATGCTCCTGTGCCACATAGCTCTTACTTTAGGAAGCAGGCGGTGGAGCAACACGTGGTTTCATAATTAGGTCTGTTAAAGTAGACAGACTGGCTCAAAGTTAATTTTCTGCCACACTGATAATATGAGCCTATATCTCTGAACATCTTGACCAAATTCTATGGCCAAATTCTAACTGCTTATTCAAAATCATGACATTAAAAATGTTCTAAAATCCAGCTGGATTTTGCTATGAAAATTATAGAATAATTAATATTATATCAAAATATTTGCTTGAAAAGGGAGAAATTGAGGTATTTTTTATGTTGCAGTAAATTTTTACTTTAGGTAGCTGGGAGCTCCTCACTCTCTGCTTTTTATGACAGAGATAGGAACCTGAAGGAATGCTTTTCTTTTTCTGCCTACAGTTTAATGAAACCACAAGTAGTCAAGAAATGACCAAACAAAAAGGTATTTTCAGGTTATTTAATTCATTAAATTACATTCCTATATGATCCTTCTATGTGTGGGCAATAGCGCAGTCAAATACCATCTACTTCTTCATGCTGAAAGATAACCTAAATTCAAAACATAACTGGTAATATAACTGTAGATTTCAGTTTGCATTTATTTCAAAAGCCAAAAGGAGCCTGAGAAGTATAATAGGAAATCTAAAGATTATATCTAGAGGGTATTTTTCTTTTTGCCTTGTTTGAGAAGCTACAGGAACAGTGTTGGTGTTAGAAATCTGTAAAGAAATAGGAAAAGAAGGAATTTCAAAGACCCTAGGAAACTTTTCCCTCAGGACTTTTCAAACATGTTTTCATAGTGCTATGGCATCTTTTATGCAAGCAATGAAGAGTTGAAGGGAGAGAGGGACATTCTGCACTCCAGAAATATATTATAAACATTTCTATTCAAGAATTCAGATTTTGCTTATGACATTGTTTTATTTTACGTAAGTTTCACGGTGGATTATAGTGATTGCTATAGAAGACTGAAGGGACTTTAAATATTTCCGATGCTTAAGCATTTCTAATGTTTTACATTCTCTATACAATCTTAGGAAAAAAGTGCAATCTCTTTAAGTATTTTCTGAAACTATTATTCTGTACCTTTTATAAATAAACAAACAATTACTGTATTCAGCTTAAATTGGAGGATATAAGGTTTTGCCTTCATATTCCATTGAGAAGTACCTTTAAAAAATAAGTCTCAAAATTTCCATGATACATTCCAACAAGCAGTGATCTAAAGTTATGAGTAGTAGACATGACATACAATACATCTGGCTTTCTTTCAGAATCTTAAGACACTTAGCTAACAGTAGGGGTTTTCTCCTGATGCAAATAAAATATCTGAAAAATAAGAGGAATGTTTGAATAGATGTGTGTATGTTGTGTTTTTTCACCTTCTGGAGAAGTTTGACATCACTTGTTCTGTACCTGATCTGTTTATAATTGGGCCACTTCTCCATCGGGCAAGTTCTACTGGAACAGTATTGTTTTCAATAAACAGTAGAGTGTTATTGAAAAATAGCAAAGTACTTTCTTATCTAATGGCTGTATTACTGCTTGAATATTATTCTTATCTATGTAACTCTTAGTTTGGTGAAACTACTTCATTCAAAAACACATGAAATAGCATTATTTGGGTCACTTGTAAGTTCTGCTTTCCAGCATTTGTTTGGACAATTAGTTCATGAGTATAATTTTTGGATATGGATATTTTTGTTCTGCAAGTAAATATTCAAATTAAGTTTGGTTTTTTTTTGTGTAACAGTTCAGAGCATGACATCAGAACCCAGAGACTGGTAGGTTAAAAAAATAATGGTGAACTCTAGAAATATATATGTAATATGTACTTCTGGACATGTTCCTTTCCAGAAAAATTGCTATATTACTTAAAACATTTCTACTTTTCCATTCTAACCACAGAGAAATATACTTGGAACAGGTTAAGGCACTGGGCCTAATGCTTAGAACATTGAAATCTGACTTAGTTGTCTCAGGTAAAAAGCACTCTTGCAAAGATTGTCTTAACTCTATAGTGGACTTGGCTGTCAGTGGATTAATGACAGAAGCACCAAGGATTTGAAGAATATTAGAAGATGTAAAAATATGTTTAATAAAGTAAATCTGAAATTACAGAAATTGTAGATGGTCCAGGACAACAGAGTCTGAAATTATTAAACAAACCTTTGTACAAAGAGAAAAAGAAAACTGGTGTAGTGAAGCACCCCACACTTCCAGGATTACGTCCCACTCAGTTACACATAATTTTACATTTTTTACAGCCATTCTAAACAAACAGTCTTCAGTACGCAGAAATATCTACCACAGTTCAGGATAGTGGAAAGGCTCCTTGACAGACAGTTTTATGGTAACACTGGTCTCAGACCTTGTGGGAGGACTAAACACTGCAGTCCAGAACAATTACATCCTGCTCAGTATTTTAATATGAGGATTTATTTGTGCAATGGACAAGACAGAGCAGAGGTTAGAGAATGGTAGCAGTCTTTTCTGTAGGACTTCAGACTTGTAACTTGCCCTGGCCATCCAGTCATGCTGCTATGACTACAACATTTAGATTAATATTTTGATACAAAATGAATGTATAAATGAAGTGTTTTGGCATCTCTCTGATGAAACATCATATTTGTGAATAGATTCTGTTTCTCAGTGTCTTTTATCAGCTGTGTTTCTAATCTGCAGACATAAGTATGATGCATGCACTGTAATATTAAAGGCAACACCCAGTATTTTTTCTGATGTCTTCCAGTATTTACAAACAGGGAAAGTCTGTTATTGGGGCAGTCTTAAATATTGTCAACATGTCACAGAGAGCATGATTTCAGAATATAATGTTACTTATATAACTACTTTGAAAACTGTGTTTCTAGTGCCACAGAAAGGTTCAGGTTGGAAGGGACCTGTGGAGATCATCTAGATCAACCTACTTGCTAAAGCAGATTCACCTAGAGCAGATTGCACAGGAATGCATCCAATGGATGGATGCAATTGGAGTATTGCATGTATTATTGTAGTGGTCAGTACTTTTAAGTTGTCAAATGGCAAGTGTAACTTGCCTTCATTCTCTTCTTGAGTTAGTTGCTTCTAGTGAAAGGGCGCGAATAGCATATGCTAGAGCCATCATTTTACTTGGGTTGCTGGAGTTTCTTAAGACACAGTGGACTTCTACAATTTCACACCTCACACTGAGTTTATTTATTTAACTTAGAATCTCTCCTTCTCTGTCTTCCACATGCACAAACTCAGGATCAGACACATGCATTCAGTGCTGTGTCTCATGTTCTTAATATTGTGGAATAAAATGTCAAGTAAATAGCCACCACTTCATCAGTAACAGTTTGAAAGATAATGAAATGGAAATCCAACTTCCGTCTCTGACATTGAACAGACATATAGAAAGGGAATTTCATCTGGTGGCATACATGCTGTCCTGGTCTACAGTTTTCTCATGGCTTAATCAATGCTTTTCTTGGAAAAGAATTGTACAAGGAAAGTTTGTATTTGTGCTTGAGCAGAAGTGATTTTTTTCTCTAATTGTTCCATAATGAGCCACATTCCCATCTAGACACGAGAGAGTTTTATGCCGTGAATGCAACACCTAATAGATCAGACATTAAACTGAAATTCCAACCACCTTTACCCAGGCTTACTTCCAGTATCAGTAATTGCCATCTGCCACCTTAATTCTTTGCAGTTTCAGCTGAGTGTATTATTCTCTTCTGTTCAGAACAACTAGGTAGTCTTGGGCACAGTTAAATTGTTACAACTTTGTACTGTTGAATAAAACACCTTATAATACCTTACAAAGTATTTGTGTGCCAAGAAGTATTACAGCAAGTCAGCGGCTCACCATTCACTACTTCAAAAGATGGTAATAGGGGAAGTGATTTCCTGTAATTGGAACAGAAGGTTCTGCTATATCACCATTGAGGCATAGTCTTAAATTGTTGAATATTTAAAATGCTGTGTGTACATAAATAGTACTATTGTGCCTAAAAGCCAAACATTTAAAATAATTCATGTGACATTTCATTTCTGAATCTTTTGGAACTCTGGAAGTCTAGACTAAAGATACTGTGATCTCACTCCTAAGTACAAACAATAACATGAATTCTGCCATACTAGGAAAAAATGCATCTACTGTTATTATTTTGCTTGACTTCAGATGTTTTAGTATGTGACATTACAGTATTCTTGATCTGTCAGCTTCTGTGTTGGGGATTTGAACCATGGATGAGTTGGTAAAATGGATAAAAAGGGTAGTGATATTTACAAAATCCTTCTATAAATCAATAGACAACATTTTGGTTTTGCAAGGAATAAGCTTGTCTTTTAGTCTTTTTACTGTAGCATGTGAAAACAGCTGAGTTATTTTTGTACTAGTTGTTATCCAAATATAAGATGTTAAGAATTTCCAAGATATTCAAAACAAGCTATGTTGATGTAACAATGAAAAGAACCTAAGAAAGAAGCAGGAATATTTCTGTCTTTTAATGCAGTTGGACACTTCAAGTTCCTCAATTCACTAGTTTTTAATACCTTGCTTTGTAAGTTTGCAAACACAGGCACAAGCAAACTGAACCTTAAAACCTTCCTTTGGTCCGCTCTTTCACAAGGGTTTTGTCTCCACAGCAGCCTGCGAGGGGCAGGTGGTAGAACTACTGTTCCTTTTCTGGAGGAAGAATATTACATTCCAGCTGGCTGCTCAGAGGATTTACACAGATGAGATCTTTCGGGAAGCACTGTAAATCAAGCTGTGTCCTTGGTAGCCTCATCTTGTGCCTCTGTGAGCCTCTTGTGGCCCGTGCCGGTAGTGGGCTGCTTCATGGGGAAGGAGGCTGGAAATCCACAGCCTGTTTTTCTGTGGCCACCTAGGATGATCTAACCCATTGTTTTGGGGACAATATGTTGTGATAACAACTACATTTTTCAATGGCTAAGGTGCGGGGTTGTGCAGATGTGCTTGTAAATGGATTAGTAACACTCTACCATTGCTTTTGGAAGTCATTTACTGTTGATAGATTTGAAATGTTGCATATCTGGGAGAGCTGTGTCTTGAAAACATTTCTTTTGTTTAACTAGCTGTAGATATTTTTCTGAATTATTGAAAGGAAAAACATCAGATTTAGGGCTATTGCATGTACCGTCAGCTTCCACATGATAGATTTGCTACTAGTCACCAGGCACGGTTTCTCCTGAGTTGTTAATTGCCTGCCTTTTAGTGGGCAGGAGGAACAATTTTGTGTTTAATTCAGAGTCTGCCTTTGCAGAGAAAGGAATGAAGCTGAGCAACCAGTTTTTGGACTGCAATAAGAGCAGACAAATGAGTATGAGCTCTGTCCTAAACATTTTCTTTCATGTTACATGAGCCCTGTTAAAACTTCTCTTTGCCACAAGTTAACTAAATATTTTGCTAGTATTTAATGAAATTGTATCCCTAAAGTCTTAGTTAAGCAAACCTGGGTCCTATTTTAGCTCACAGAGGTTGTTTTCTCATATATCCATCAACCTCCTTACATATTTGCTGTGAATTCTGTGTGACAGTAGTGTTTTCATGGTATCTAAAATAATTTCAGTCATCTTTAACAAGCCAAATTTCTCAAACAGTAGCAGAGGTCCTCAGTTTTTTCCATTGAATCTAAAAGTAACCTTATATCTGGTTTATTAAACTCACTACCAAGTATAAAATGTAGAGAGCCACAATTTAAAATTCATATTTTTCCAGTGAAATTGTATCTCCTATTGAGCACAATATTAAATCCCATTATAAAATATAGGTATGCTTTTAAACCAACATATTCTAATATTTACTGCAAAAATATCACAAAAAAGTCACAGCTGAAGATGTGAACAAGGACTCGAAGGTATCTGTGGTATTTATAAAATGCTTCTATAATTTTTACACCTTGGTCATTCTAGATGCTGTATATTGATTACTTTTGGGCAACTGTAGGCTCTTTAAATGCCAGCACTGTTAATAGAAACAGTTATGCTTAAACAGTTAGCAAAGAAATGAGGATTTTTGACTTTAAGAATAAGGAAGACCACTTTCTATTAAAACATAGATCAAGTTCAGTTTGAAAGATGTTTTAAATCTAAATCACTCCACTGAGAACAAGTGCAGGCTTAGAACTTGATGAGAACAGATATTTAAACTGACATACGCCCAAGGGGCAAATTTTATCATAATGCTGTTTAAATCTTTGAACACTATTATCTGAAACTCTGAAAGTACGTTAGGCTATTGTAACTTCACAGGCATAACTGGACCAACTCTAACAAGCTTTATTTAGGCAAAAATCCCAGCTGGGTTTGGCCTGTATTTGAAAATATAAAAACATGACTCTATTTGTGCATGTATTCATACGAACACATTGATCTTAAGTAACTTAAACTAAGTATTAACCACTCAGAGGCCTTGATTTTTCTATTTTACCTGTATCTGTTCATTCTGCTTTCTCTATACATTTGTATTGATGCATTTTTGTTCTGTGATTTTTCAATATTTTTCATCACTTTTCATCAGTGAATCTTGGTGGAAGGCTTCTCTTATTCATGTCTGCCTATTGTTTCAAGTGCTTCTCAGATTTCCAGAGAAATCGACATTTAATAAGTTTTTAATAGCATGCACACACAAAAACACAGATTAATTTTACTGAAAACTGGACATCTCCCACTCCAAAGCAGAAATTTGTAGGCTAGCCTGGCAGAGCTATTACTCCCCTCCTTTCCTGTGTGGGCTCAGAATCAAGGCCTATTGAAAGCAAAGTTTTTACAGCCACAGGAGAAACAGAGCTTTTTATTTATTTATTTATTGACATGGAATCCAGAAGTTGGTGGAATGCACTAAAATAAATTCATAAATAAGCAAGTAAAAAGAAGGAATCCTAGCTGACTGAAAATGTCTTGCTGGAACAAGTTTGTAGTTGGCTTTTGTGCTGGTTTTGGCTGTGATAATTTTTTTCATAAAAGTTAGTGTAGGGCTGTGTTTTGGCTTTATGCTGGAAAGTGTTGATAATACAGGGATCTTTTCATTATTGCTGAGCAGTGCTTACACAGAGTCAAGGCCTTTTCTGCTCCTCACACCCTGCCACCAGTGAGTGGGCTGGGGATGCACAGGAATGTGGGGAGTGACATAGCTGGGACAGCTGACTCCAGCTGACCAAAAAGGGATATTCCACACCTTGTGATGTTGTGCTGTATATAAAGCAGGGGGAAGGGAAGGTCTTTGAGAGTGATAGAGTCATGGGGTTTGTTAAGTAGCCCTTGTGCATAGTGGATTCCTGCTGTCCTGGAGGTGGCTGAACACCTGGCTTGCTAATGGAAAGTGGTGAATCAATTCTTTGTTTTGCTTTGCTTTGCTTGCATGTGTGGTTTTCGCTTTGCTTATTAAACTGTCATTATCTCAGCCTGCAAGTTTTCTCACTGTTACCCTTCTGAGTATCTCCCCATCCCACCAGAAAGGAGTGGGGCAGTTGCTGCGTGGTCTTTAGTTGCTGGCTACGGTTAAACCATGACAGCTTTATAGATAGTGATGGCTAATGAAGCAAATTATTTGAAATTCAGATGTTTTCAGTTAACTTTCCTTCCTCGTTTCTTATTCTTCCTCCTTTACCCTCCATGCTGTGTGTTGCTCTGCAGAATAGTTCAGGATTTCACCAGGATCACAAGTGAAACAAAAGGTGTGTGTGGGGAGACTCTTCTCAAGGGTTCACTGCCTGGTCAGACCCAGATGGAAGTGCAATAGGACTGAAAGCAAGTACTCTATAGACATCATAGCTGATTTGCAGAAAAAAATGATTTTGGTCAGCTCAGACAATAAAGTCTGAATGTGAGTTCTACCCCTATGTTGTTTACCAGTCATCACAATGATAAATACTTTGGATCGTTTGGATAATGTGGCATAAGAGCTAGAGGTTGGGTTTACAAGGTTTTCTTCTACTTTCTCCACTAGCCTGTTTTGCTTTTTCTAGCTCTGGTAGTAGCAATGCAGTATCACCTCGTGCTTCTCATCCTGATCACCTCTGGTAGCACAGGCTTCAGTGGAGTCAACTCAGCTTACCTCCTGTATTGAGATGCTTTTGCTTTTTTTGGTGCCAAACTATTCCCTTATGTTTTGCTTTTTAAAAAATCATGTTTAAAAAGCTAGTTTTTCCCTTTTATATAGTCTCCTAAAAATCCTGTACTTTAAAAATGGCAGTTTAATATGGGTGCTATTGCCAATTGTCAGTACTAAAGATTGTTACTTCTGTTAATAACATTCTATCTTTGTCATTTTCTTAAAATTATATTACTCTGCTGAAAACAAAAATTACGGCTTTGTTCAATTGAAGAGTGAGCGGCATGGCACGCCTCTGATCTTTAAAAAGAAATTTTACTTTCATTGTATTTGTTCATTAAATTAAGTGTTCGTATCTACAGAATAAACTAACACAAGTATTACTGTGTTTAATTATCAGTTCAGTATTTGAGTTTTTGCTGTTATGGTTGATATCTAGGAATGATTAAATGTGTAATAGAGAACAAAAAGATCATTGATGGGAACAAAGATACTATTAGATGAAGGTAAATTTTATCTTCTGCATGTTTTTATTCTTTTTAAAGTATTTTAATTACTTTTATATTCAGTGTGATTGGGTGGCATTTCCTTTTTCTTTTTTTTTTTCAATTCAGTTCCTATTTTAGTCTTTCAGAACAACATCTAGTGATTATTTAATCTGTAGAATCTTTCAGTTCTAGTCTCAACTGTATACTTGAAGCAGCTATTCTTCACTGGGGTGGTCACAAAAGAGAAATCAAGTAAAACAATGTTTGAAGGAAAAATCTACTTGGACATCCTGCAATTTAAATCTGACTTCTTAAATGTCTTAAATGTCTTGTGGCATAGTACACTTGTCTACAGTTAAACTTTAGATTCAGAGTGATGTTACAGATTTTGCTAGTTTTTTAAGCTACTTCATTAGAAGGCAAGCAAATACAATGCTGAGCATTTTATTACTTGACTTCTTTATGTGTATCTACATTATGAAAAAATAAACAACCTTTTCAGTAGGGCACTTGGTGAAACATAGACGTACATATTAAAAGACTGCAAGATGCTTATGGTAAAATCACATGCAAGTTTATATGTCAGATATAGTAACTTGTGGATAATATTTATTTTGTTTAAGTAATTTTCCAGGGTTTTAATCAAGCCTTTCTCATAATATCTCAGATGCTCCTTATTTATTGATAATGATACTTACCCATGGTAGTGTAACTAATGTGGGAGATACAATGGGGACTGGATCACTTTTAGAAATATAGACTTGTTTCTTAAACACCTGGAAGTAACTGTAGAAAAATATGTGTGGTAGTACTGTACTTAGCCACATCCCATGGGCAGCTGTAAACATTAATGACAGTTAACCTAAGATGGCTTTAAATGTAAAATGGGATTTCTGACCAGGAGACAGGTGGTATGCCATATTCTTTTATAATCACCCCATAGTATGTTTTATGAACCGTCATCAGGCCAGACAGAAAGAATAGCTCATCTGGGCATGTACACTCCATTTCTTCAACCTCTTCTTCATTTCCTCTTTACAGTCGTGTTATAGAAAGGAGCCAGGCATTTAGCACAGAATGCCTTAATCCTTGAGTTTATGAGCCCTAAGATCATCACCAATGTGGTTGATGCTGACAGGTCACATCATCCCTTATGAAATGAAGAAAAGTGGTGATAAAGGAGAGAAAAAATGGCAAAGGAACAAGTTCAGATCTCCTAAAGAGTTCGTCACCATGTGTTCTGAAATACTATGACTTAAAGCTATGATACGCAACACAAGTCTCAAATTGTGCATTTATGATTGCTTACATTCGAGGACCATCAGTTCAGAGGAGGGAGGCAAGATGAAGGTGACTGAGGTCGACTTAGTCTTTTCTGTCCTTGTGACTGGTTTGGCAAATTTTCCAGGAGACTGCAAGGGTGTTAAGTATTAACCAGTACAGGCTGCCCTTCCTGTCTTAGATTTGAGGTGCAAGAGTTTAGAGCATTGTATAATAACCAAGCACTACTAAAACATCAAAATACAAAGAGGGATGCAAGAAAATAGGATCAGTTTCTGTTTTACAAACTCTGGATGTAGTAAGGTGAAACAGCCCTGAAAAAAGGAATGGCAGTGTATGCCCAGCTTTTTTCTAAATATGACAATTAATAGGTTAGTTTGCAAATCTGTTTTTTTTTGTTATTAACTAGACAACAACAATAAGGTTTAACAGTTGCTTTCATAGGTTTCTAATCCAATAATATGTTTTTAAAGTCTGATTTTTTTCTCTCGGACAGGAAATGTATTAAGAAAATAGAAACTATATTTAAGTTAATGTTTTTGCTAGTTCATTCATTTGGACCTTTATTCTTCGTCTAGTATAGGTATTATATGAAGCCTCCATATTTATCCATATTTACTTATTCCTGATGTGTGTTGCTACAATGACTTTTTGTGTAGAGTATCAGCTAATTAAAATAAATCTAAAACCAAACATAAAAAATGTTCATTTCCAATTCAGTGAATCCTAGCGATATTACAAGTTTGCTTTTAATTCTTGAAAAACGTATTAAAATTAACTTTTCTCCCATTTACGTAATGCATATAACTAAACTTCCTTCCTACTGTGAGACAGTTTCATTTATTGTTATTTGTAAACAGCTTAGTAAAGATGCATAGTGGATTGGTCTAGAAACTCCTTGAACAGTTTCTTTTGAAATAACACTACATACGTTAAGCTCAATTACACATCCAAACAGCCACAGCACACTTTTGGTAATTTATTCATTGATTTAACATAGTACCCAGAAGAGTCATGCCTGCTGTCAATTTTGTAATATATTATGTTTTAAATATACTCATGCTCACCCATGCACGCCATTAAGGTGTGCATAAACCTGTGTTTTTCTCTCTTGACAGCTATAAATGTTTGTTATTATTACACAAAACATATGTTCATGTTGTTTTTGTCTAAATTATTCTATCTGGGGCTATAAAGTTTTAATGTTATTAGTTGCCCTTAGAATTTTAATGTTTCACTGCTGTAACCTTCTTAGGATTTCTCTGCAATTAAATAGAAACTATTTCACTACAGCCTGGAAGAACAATATATTTTATACAAATAATAAAAAAAAATCCTTCTTGCTCCATCTTCTTCTAGTGTAGTAAACTGTCTGTTTGACAAGCTTCTATATTCAGAAATCCTACTTGTAGTATTTTCCAGAACTGAATAGAATGTTACACTTTCCTACAGTCTTCTTCTTAAGAAAAAAATCTACCTTAACCCCTTTGAGATAGGAGGTTTGTCATAAGCAGCTTAGTTTGAAGGCCCTCTCTCTGTTCTCTTTTGTCACCTCACTTAGTTAAGTAGCTCCATTATAGAGGAAACCTCAATCAATGTAACAGAAATACTATGAAAGAAGTTGAGGTTTTAGGAGATAGCATATTAGTGTAGAACAATCATTTGAAGAACTGTTTCCTGTGTTGTCTTCTAGATAGTAGCAGCATTGGCAACAGGAAATTGTATTATTTCCCCCCTTTCAGTTTTCAAGGCTTTTTTCTAAGGAAAGAGCAGGTGGGAATTTATCCAAGACATTAAGAGATATTTACAGCTTTTAAATTAATAAAGGGCTCATTTAGGTCATTCTTTTCCATATACTGGAGTAAGGCATTATATGGACCTTTTTCATGTATTTTGTGCCAAAATATCCTCTCATAGAGCAAATAATGTATAACGGTGACACGTAGATTTTAAATATCTGATATTTAGTATCTTATTTCTAAGCACAGCATATTAGTATTTCTCCTAAATTCATCAGGTTTTGTTCGACAATCTGACTATAGCTCCCTTCATGTGTAGAGGAGAAAGATGGAGCAACAGGGATCAGAACATTCAAAATAAACTGATTAGAACATACTTGCTCTGCTAAATTGATTAGGTAAGATTTCTTTTACACAAAAAACCAAAAAACAAAACAAAACAAAACAAAATAAAAACCAAACCCAAACACCCTTCTGCCCCAACAAACAAAACAAGCAATCAAAACAAAATGAACAACAACAAAAAAAAAACTCCAGAATTTATTTCTAACTGAATTTGTGCAAAATGCTAGAGCTACTTCAGCCTGAGCATCTTAATTGGAAGGTGCTTGAAATCAAAATAACCTGCCTGACATCTTTAGAAAGATATGAGGAAGCAGACATAGCTTATGGCATTAGTAGTTAGTAATGCTTGGTATTTTTGAAGCATGGCATACATAAACTTCAGAATTCCATTTGAAAAAAGGTATTTTTTACATTTTACAGAGAAAGAAACTGAGGCAGCCTTCCTCATGGTTACAGGGAGAGTCATTAGGCCAGCCAGAGTTAGAATTCAGGAGTTTTGTCTTCCAGCTTCCTGTTGAGCTCACTGAACCAGTAATTCTCACACTTCTGCAGTAACAAAAATCCTTTCACATTTAATGCTTCCAGGACTCTGCCAAAAAGATTTCTTTCTTTATGAAAATGAATTCTGTCCCCTCAAATTTAATTTGTCTTCCCTGCTTTCCTTGCTTTTCTTTATTTGTTCTTTCATTCACTTTTTCCTTTCACTTCCTTTATGCTTTCTGTCTTTTTAAAATTAATTTTTCTTTATTTCTCCTTTTTTTTGCCATGTGCTGTTAGGGAATTGTATCTTTTCATCCCCAACAATATTTCTTTTTTTGTTCCTCATTTTCTCTAGGTATCTCAAACCTGCCCTCAGAACTGCTCTGTTTTACAGGGCCACAGTTGCTGGTCACAAACAGTGTTTCACAGCAACCTAATTTTCAAGATTTTAATTATATCTGAAGCTTTGCCAATTACATGGTGAACTTCTGCGTTGGAAAGAATAAGACCACAGCCTTCTATCCTAACAACTGAAAAGCCTATAATAGAAAAAAAATGTACCATTTGTTGAAGAATAGAGATAACAGGGGAAAAGCAGTGTGTCAAGGTACTTGGTTAAACAATAATCTCTTACAGAGCACTCATTACTGCTAAATAATTGACTGTGTTGGGAGAAAGGTTTCTATGTGAAGAAAGGTTCAAGAAGGTCAGTTATCTAGTGGTAATGACCGTAGCGGTCATTAGAGGGTATTAATGCTATTAAGAACAGAACTTTAACTTTTTATTGAAGTTTTTATTCAAATTGTATTAACTTTGATTCAACTTTTAATTGAGGTGCAACCATCCAAATTCTGTAGTCAGGAACCAAGAAGTAATGAACATAAAATTACATGTTCTTCTGATAGGCTGATGGGTCCTTAATATATTATAATTTCAAGAGTCTCTACAGAGCAGTTATTAGTATAAAACTATTCAGAGGTATTCTATTAGAATTAGGGTTGGGTGACTGATTCTGGAACAAATCCTGGCTTGACCCATAGCAAATGCAGATGGTATATTTTCTAAGTCAAAAAGAACTTTTATTTTCATAAATACAGTTGCACATGGTATCAAAACACTTGTTAAGTTAAAGCAAAAATCCGGTGATGCCTAAGATGATCTGTCTTATAAACGTGATGGATGGTGGCAGCAGCAGTGAATTTATTCTGAATTGAGTTTATAGTTCCATACTAAGTTCATTACTTGTTTTATAGAGATTCTCATGCTGAAAATAAGTAGGGCCAGTAGTACGGTTGTTCTTACAGCCACTACAATAAGCAAGTGTGCCTCGGGCTTCCAGGAGCCTGAAACATGAGCTACCAAGTGGAAGGACTGAACTAATAGATCAGTAGCCCTCCTGCTCCATCTTTCTGTGTTGTTTTTTCTCTAGAGTATTTTGGGAATAGGTGGCGGAGTAAGCCTAAAGGGCCGGGGAGCTAGAGAAGAGGTATGAGACTGTAAAACTAATTCTCAGGGGACCAGAGGAATATCGCATATCATGCCACCTTCTAGTCTTCTTGCAACAGAGATTTTTCTCCTTGCCCTCTAACCTGAGAACATAGTAAAATGCTTTAAAATAACAGCAGCAAACCCAACACGCTACTAGAACAAAACGCTAAACCGTTTGATTCACATGGGGCTATGATGAGCAAAAGAATGGCTGATATTATGATAGGAGTTAATCGCATTGCGAAGTGCATGTCTGGGCAGGTGCTAAGAGACTCTGGTAAGAAAGGAGCAGGATAACATACAGAGGATTGCAATATGAACAGAATTGTCCAGGCTGTCATAGCAACTTTTCAAGGTACAATTTGAGAGCCAAAAGGTATATTGTGCTTATGAAAAACTGACACTGAAAGAGACCTAACAGTTTTATAAAGTAGAAACATTAAAAGAATCTCAGGGTGAGTCATTGATAACAAAGGAGAACATGCTAGCAAAAAGATTTTTTGCTGCTTTTATATTAATACATCAAATTAAAACAATAAGGTTAAATAGCAGTTGTTTATGGCATTATTTGACAGGTTTTCTTGTAGTGAGGAAAACCTGGTTACTAACACCATTAGTGCCAATTGACCTCACTATAGAAAAAATATAGTTTTGGAAATATTCTGGGTATTTCCACAATTTCCAGGATGATGTTCAATTTGCAGTTTTGCTGTTCATTATATATTTCCATAGTTTCATTGCATGCAGTGATGCACAATTCTATGAAATCATCTTCTGCTTCTAAAATCCTTTGAATGTTTTGTTTTCTTGTAATTACAGACTTGGGGAATTCTTTGTATTAAATTGGTCTGCTGCCATTTTCTTGCAGGGAAATTTGCTATATGAACTGATAATGGCTTTATTCCCATGTAAAAAAATAAAAAAAAAAAAAAGTAAACTGCTTTACATTTTGATAGCAAGCCAGTTTTTTATCATTTAGACATGTCACATCGTTATGAAAACGTCATGCATCATAACACAACATAACAATATGATTTGCTGAGATGCTGACTCCTCTTGAAAAATTGTGAAGTGGTGTGGGTATATTTCCATGCAAAGAACTACCTGAGTTTTTCAGACTGTTTTCCTGGAGCTGCCTGGTGCAGTGGTCTAATGTATTAGCCTTGTAACTGAGAGAAGATAGGTTTTAATAAGTGATGTGCAAGTCTTTGTAGTTCTACTTCATAGGTACATGCTGTTTTCATTAAATCATAGAACACGGAACTAAAACACATTCCAGGAGGTCATTTAGTCCTCTGCCCTGCCCAATGCAGAAAAACTTACAAATCAAATCTGAACTGTTCTGCTGTCTGACTGTGTCCTTAAAAACAGCCAGTGGTGGGTATTCTGTAGCATTCAAACCAATTTATTCCAGTGCTCAGCAAACTTAAAAGCTTTTTCCTACTGCCTTTCCTAAATTTACCTCACAGCAGTTTATGCACTGTCCTATCCCCAGAAGACACAAAGTATCACTACTTTATTCTGTGTGGCAGGCTTTAATATAATTGAAGACCACCATCAATTTTGTTATTCTGTTTCACATTGCGTGGGCTTGTTCTGTCAAATTGTAAACCAAGTGTAAAACTGATAATAAACAAAAGTCAAGATAAACGGCTTCCATGGTAGACACAAGCAAAGAAGTATCATCCTCTTCTCTGCGCCCCTTGAGATTCAAACGTTATCCCAATAGTCTGCAGTGTGGCAGAGAGCTTTCACTCTATCAACAGTCACAGACCACTTCCATCTCCCCTGGTCCTTTGGTGCTAGCCCTGTACATAGCTGCTGTTTCTCACAGTAAGACCGGTTCCATAATCCCTTAGACACAGAGGAAGATGAATGTAGAAGCTGAGGCACTACAAGAGCATCTAAAGGCAGATGACATTTAATTATTTGCCACCCTTCCAGTCAGGAGTGTATTGTTGTTAACCTGCTCACCTGATACGACATTTAAACTAGATTAAAGTAAAAATGAAAGAACAAATATTCAAGAGATATTAAATAATTAAGACATTTTGAGAGATCATAAATAAAGTAATAAATTAAATTATGAACCTAATCTTTAAATTTACATCAAAAATTCTGTCTCTTGTTCAGACCAATTGCTACTTGCCTCCTGTCAAGGGGGGAGATAGTGCCTTGTGCAACCTCTGCATCTTCCATTCAGATCTTCTAGAAGGCCTGGGCTGTTTTAATCCTTTACTCTTCAAAACTCCTGTTTTCTTCTTCAGTAAGGGGGACTTTCTGGCCAACCTCTTTATTAGAACAAAGTCTGTTTCTCTTTGGCAACTATGTAGAAATATTCCTTGACTGTACTAGGAATTATCTCCTGCACTTAACTTGCTAGTAAACAATCGTTTCCCCCCTACTCATTTTTTTACTACTTTAAATTCTCCTCAGTGTGTAATGGACATTTTGCTGGACCTTATGTTCTATAGTAACACATATATATTAAAATATATATATATATAGAATAAGTCAGTTCTTAGCTTTGTACTATGTCTTGACCAAGCCCAACAGTTAACAGCTTTGGGTTTGATCCTCGAAGATTTCCTTTTAAGAAGATCTTAATAGAAGACAAACAGTTGAGTAGTTTGGGACATGTAGCACTGGCTGGATAAAGGCAAAAATACTTTAAAGTCCTCACCACTTTAAGTATTAACACATGTATTTATCCATGCAAAGATCTTATTAAAAACAAAGGAACTATTATCATGAGTAGAGTTAAGCATGTTCTCAAAGGTTGCCAGAATTGAGATGTCTGCTGAAATCACAGAATCACAGAATGTTAGGGATTGGAAGGGACCTTGAAAGATCATCTAGTCCAATCCCCTCACTGGAGCAGGAACACCTAGATGAGATTACACAGGAAGGCATCCATGCAGGTTTTGAATGTCTCGAGAGGAGACTTCACAACCTCCCTGGGCAGCCTGTTCCAGTGTTCTGTGACCCTCACTATGAAGAAGTTTCCTCTCATGTTTAAGTGGAACCTCTTGTGTTCTAGTTTGTACCCATTGCCCCTTGTTTTATCATTGATTGTCACCAAGAAGAGCCTGGCTACATCCTCGTGACACTCACCCTTTACATATTTATAAACATTAATGAGATCACCCCTCAGTCTCCTCCAAGCTAAAGAGACCCAGCTCCCTCAGCCTTTCATCATAAGGGAGATGTTCCACTCCCTTAATCATCTTTGTGGCTCTTTGCTGGACTGTCTGAAGCAGTTCCCTGTCCTTCTTGAACTGGGGGGCCCAGAACTGAACACAATATTCCAGATGTGGTCTCACCAGGGCAAAGTAGAGGGGGAGGAGAACCTCTCTCGACCTACTAACCACCCCCCTTCTAATACACCCCAAGATGCCATTGGCCTTCCTGGCCACAAGGGCACAGTGCTGGCTCATGGTCATCCTGCTGTCCACCAGGAGCCCCAGGTCCCTTTCCCCTACGCTGCTCTCTAACAGGTCGTTCCCCAACTAATACTGAAACCTGGGTTTGTTCCTGCCCAGATGCAAGACTCTACCTTGTTATATTTAATTACATTTTTCCCCGCCCAACTCTCCAGCCTGTCCAGGTCTCACTGGATGGCAGCACAGCCTTCTGGCATATCAGCCACTCCTCCCAGCTTGGTGTCATCAGCAAACTTGCTGACAGTGCACTCTATTCCCTCATCCAAGTCAATGATGAATGTACTGAGTAATACTGATCCCAGTACTGACCCTTGAAGCACTCCACTAGATGCAGGCCTCCAACTAGACTCTGCCCTATTGACCACGACTCTCTGGCTTCTTTCCTTCAGCCAGTTCACAGTCCACCTCACTACCTGATTGTCCAGCCCACACTTCCTCAGTTTAGCAGCAAGAATGCTGTGGGAGACTGTGTCAAATGGTTTACTGAAGTCAAGGTAGACCACATCCACCGCTCTGCTATCATCTATCCACCTCGTTATGTCCTCATAAAAGGCTATGAGGTTGCTTAAGCATGACTTGCCCTTGGTGAAGCCATGTTGACTGCCCCAATGACCATCTTACCCTTGATATGCCTTGAGATGGCACCAAGGATAAGTTGTTCCATCGCTTTCCCAGGGATGGAGGTGAGGCTGACCGGTCTATAGTTACCTCTGTCCTCCTTCTTGCCCTTTTTGAAGACTGGAGTGACATTTGCTTTCCTCCAGTCCTCAGGCACCTCTCCCATTTCCCAAGACTTAGCAAAGATGATGAAGAGTGGATTAGCAATGACTTCAGCCAGCTCGTTGAGCACCCGTGGGTGCATCTCATCCAGACCCATGGATTTATGGATAACCAGATTGCTTAATTGATCCCTGACCCAGTCCTCATCAACCAAGGCAAACTCCTCCACTGTCGTGACTTCCTCTGGGGCCTCAGGGGTATGGTGCTCCTCAGGACAGCCTCTGGCAGTGGAGACAAAGAAGGCATTCAGTAACTCTGCCTTCTCTGTATCTTCTGTTACCAGGGCACCAACCTCATTCATCAGTGGACCTACATTGCCTCTGGTGTTAGATTTATCTGCCACGTATTTGAAGAAGCTCTTTCTGTTGTCCTTGACCTCTCTTGCAAGGTTTACTTCTAAGGAGGCCTTAGCTTTCCTAGTTGCCTCCCTACATCCTCTGACAACAGTCTTATATTCTTCCCAAGTGGCCAGCCCCTCCTTCCATGATCTGTAAACTCTCCTCTTCCACTTGAGTTTGCCCAGCGGTTCTCTGTTTAACAAAGCAGGTCTCCTGGCTCCCTTCCTTGACTTCCTACGTGTTGGGATACTCTGATCTTGAGCTTGGAAGAATCAGTCCGTGAATCCAACTATCCACTATCTTGGGCCCCTTTTACCTTCAAGTACCCTTGCCCACAGGATTTTCCCTAGCAATTGTTTGAAAAGGTCAAAGTTGGCCCTACTGAAGTCCAGGGCTGCAATTCTGCTTGGTATTCTGCTCCTGCCACATGAGATCCTGAGCTCCACCATCTCATGGTTGCTGCATCCAAGGCAGCCCTCAACCTTTATTGCTTCAACCAGACCCTTCTTGTTAGTGAGGATGAGATCCAGCAGCACTCCTCTCCTAGTTGGCTCATCTATCATTTTCATCAGGAAGTTATCATCAATGCACTGGAGGAACCACCTGGACCATGGCTGGCTGGCTGAGTAGTCCTTCCAGCAAACATCAGGGCAGTTAAAATCCCGCATGACAACCAGGTCCTGTGACTGTGAGGCTGCTCTCAGCTGCCTGTAGAAGGCCTCATCCGCTTCCTCACCCTGATCTGGTGGCCTGTAATAGACACCCACAACAGTATCAGCCCTGCCAGCCTGCCCCTTAATTCTCACCCAGACCTAAAACTTATTTCCTTTGCTTTTGCTGCAAGCTGATGGTGAGTTCAGAGCTCCCCTGGAAAAGCTGAGCTGTTCTCAGGAACGTTTCCCAGAGGAGTGGTAGAGATAGAGGCTGTATACGGAGTCCAGTATGAGTACTGTGCCCATCCTGTGGTAGTATCACAGTGCCTTTCCTGTTCCACAAGCATTGCAGTCTCTTTAAAATCTGCAGTGTGAAATAAGGCAAATTTTCATGTTGTCCAGTTTATCTGGGAAATTTTGTGCAAAATCAGTTCCTTCCTTGTAAGAGCACCAATAATATTATCCCCAAAAGAAGGGAAAAATAACTTAAAAAATCGTTGACCAATGAATAAACATGAATCATCTTTTGTCAACTCTCATACGAATTGCACCATTAGGCTCATGTGTGCTATGTGAGCAACATTTTGTCAACAAAGTCAAATGACCACATGTATTGATTTTTAACTGTAATTGAAATAGCTTAGTGTCGCATGGTATCTGGTTCCAATTTGTGACTTTGATTTGTAGGGATTGTGAACTAATCTTGCTATCACATTACATTTATAAACCAAAGTTTTAAATTGTGCTGATCAGACATATGTAGAAAATTGCAGCTGCACTGCAGGCTTGCACCTGTGCCTGGATTTCATCTTTCTAGTCTCTGCTCAGGGCACATGTATAAACTGTGAGAAAACTTGTGGTGTGGGAAATCCATATTAGTAGTATGTGTACCAGAAACAATGGATAGGAAGACATTGTTCTGTTTTATAGTTAGGGAATCAGAGACTAAAAGATGGAAGCGTTTTTAAGAAGTTAGCATAGCAGGTGAGAAACAAGGCAAAATCAGAATCCATACTCTCAGTTCCTCTCTATGTAGACTCTGTAGGTCCAGCCTGCTTCATTTTTTGGTCCATTCGTTGCAACATGAACATGGCAGAACATAATGCAATAATATCCTCAATTAGCAAAGGCAAGGAGTGGTAGAAGAGATCCTATACAGAGTGGTCAACCGTAATACTATTTCCTTTATATCTTTCAAAGCTTGTATGCACGGTAAGCACCTAGGAAATCTTACTAAATCAATGAAATTATTATGCAAAAGTTAAAGAATATTAAACTTTCATATGGATGTTCTTAGAAGTAAAGTCACCATAGCTTGCTCTAGCTCCTTTGACAAAGACTGAGCTACAGCAAATTGTGGTCACTTTAGTCCTGAATCAGTGTCCACATGGAGGATTAATGCACTTTAACTTATGCACATTAGTTTTGAAGCATTAGTTAATTAAACTAAGAAGTCTCATCCCCATGCTAACAAGTGCATAGAGAGCTTCCAGAGATGTTGATTCGCAAATCACTAGTGAGTTAGTTCTTTTTGCATCTCTTCTAATATGACATGTTCTGAAGGAACTATTCTTAAATATTTAAAGTTCAGTATTTAAACATATAATTTCTAAACACATGCAGTTCTATTCCTTTGCTCATTTAAGCTTCACGTACACCATCTTAAATAGATGATGTATATTGATGTCATAATGGTGTCAGAAAAGAACTCACTCCAATTCAGTAAATCACAATTGTCTTTAAAATGGGAAACATCACATAAAAATAAACAGGGCTAAGTACACATTTTCTACACTGTATTATTATTTCAGATAAATATTAAAGCTATTACAGTTGGTTTTTGTGTTTGGTTTTTTTTTGTTTTTTTTTTTTTTGTTTTTTTTTTTGCCAAATTAGGCTGTATCAATGAAAAGCAAAGCAGTATGAGGAAATATCCCTGAAATTTGATAGTTTATCCTGGCAATGCAATTGAATTTGATTAAAATATTTACTTTCCACAACACTTTTATTAACTTCAGAAAAAGACTTTTTAAAAGATACTGCACAAGACATATTGTATTTAGAAGACAAAACTAGTATTGCAAATAAGGAATAAATACTGGTAGGTAGTACTGTTATTACCCAAGATAAAAACAATTCCTCTAAAGCTGTTTAGAAGTTGGATGCTGAAAAATAGCCAAATGGACATTAATTTAGATGGAAAAAGATGACAGAAGTTACTCCTCTGATTTCATTTATCTGCCAATATTTTCTGAAATGTTCATCTTGGCTGTAGCTGTCTATATATAGCTGTCTAGCTAAATATAGGGAACATGGCACATGGCAAATTCTGCTGTTTGGGTTTTGGTTTGGGCTATTTGTTTGTTTGTTTGTTTGTTTTCTTGTTTCCCCTGTTGTCTAACCTTACATTGTGTAATTGATAAAAGTAACCCTCAGATGAAAACGCCTGAGGACATATGCTTGTTTTCTCCCATCACAGGCCAGGACATATCTAAACCAGTACTTAAAAAACTATTTATGTTATTAAGAAGATATTCCTTTATCTCTTTGTATACTTTGTTGCTCAGATTGTAGATCATGAAAACAAACAAATAAACAAACAAAAACCCCAAACGAACTAACAGAACAAAACCCCCAAACAAAACCAAGATAAAGGCTGAAAGGGAAAAGATAATTCTTTATTCATCATGCGTACAGTGTTGTCGGTTCATTAAAGTATACCTATAATTAAAAACTTAAGTTAATTAAGTTTTTAGTTTTTTATATTCTCGTTATCATAAAAGAGAAAAAAAAGAACAGTCTGGAAGGATCTTAATGTCTCACAACTATTGCTGGTTGGAAAACATCCCATATTCTTTTTCTCCCCATGAAATACTCTTACTGAAAAAACCCACGGTTCTTTAAGATGAAAACTAAGATGTTTTAGGCCATAATTTATATGAAAAACCAGTATTATAAAAATTCATTGTAAAATATTTTTGTAAGACAAAAAATATATTGTTAAATAACACATGGAAAAAATGGTACTGCTGGGAAGTTTTCAACATTCTTTACTCTTTAATTCATTGTAAGAAGCCTTATTGGCTTTTGCAATAACTGCCATTGACAGTTTTGTATTTATCACTAGTAGCAGCTTGTTTTTTGCAGTAAGCTTCTGCATCTGAAGTTTCATCAAAAAATGTTTCTAATGAACTTAACGAGCTCAGAGAAACTTGGAAGAAGGAACTCATGCTGCTTTCTGCAGATCTTGTGGGAAAGACAGTGTTGAAAGGAAGACTTACTTTTACAAGGTTTCCTTTGTAGAGTTTGTATTGATATTCAGATTGTGATAAACCAGGAAAGGCAGCTAACTTTAACTGTATATTCACTTGGAATTTTCTATCGCTGTGTAATCTTTACTTTGTGTGTGTGTGTGTGTGTGTGTGTGTGTGTGTTAGGTGTTCTCATCTTTCCGGTTTCCAAAAAGAAAAGAAAAAAATCTATTACACATTGAAGAGTTTAAGTGCTCTTAAAACTATTTCACACCAAAATAGGGATGGATGGAGAAGCTTCTGTTTTGTTCTGATTTTGTTTGTCTTCTTTTAAGTATAACTCACAGCCTTTCTGAGCACAGGCCATTCACCAGAAAAATGAAACTGTAATTTAAAGTGAGCTGTTGGTCATGTGTTGTTTTGGTTGGGTTTTCTTTCAGTTTCAAAAATTAATCTTGAATTTTTCTGGAAATCTCTAGCAAAGATACTGAAAACTTGGTAAAAAGAACCCCCCTTTTATTGGGTATTTGGTATAGTGTGGCACTTCCATGAGGAATCAAATCTCTCAAACAACATGACCAGTCATTTTCTAAGTGGCAATGGGCAACTGTTCTGCGGTGATGGCTTCAGTTGGATCATATGAGGCTCCCCAAAGTGCTGTTCTGCTGAATTCTTATAATTAGCTGGTTGTGTTCCTATGTGACAAATACAGCATGTGAAAGATCCATTGATACCAATATTAGCAATTAGTTACTAAACACCTCTTTATTGTCTTAATTGTGTACAAAGAAATGTTGTGCATAAGCATTTCTTCATCTGCAGAGACAGTTTCTACTGACTCTTTACAAATATATTATCCATGTCCAGTTTTGGTCAGTTCTGCAGCAGGAACTGCCTGTGGGATCTCTGGTCCTGCCAGGCTGTCCACCTGGGATGCAAATCAGCACTTTGAAGCCTACAAGCAGTGTCTGTCAGATGGTGTGGGCACAGCAAGAGGTGTCTGAAGGAATCTCCAGGACTGCGGATCCTGCCTGGAGAGCTCCTGAAACAATTAGTGAAGCACTTTGTTGTGAAGGTGGTGAAGCAGTCAAGCAGTTGCCTCTTAAGTTGGTCCCTTGTCTCCCATCAGCCTGTTATCTCTGTTCAGAGACCAGGCAGGGTGTTCCTGGACCACTCTGGGAACTGGTGACTAAGTGCACTGGATGTGCACACAGGCATATGATATCCTTGATTTCCAGCTGCACCACGATTAGAACTTTAGCACAAACTTGAATTTTATCCTTGTATTACACCTATAACTTTAATTGCATAGCACCTGCCCACAAATCTATGCTATGGGACACTCATTGAAGGTAGGAAGAAATGGCATATCTCTTGCAAAGCTGTGTAACCATGAAGAAAAAAGAATCACAGAGGTGTTAGTATGTAAGATTCTCTGTTTGGGTATATTAAAATACAAACATGAAAGAGAGAGGATTTGTATTTGTGTATTTCATTGTCTGTTTTTATTTGTGTATCTGTCACTCCAAAATCTGGACTGAGCACACAATAGCGATTAATTAAAATCTGAGTTACTTCAGAAAGCACTTCCTATAATACAGCTGTATTAGCAAATTAGTTGTGACTAATAGTCTTTTGTAGATGGATTAAAGGAATGAATTAAAATGTAATCTGAAATAACATTGATAGAAATTATGTCTGATAAATCCAAGGTAACTTCTATCCTTGACTGGAAATAGAATGCTATAATGCCATTGTGCGCTCCCACAGCAACAGACTACAAAAAGTAGCTGTGCTCTAGGCTGTCCATTTTCCAAAAAATCATTAGTGAGAATAATCAAAAGCACAAATAATGCCCACTTATCCATTAGAGTCTATCCTTGGATTCTACCCACCTAGTGCCCTCTGCCTGTGTATTTCTACCAAGAAATAAATTAAGCTAAGGTTATAAGCATGTACATGTATGTACATATTTTCTCTATATAATACATCTTTATTAGTATTTAAGGGCTTAATATTATTTAATTTATTACTATGGCAATTTACTACTACTCATCTAGTCAGAAAATTTCATCCCAAGTAATTTATTAGAAAGACCTCTGTTTTTTCAGGTTTCAGATCTGCCTGGAGGCAGATGAGGTGTCCTCCTTAGAAGTTACTAGTGTAGGCTGCTACCCACAGGATATTTTCCAGATTAGTTGCCATGGGAGAAATAATGCATGACATAATAATTTTATAAACATTTTGGTGGAATATAATAAATCTAAGGCAATATTAATATACATCTCAAGGTGTTACATTCCAGAAATACTTTTAAATTAAGGTATAACATTTCGCTACAAGCAAAGATGACTAATAAAAGTATCCTGATTGCACATGGCAAGTTTCTGAAAGACCTTTTACAAATTAGCAGTGTTTTGGACTTCTCAAATTCTATTTGCAGGCTTTCAAAATCTGTTTTGAAAGAGCATAGTGAAAGTAGTAAGCTAAAAGCAGCTCACATCATTAGTTCAGTATTTGAACACCAAGACCAAAGTTTACTTTGGGACACTTCTAAAGTTTAGCAACACTTCTTCATTGTTTCAGTAGAAAGCTTTTTTAGACCGAGCACTTTTCAAGTCCCCAAAGCATCATGTGTTTAGACACTGGAAGCAAGGGGGATCTTTTGAAGAAATAGGTTTAAAGGGAGATTTGTATGAGGATTCAGCAGTTGCTTGACACATAGGATTTGGGAAGCTGATGAAAGCAATAAGAACTAGTGCAACTAAAGTATAAAGCTGGGAGTGGGACTAGGTAGAAGATGAAATTCACTGCTATGCAAAAGGCCAGCACAAAATCTATACATCACTTAGATCTTACTTAATCCCTCAACATAGGGGTTTATATAGCTATGAACTGTTTGAAGAAATTATGTTGCATCTTAAGTTGGACTCATGCAGAGCACTGATCTTGTGCCAATTCATTGCAAAATGAACACTTACTGTATGGAGGAGGATTGTGGTGAGTCTCAGGAGTCATATTGGATATGTATAATGGAATGAGAGTACAGGTATAGAATAGGTCAGATAATGAAGACTTTGAAAGTATAATAAAACATGATGAAAAGAAAAATTATTAGGAAGTATAAAGAAAATAATATTTCCAGATGTACCTCCTTTAAGTAAATGGTAAGTTACAACTCTCCTCAAACTAACATAAAAATGAAATTAAAAGAAAAGGAAGGTCTCTAACACCTATCTTGTTTATACTAATCAGGGTTAGCTTTATCCTAATCAACAATCTTAGATTCAATCTGAATAATATTTCATTAGCTTTTCAGATCTACCTTTCCTGTCTAGGTCTAATTATATCTAATGGAATGTAGCTCAACTCACCATATTAAATCATTAAAAAAACGCTCATCATTTTAAATGATTATGGAGCCTTGGGAAAGAATAGTCCCTCCTTCTTCTGAGACCTGAAGGGCTTGCCCCAGATACTTGTCATAATTTTTCTCCAGCCTGTTGTATGCTTGGAGAGAAACTTTATATACACGTTCTCATTTGTAACCATCTATAAAGAACTACATAAGCACAAACATTAATATCTGTTCTCATCAATCCTTGGAGAAAGCTACTTATTCATAGAAGTCTGCATTCTCTAAGAGGTACATATTCTTACAATTATAACACTTTTGTATTATACATTTTTGTATGTTCATTGTGTTGCATATTCTGTTATTTATAAAAGGATTAAAGCATTTATTAAGCTGTATTCAAATGGGCTATATGCAGAATTGCCAAAATAGTACCATTCATGCACGTTGCAACTGTTGGAAATACAGACATAAATCACTTAAAGGATGTTTGCCAGGGCAACAAATACTAAAAAAAATAAATTCAAAGAAGAAATTAAAATTCTATTAGTAATAATTAGTCCCAAGTAGATTAGATGTCTGAACAGTGATAAGGAGCCTTTACGGGAGAATCTACAGAAGAATGAAGGATTCTGGTTGATCCCAGGCTAGATCCTTGATTTTTGGAAGAACATTGGGGCAGAAGTTGGTGAATGGTGAAAGATGCTTAAACATAAGATAGGCTTGACAAAATGCTACATTGGTATTTAATCTCTTCGTATTTTGAGTAGCTGTAAGATGTGTCACTTTTTAAGGCCTATAAATACACTTCAAGAATTCCCAAGAATTTAAGAAATTCTGGGAAAGACTTATGGTGATAATATTGCATGTTTTATCACTGCTTGTTTATCTTGCTGGCAACTGTAGTTCTGTATGTGTGTGACCGTGGTAACATGAGTCTGAAAAAATAAAGCAGTAAAATGTATTGATTCTGTGTTTTATGTATGAAAATTGGGGACTAGATGCACATATCTTAAAGAAGGAAGGGGGAGACTCTACAGGGAAATTTTAGGGAATCTTGACTTGAGCTTAGACATTACTTTTGATTATGTGAAGAGGCATGGTAGTCATGTTAACATATTTATGCTGAAAAATGTGTTTCCAGCTCTCTGACCACTGAAGAATCCAGCTCTGTCATTAAGAAAAAAAGTGGTTACATTAGATTTCTACAAATGTACTATCATTTCTAGAGAAAAACAAGAGATGATTAACATAGTCTTTTTGTTTGAGGGAAACTATTCCACAAGCTAAAAGACTGTTAAGCTAATTAACTAGGTATCAGTATTCTTTTATTTTCATGTTTGCAAACTAACTTTATTGCTATTTTGTTCTTGTTGTTATACTCAGCTATATATTGATTATAAGAAGATAATTAACATGAAAAATTATGCTGCAGAGCTTGCATCTACGTTTTGTAACTTTAGCATTACCCTTTTTGGAAACTCATAGTTATTTCCCACTTGCATTCAACAATGGGCTTGCAGGTCAAGACCATTGTATTTGCACAGTTTTTTCAAAACTGTTTTATCTCTAAAAGATTTTTATCTCTACTGGTGGAAAAATTCTGTTTCTGTTTAGAATTTTAATGTAATTTCTTGTCTAATTCTTTGGTAGCTGCCTTTTTTTTTTTTTTGTTTAGTGTGTAGATTTTATTTAATAAAATGCAAAGAGAAAATCCTTGCAATTAGATATCTTCCTTTGATATCTTCCTTTTAAATGGGTGATACAAATAGCAGCAGATTGGAACAATGACCATGGGTAAAATAATGGAAGTTACTGTTATGTTATGCTACATAAAAAGCTATGTCCTGGCTACATGTAAAAGTGAATTGTTAAAAAGGAAAAAAAAAAAAGGTTAAATGAGCCCAAATAAATTTATTAACATGGGATTATATTCTTGTCTTGATTCAGAAGGATTTCTTTTCCTTACTATCTTATATAAGGCTGTTACATTTTAGTACAAATGTTACTGTTTCTATAAATGAGGCCCTAAGAGTGTATTGATAGAATATATCTGTGCGTACATTTCCCAGGGAAAATACATGATGGTAGTACAATACATCAGAAGATGGTCAACACAACAGAAAACTCAGATTATGTTGACAGCTTTCATTATTTCATTGCTTTTGATTGAAACAGCTACAGCCTGACACAGAATTGGTGTACACACAAAATTGCCAGTGCTGTTGAAGTATACACATATGTATGACATGTATAGCAATATATAAAGAAAGGGAGGAGAAATAATAGAAAGATTACCCTTTCACTCTTGGAAAGGAGAAATTCTGAGCTTTTCTTTCTGTTTACAATAGATTTATATGTTTTATCCAATAATTCTTTGCTGAAAAAATATCAGCCTCTTGGTTAGGGCCAGGATTATGGCCAGGAACATAAGCTCTCCTTTCCTCTCTTTCCATTTACTCAGAAGATTGTCCTTCTCACTGGGTGACAGGCAGGATCCCTCTTACTGCTTCTCTGGCATCAGGAATCTCATGTTTCTGAATCTCATTTCCCAGCTTCAGTAGAAAGAGCAGACAATACCTTGCATGCAGTCTAGCTGTCTGAGCAGTTACTACGAGAAATCAAATATCTATTTTCAAATTCCCAAGAGAATCCTCTAATTACCACGTTATCAAGAAACAGATTAATTTTAGCAGCTCCAATCCCCAGATTTTTTTAAGAAAACAGTGATCTACTTTCCCTGTCGATCTAACCTATAGGGGTATCTTATGTGCACTTTGTATGTTCAGGAGGCATTTTACAGTCTGAATTCCAGATTTCCGTGACATCTATTTTAGGCTTACACGTCACAGTGTGGAATTTGGCCTTTCTTCGTTGTTTCCTATTGGTTCTTTATATAACATTCTGCTTAATGCACTGAATGTGAGAAATCCCATTTTACTACCTAGCTATCTCTATGCCTTGTAAAGAGAAGTTGGCTACCTTACCTGAACTGTGAATTCTATTTTTAAATTCCCTCACATGTGCATGTCTTGATGTGGGTCTCAGTCTCACATGTCTCTTTAATTTTACACACCTTTTAGGTACATACTATTCAACATATGTATAAGTCATGGCAAATTCAGGATTTTAGTTACAGCTCTAATATTGAAAAAAGATAGATTAAACAGTGGGGAGCCTGGTATTAAAGTGCTGAATTGAATAGGTGTAAGTCAACAGAGAGTTAGGCATAAAATTTTTCCTGACCTTGGGAAGTTCACTTAAGTAAAAATATTCAAGCCTCTGTGTTTTAGACTGCATACTTAAATCAACATTTTGATGCCTGAGCATCTTATATTTTCTTGGCAATACCTAGGGCTGTGAGTCACCACTTCTGATGAGCAGCCTATTTATTGTAATGTCCAGGTAATAGTTTTGGTATATAATTGTATGCAGGAATGTTTTTGTCTTATCTGATATCGATTATCTCCTGGAATAAAGATTTCCTTTTTGAGGTTCTCCAGATGTCTTCACCATTTTTTGGTCTGAAGTTTCATTTCATCTCATTAAAGAGGAAAAGCAGTTGAAGAATATTAATCTTAAGGATTCAAACAATGTATATGGACAACTCTACATCAGCTATATATGTGCATATTGTCTCTGGCCTTCTTAACTCTTACTCTTAACTCTTACTCAACTCTTGGCTTTTCTTGTCAGCCACTGTATGAATAACCCATGGTTGTTCAAAGTAATACATCCTTGAAGTTTATCCATTGTCCTGTTGGGAGTCCTGGGGGTTGTGGTAGGAAAATGCTCCTGGACCTAGCCTTCCATATCCTATTTTATAGCTGATAATTTTAAATTTCATTCCTGTTGCCTCAGCAAATTGAAAAATTCAGTACATGTAAAGCGTCGTGCCTACTTCCCAGGTAAGGTTCATCGCATATCCATTTCTTTTCCTGGTAGTAAGTGGGAGTTACTTTCTGTTTTCAGCTGTTTCAGCTGTTTTCAGCTACACACCATCTGTCCATTTAAAAAAGGAGAATACCCTCCCTACAGTGGTCTGGTCCTTAGGAGATCAGTAGTTCAATTTTATATTCTCTTTTCCTGTCGGAATATTCAAATGTGTACTAAGCAAGCTCCTGATCTTCACTTCTTTTTTTAATATACTTTTCACATCCTCCTCAGAATTCCATTTTCCCTGATTTACTTAATTTTACCTTCACTCCCTCCTTTCTCATAATCTTATGATGACATTTTCTTTGACAAGGAGCTGGGTACTCCTTCAGTTGGAGACCAGCTGAGAATGTCTAATGACAGGAAAGGTTTTCTGAGAGTTCTCATAGGCTGCTAGCACTGAAGGGTTGGTTAGCATAAGCACCACTGTATTCAACTGAGGAAGTCACAAAACAGTCATCTCTGTTAAAGATTTATTTTGTGTGGTGAATACTGCAGTTAAATCCTTTGTTATTATCTTGATCATAAAATGTTCACTGGCACATTACTTATGTTTACACAGTTCCCCTATAAAAGAAGAATATCAGCTTTCCTAAAAGACCTTCCTTCTTTCTAAAGGTCAAAAGGAGTCACTACCATTCTGACACTGCTGTGCACTGAAAATACAGATCAGAAAAAGCTGTTATTAATTTCTGTGCATAAATCTGTGGAGATTTTTAAAAGTGCTGGTGGCCTAAGCTTATTTGTAGCAAGAGCCACAGTCACGTAAATGCTGAAAAAAAACCGTTTCATTAAAATCAAAGGAAGCAATCAAAGAATATTGTTTATTTATCTTTTTGCAACAGTGCAAATGCCAAACTGCCTGTCTGAATCCAGACAGTCCTATATTCTGGAATATGTTTGTTTTTGCAGTTCAGTCTTGCCACCATTCTACAAAAGACTGCAGGAGATCTCAGCATCCAACTGTCACTATTTTTTTTCCATTCTGCTTATATATCTTTTAAAAATTGTGTTTCTTCTTAGTTACTATCTCATGATTCCCAAATTATGATGCAATGCCATAATACCGTGCATTTGACATTACAGTCATTTTGGGGAAGATGAATTGTCATGAAACAATGAGATGTAGCAAAAAAAATATGGCAGGTACAGTAGTGCCCTTAAAAGGAGACTTAATTCTGGGGCATTTACAGGTATATGTTGTGGTAATTAGCAAGCAAAGAAAAGGAACTCAGTCAAAGAAGTTATTTTCATGCTTCAAAAACATACTGTGCTGCTGCAGTTACTTAAAGAGACATTTGCTGAGATACTTTACCACCCAAACATCCCAAGGGTCTACAAACCTCTAGAAGCATTTTTAGAAGTGCCCATACAAATTAGGCATTGGTGTCCCCCAGAAAATAAGGGAATTTGAAAACATGCAGGTACACTTTTGAATTTAACTACCTAGTTGAATCCCTGAGCACTACAAATACCTTTGGAAATTTAGCATTTTGAGCCTTCACTGTATTTGTTTGTAAAAACCTTCATCTTGCAACTATTTTTGCCTGAACAGATACCTACTGATTCCAGTGGAGCTTTCTACACTAGGGTCCATAAGGGTCTGTCAGTGTGCAGCAGACTGCAGGAACTGAAAATATCATTTACAGAAACTCAGTCTCTGACAAGTTCTCACAAAGGAAGTTGAACTGAGGGAGGTAAAAATTCGGAGTGATATAGTTCAACCATTTTTAAATGTATTAAATCAATATAGAGGAATAAAAAAAAAAAAAAAACAAAACTTGCTGAGAAATATGCTCTTGCTTGATTTATGGGTATAGTTAGTATGGGTATAACTAAGTCTTGAATGCTTGAAAATGAATTATCAGTGAAAAGAAAGTGTTGCAGTGTGGAGAGCATGTCAGAAAAGATGTGGAAACACCCAGGGAAACTTGACTGAGCAAAAGAGATTTCATTCATCCCCCACAATGAACAGGTAACTTTAACTGACATATTTCTCCTGCATCTTGCATAAATGTTCAGAAGACTGTTGCACAAATTCAGTGAAATGCTTAAACGTGAGTCTAAAGTTCCGCTCTCTGCTGGGGCCAACAAACCCTGCAGTTGAAGGGCAGATTAAAGATAAAGGTTTTGGAGGTAGTGAAGATAACTGTATTTATCAGTGGTCGTTAAGCTGCTGGATCTTCCAATTTCTCCAAGGTTTTGTGTTTTTTGTTTTGTTTTGTTTTGTTTTTCTGCCAAAGCAAGAAATATTAAAGTCCTAGTGGTACAGACAGAAGAGTGTGTAAGACCGACCCCTGTGCCCAGTATTTGAGATGTATTTTTTCCTTTAAAAACTTTGCTTTGATTATTATTTATTTAAAAAAAAATAATAAAAAAGATAATTGTCAATGCACCACCAAAATTATAAATAGAATAAATTATGAGATATAACTGTTGTAAGCATTAAATCCTCTTTGATATTATACTCACATCTGTGTCTGATCATGAAACTGTTAAAATTCAACACAATTATCTGTAAGACGGCTATGTTACTTTATAAAATTTAACCTCATTAGTACACGCTTTTTGAATTCTATGTCTACATCTGCATCATGGACTGTCTCTAAATTCTTTGTGTGTTTAAAACAAAACAAAAGCAAAAAAAACCCCATCACCACAACAACAAAAAACACAACACAGAAGTATCACAACATTTGTGAAGTAAATTGTAAAGCTTTACATTGGCATTGTGTTTCATTAACAGCAATATAATACATTTTCCCATAATTGAAATTAAGAAGTTTTACAATCTTCTAGTGTGCAATCCCTGAACACAGGTAGCCTAAAGGTCTCTCCTGAAGACTCAGCTTCTATGTGTTGGGCTCTGTGAGGAACAAAAGGCAGCCTTTGTGTCTTGATAAGGAATGAACTGCTCAGTATTGGGTTGCTACACATCTGTTATAAAAGGTGGCTGAGACACTGTTTTGGTAAGACACACTTTCACCGTTCTTACCGCTACTGTGGTTTTGTTTCAGTACATTTTTTTAAAAATAGACTACAATCCCCTTTTGGTTTTGAAAGCAAGCTACTCCTTTTTCAAAGGAGCTCTGAGTGTAAATTTCAACTTTTGCCTAATCCTAACTGCTTTTGAAATGTTTATGCACTGAAATCCAGAGTCCCAGTGAACATATCTTGTGAGCGTTACCTAAGAAAACCAGTCTTTTAACAATTTTAAATTAGGTGTCTTTATTTCTGAAAATCTAACATCCAAACTAGCAACAGTAAAGATGTCCAGGTTTCAATGAAATATATTTCATAAATTAGCTTATCATTGCACTGATTTAGCATGCCTAGCAGGTGAAAGACAAAAACATGTGTTATCTTCCCTAGGGAACCTTCAATGAATGTCATTCTAGCTTCATATGTCTTTCTTCTCTCCCCTTCTTGAACTGATATAAAATTCTAATGTGTGCCCTCTGGTTCCATCTTCATTGAAATCTAGCAAAACTGCTGAAGGTAAGATAGTGGCAATGGTGCATGAAAAAAGGGAAAAGGAATACAGTGATTCATAGCATACTTGAAGAAAGTTGCAGTTGTTAACAGCACTACTTTTGTATGTAGACAGGTTAAAATGTGTCATATATCAGTGTTAAAAATGAAGTTATTCGTCTTGGCTATTTTCTCAAAATTCAGGAAAAAAGGGCAGTAAAACCTATGCCATGTGTATCTTTAAAAATTATTTTACATGTCTCTGAAAACAAATCAGTCCAGTTGCTCCCAATGGTACCAATAGTAAAGGCAGTGTTTTCACATGGATTTGCTTGTGTAATTTATTTTTTCTTTCAGTAGTGATTGCTCTTTGTTGAAAAGCTTCCACATGTTTTCAATCCTCTTGTCTACGGACATCCAAGTTACTAACATACAGTGACTTTTTTTGTTTCACATTTTTCTTGGAAATCATCACTGAGAGTAGACATGGAAAGCACCCAATAGATCATCGCTGTCAGAATTTTAGTTTATAGGCACCACATGGTCAAAGGTTCTTCTGTAATTTAATAAATTTGCACAATAAAGTAGAAAATGTAACTAAGGCAAAAAGGTCCTGTTAAATATTATGCAACTCAATATCAGAAAACTAGATGAAAAGAACATAATACACTATTTCCTCACATTCACAGTAATGAAGATGAAAGCAGCAATAAAAGAGTAACTCAGAAGTAAAATGCTCTGAGTTCTTTAGTCCTTCTTTGAAAGGTGACAGGAATCTGCTGTGGCATTGGGTATGTGAAAGCAGCAGAATCTTGACTGAAAGATTTGTCAGGCCTTGTTGCCTTCACTGGAACAGTACACAGCCTGTGAAAGCTGGCAGCGCCAACTCTGCCTTCCCTTAAACAGCCTTACCCCGCAAACCTATACGTGCAGAAAACAGCAATCACTGGAGTGGCTGCCGCAAATTCGGAAAGAGTGTGATCTGAGTAAAATTTCTGCAGGAGTTTGTGTTTGCGGGAAGGAGCCTGACTTGCTGTGCTGGCTCCTGGACTGTCACGGACCTCATGGAAAGCTGCATGAGTAAAACCACGTGCAGCACTTTGGAAATGTAACAAAGAGAACACTGGGGAGTGGAACTTCCACTGCCTTCAGATGGGCAGCATCGTGAGACACAATTCATCTCCTTTAACCCCTCAAATTAAATCTTCTGCAGCTCACAAATGCACAAGCTGGTTTGCATTTTTTTTTTTCCACTTGCTTTTTGGAGTTATTTGTTAAAAAGCAAGGTTAACTTTTAGACAGTAAATCATCGGAAAGACCTTTAAGCCACCTCATCCTTAAATGACTCATGACTGTACACAAACCACGGTCACCTAACTGTAGTTCAGGCTCACATGACATTTTAAAATTAAAGAAATGGAGTTCTGGAGACAAATATTTTGATTAAGGATATTTTCATTGATTCACTGGGCTTTGAATCAGGCTATGAAATTTTTCTTCATTAAACACTTGAAGAAAGAGGGGAGAAATATAAATTATACTGACTGCATAAAACAGATCCTTAATGTGGTTTTAACAAGCCTGAGAGTCCAGTGTCATATCTGTCTACAGAGAAGAGCTTCCTTCTTTTTCAGACTAGAAATTAAATAACCTACTGCAATTGGTCTTTCCATAACAGGGATATTTTTGAACCCATGTTTATGTAGCATTCAATTCACAAGTAAATAGCTCAAAAGAAGCAAATATGTGGGTGTGAAGGTCTTGAGTCACAAAAACCTTTAAGCAAGCCCACAACTTGTAGTGGTAGCCATGGGAGTAATCCTGTTGCCCTTCAGTGGGACAGATTATGTGCTTGAAGTTAAGAATGTGTTTTACAGAATTAGGGCTTTGGTTATTGGGTTTGTGTTTTTATTATCTAACTATGGTCACTTTCCGTATAAAATATTCTAGATCAAATGTTTTAGAGCTAGCAAGTGGAAAGAAAATGTATTCTTTATAAGAGCACAGCATATCCTTATTTGGTATTGAAAAAATACAAACCAGTTTGATTTAAAACTCCTTCATACATAAGAAAAAAAGTTGATTCTTCAGTGGAGTAGTGACTCATGTGGAAAGAAAATTTTAGATAGTAAGACAATAGGGTATGAAAGCAGTGAAATACATACATATGCTTATATGAGCAAAATGAAGTAGATAAATTTTCAATTAATATTTAAAATTAGTGTTCCTTTCTCATATTTGTTTTCTGATTATAAATGGTACTAAATACTTTTTTTTTTTCTTCTGTACTATGTACTGTATATTAAATCATTTGCAAAAGGATCACAGCCCATAATGAAAGCATTTCTGGACACACTACGAGAGTTTGGTTAATGTCAGTGACAATAAATCCAACATATTTGGAGGCACACACTCCATATTTGTTAGATTAGAGATTCTAAATGACTGGTAATAGATTCAAGTGTACAGCCAAACAAAGCTGCGTTACTCATAAGCGTATGTATTCCCATATTCAAATGTAGAAAATCCATTTAAGCTCCAGCCCTTCTTAGTTCTTCATTCATGAGATGATACTTTTACAGCAAAAGCAAATAAGTAAAAAGTTTCTTTTACCCCAAATTAAAAAAAAAATAAAATGTAAGTTCGAAGTTAGTCTTCCACAGATAGCCAATTAAATTATGCTAAAAATGACATTTTTAATTAAACACCAAGGTAAGCATAAATGGATTTCAAAATAATTAATCAAACATCAAAAAATTGAAACCTTTTTCTGCTTGAGCAGCAGAAATGAAAGAACCAGTCTTCAGGTCTCATAGAGATTCAATCTAATTTAATTCTCTGTCTTCTCTAAATAAACATTCCTAAAACCTTTTTTTCATCTGGGGGAATAAGGATGAGAGGGGTAATCAATATTTCTAGCATTTTAATTAAAACCGTTAGTGGAATAAATCCATTTAATTATCAGTTAATGAAATACAAGGTCATTTACCTGACAGGAACTTTGAAGGTGGATTACTAGCTGGAATAAAGTAGAAGAACCCAATGTCACAGCCATTTAGCTTCTGTCAAATTTAAGGTTAAAATCCTTTTAGACTGTTTAACCTGTTCTCTACCATTTTCTGTTATGTATGTCAATGGGCAAGAAGAAATACATGATCAAAACTTACCTATTATTAATTTTTCTCCAGAGTTTCTGCTAAGTTTCTGTGATTTCTTTTCCATTTTTTGCCCAAAGAGACACAAAATGCAAATGAATCCTGAGGTGTTTCCACTTATTACGGAAGGTCTCCTCCTTGAATGAAGATACTGTACTGTGCTTGAACTTTGCTAGGAAATTATTAGTAATTAAACAAACTAAACAGAAATGTAGCCATATTAATTGACGAGAAATATTGAGGTTCTTCATTTTTATATGTAGTGAAGAAAAACATATAACTTGATTACAGAGGATTTTTAAGGCTGTTATTATCATTCCATGTGTAAGAAGGAAAAAGGAAACAGAAAGGGCTGTCTGTGAGTATGGCAGCAAACTTCCCATGCTCCTGGTAATGTCTCATTAGGACAGCAAATCAAGGGGTGAACAAAAGATCTGCCAGAGACACAAACAGTGAATGGCAGGATTGGCAAGCAGGAAGATCAACAGAGAAAGAAATACTCTTTCCAGGATTCCAGGACAACCCTGCAAGCACAGGAAAAAATCAACTTTTAAGTGGACTGTTCCTACTTTATGGTAGGTTTTTAAGTTCAGGGTTGATTTTATGTAATTAGAAATAGGTTATATCAAATTGAAAAAGTTGAATTAAGATCTCACACTGAAAGTATACACTGCCATTTGGGAACATGCTAAGGTGCACTTTTCCACTATCTTAAAAAAAAAAGTGTCTCTGTAAATGATGTGTTGTGTACTATATAGTGCCTATCAGAGTGACTGTTTCTAATGTTCTACTGTCTTTTATATTATGGCATTTTAAAGGTAGAAAAATAAAACACAGGTTTTCAAAACTGGTTTAGCAGGTTGCATCCTGATATTTAATGTGGCTTTTTTAAGTGTTAAGTCACATTTGCCAAATTACTCACAAATCTCCACAAGACAAAAATAATACTTATCATTCCAGTTCGTACAGGATGTTAGCTGTGTATTTTCGTAGCCTAAAAGTCATTGTTCTTAACAGAAGGACATCAGGTGCTGTGTATCACACACATTTTGCTCTTAGTAACTACAGAAGTGTTGCAGGTATATTTAAAGTAGTGCTTCAGAACATGTCAAACTCTATATGGTGCAAGACTGCTCGTATCTTCAATGTGTAAGGACAAGTGATGAGCTAACGACAAGGGAGGCAAAGTTTAATATCTTTTATTAGACCATTGGATAGAGTCTGAAAAAGAACAGAAAGCTCAAGGGATGGCTCTCAGCACAGTGCAAGGCAGGCAGTTGCCTGTGGTAACTGTGACTCTGCTGTCTGCAGTTGTCTGTGGCAAAGTCATAGGAAACTTAGAGCTGCAAATGAAAAAGTTGGTGTGGAAGGAGTGGCAGCCAGTATGGGAAGACAAAATCCACTTTCCTCAGTGAATGAGAGATTTGGTGTCCCTAGCCCTTCCTTCCTGCAACCCTCTTGGAGAAGCACTATTGTCCTGCTTTCCTCATGATAAAAGGGGGAGCTACATTATTCTTAGATAAGTAAAATTCAGTTTTTCCTGTAACTGCTGAAAAACGTTGACTCCTCTGCACTCGCTTTCAAACTTTTCTTTGCTTGCCACCCCATATCATGATAGTTACACTGCAGTATGCATTCCTATTCTAAGAATACATAGAATATTGGTGTCAGGAATCTATATCTTCAAAATGATGAGCTTATATATATATATAGTCACATGGTTTGTAAAAGCATATTTTGCTTGCTTGAAATAATACGAAAATTGCCGTTGACCTTGAGAGAACACATTTTCTAGGTTTAGCCTATTTTGTTAGATGTACTAGAAGATTTTGAATGGTAGATCTCACTGGGGAAAAAAAAAAAAAAAGAGACCTTTCAAAATGTCATGAATGCAATGCACTTCATTGTACTTCATTCCCTGTATGTTTATAATTGTGTTACTGGAAGTCCTGAAACTTCTTTTACACAATTGATTACTTAAGAAAAACACTGCACTGAAGAAGAAGATCATACCTACTACACTGACCAGTTTAAGAAGTCATTTTTCATATTTTAAAACTAAGGGGTTTAGCAGATTTGGAAGTTGCTTGTTTAGATTATTGTATGACATGTGTTTTTACTATTTTAGGACTCTTGTAAATCATTCATTTTTTAATAAGACTCTGAACAAGTTTACATAAGGAAACTCAGAAATGGTGGCACAGATGAATGAAGAACTCATTTTAATATGGTAGAATTTCTGGGCCAGTTATTTAGTTTCTTATTAAAAGAGAAGCATGTTTATTTTAACTTTGTGGTATCAGGACTAATGAAGAGTATGGCGTTTCTAAAATCCTTCACCGTAACTTCAGGCTCATGTAGGTAGCACAGCCAGATGTGAAAGCAATCAGAAACTCTCTGCCACCCAAACCCAACAACATTTGCAGAAGATTTTACTGCAATCAAATTTGGAGCTTCTCATTGTATCCTTCTATTGTTCCCATTGCCCAACAATAGGGAGGATTCCTCTGGAAATGAAAGAGTGATTGATAGGTAGAGCCAGGTATTTCATTATGTTGCAATTATGACCTGAGGATGATTTTCTGGTGGGACTATAGAGGAAGTGGCCTTTGCAGAATTATTGCATGTTCTACAGAGAAGCAGGCGCTTCTGTGGCATTGATCATTGTGTGGTTTTCCACCTCAGGATGAGACTACCTTGTTTTTCAAGATACTACTTGGAATTTTTTAAGCACTTCCTGTACACATTTTATGCTTGTTTATTTATTACTTCCTATGGGAAGAAAATATATAGTTAAACTAAATAAATAAGACCAAAAATTAAAAAGTGGATTCTTTCAGTATTGCATGTAAATCTGAATATGCACAGACGTATTGTGAAAATCACTATTTTAAAAGTATTGCTACATTGTTTTACAGAAAACAGTGTTTCCTGATCTCTATGGGTCACTCAGATACAAGTCAGGACAGTTTTTGACTGTTTATGTTGGTTTCAGTCTAGCTGTGGTTTTGCAGGATATAAACCACAGTGAATTCAACAGCATGCCATGAAAAGTACTCACCAAAGTATTCTTTTGCTGTAATGCTCTTTAAGTTTCAGGGAGAAATGTCAAAATTCCACAGTGTGTCCTGCAGAATCCCACAAAATCTGTCAAATGACACCAGAGATCTAGTGGGTTTTTTATAGCTGGAAGCACTGTAGATTCATTGTCTGGAAAGCCTTACTTTTGAGATGTGTTTACGTGTGTTTTACTCCCATGGAGAGAAAGTACTTAAAATTGATTAAGCGAATCTTTCCAGTTTTAAATCATTTTTTGTCTTCAAGTTTCTTTCATGCAAGTTGTCTCCCATTTAACGAAAACAAACAAACAGAACCCTGATGTGACATCAATGTGGTACCTCTAGGAGCTTCAGAAAGGACATACTCTTTTCTCCACATGGACATGCTGTCTTTGAGATCTGCAGATATTTGGATACAAAATGAATAGAGTATATAATCCTCTAACCTCATCCGTTACTTTTACTGCCAAATGCAGTGGGGATTCAAAATCTGCAGAAATTGTAGAAACAGATCTAGGTTTCAACTGGCTGTATTATTCAAACCAACACATCCGGCATCTTATAATAAAAATTTTGTAGCAATAACTAATAAATGTTCCAATTCTAGATATTGAGAAAGGAAACACAGGAAATAAAGTGAATGGATCAGAAATCTTTTTTTGTGGTAATAATGAGGTTATAGAAATGTAACTTACCATATTTAAAGCAAAGCTGTCAGGATCAGGATATAAGTAAATGCATAACAGAAGGAAAAGATTAGGAACGTGAAGGTATCTTTACATTGTTTGGAAATGAATTTTGAAAGATACCACTGTTAAATTTTATTTGAAGAAAGATTTTTAAGCTGGAGGTCTGCACCGTTTAATTTCGTAGGCTTAGATGGAGCTTCTTATGTTAGCTATGCCTGGGAAGATACTCTGCTTCTAAATAAGAATTTTAACTCCAGATGATAAAACAGTACAGGGTCACAGAGACTTTACCTGTATCAAATAAATATACTTGTATTTCTTTTGAAAGCATTGGTGTAACTGCACTTGTTCAAGTTCCCTTTCTCACAGACCTTGTACAACTGTAAATGGGACCTGCTGTGGAGAAAGGCTGATCTTGACCCAGCTCAGTTATATCACTGCAGCTCCCCAGTGACTTCAGCTCCCAGAGGTGATAATGCTCAGCAGTGGGCTTTGTGACACACTAGGACAAAAAGTTTTGGTGCAGCAGGCTAGGTCTTGAGGATGTTGTATAAGGCTCTGAGCAAACTCAAGAAGATGCCCAGTTCATGTTTGCAAACGTGTTTGCGGTCATAGGCTTACTTACTCTGGGAAGCAGCATGATGTTAAAATGATATGTGTTAAAACAAGCATGATGGGTAGCAAAGGTAGTACTGCTCACAGGGCATTTATTTTTTAAATGCTGACTCTGGAAGACACTGTCTTGGACTCTGCCATAGAATTAACAGTGAGCAGTGGATCTGATTACAACTGATTTATTTTCATTTACAGAACAACTATTTAGATATGCACACACAAATATATAAATATACATATTTATAAATTTTAGACAGAATTTTCAAACTATTATGTGAGCTTTCTTCATATTTTAGGTATTCTAAGAAATCTTTCCCACCATTTTAAATGTTCAGTTAAAGAAGGATGTACATTTTTTATATATATATTTCTATTTTTAAAATATATTGATATATTTAAAGAAAAAAGAATTGATAATGTTTTATGATTTACAGTCTTGGAAAAAATAACATAGACATAACTTCGCAGTTTTTGTGGTGCATGAAGATCAGATTTTTTAATGTTGGTTAATGCTTTACTAATTAAAGTGTGCATGTTAATTAAAGCAGAGGCTAATGTTAATTACCTATATTAATGGAATCTCATGTAGCACCTGCCTGAAGCAATGGGTTCAATTTTCAAAATATCTCAATTAAGGCTGAAACTTTTGATTTGCATCTAGTAGGGTTTCAATTAACAGCATTGCAAACTTAAATAACACACTTAAAGGGATAATATCACCAATCACATGCAGCACAGTGGAATTTGTCGGTTCAATTATTGACTAGGGCTGTGAGAGCTTTCACAGTTGGTAGGTAAGTACTATGGTATTGGCAAGCGATTATTGTCTAGGGCTGTGATCACTTCTGTGGCTGTTGTAAGAGAGACATTAAATTGCTGTACTGGGGTCTCACTGCAATTCTATTGTTGAGGGAGACAAAAATAGAATGATGTTTTCTCACATCCAGTGTTTAATGGTGAAGATTCAGCTTGTTCCTCTGAAATAAATGACCACTGTTCCATGACATGGTAAGGCATTTTATCAAATGGGAAAGCAGCATTTGTGATAAAGTGCACCGTGTTGCAGTGCACTTCTCAGCCAAGCCAAGAGATGTGATTGTATTCCCAATCTCTCTTTCAGCCACCACAGCATTACGTGTTGACATAGGAGCTTTTAATGAGCAGCTTCAGGAAGCGATTAACAAAGCACTAGAAATAGATGCAATCATGCTGATTGGAAATTCTACCTAAGCTCCATAAACAAGATTGTAATGTCCTGCTACCATACAACTTTCTGTGGTAATTATTTCTGATAGCTCCAAGTCTTGAACTTTTAATCTGAGCCTGCTCCAATAAGAGATTGATGGTTCAGTTATAACAAAACCAAGATCCAAAAAAAGTGTGATAACTTGTTGGCTTGGACACACAGATGAAGAATCGATGTAGGCTTCTGTGGTAGGCTCCAAATTTTGTTAGTATGTATGATGCAAAAGTATCTCCAAACGTAATTGCTGTGTGGCCTCTGTGAAAACAGAGCGCTAGAGAGTCAGTTTTCAACCATGCTCAGCAAGGAGAACTTGGAGCACAAGCTTAGCCTGTGGCTGTGTTATCACAATCTCTCACCTGTGCCTATAGATTTTCCTGCTAAAAATGTCCTTAGGCCTTGGACCATCCCACTACAGTGGGCGTTGACTATCTGTGTAATTGATTGCCTGGGCCTATTAATAAAAGCTGTAATGTTCTGCTGTAATACTTGGGCTTGATGTCTCCATTTTAGTTAATTATTTGACAAAGGAAATAAAAAACTTTACAGTATCAATCAATCTATTTAGGGAATTAGAATAAAACCCTTTTACCAAACTGCATTTAAAATATTTGTTATAAAATATTTTAACAACCTTTGACTTATGAGTTATCAGTTTGTGACCTCTCCTGGGTCTAGATTAATCAGTGTATAATGATTTTTGTTGCTGTTTTCACTTCTAAGGAGCTGGCGTCCCACATCATATTGTAAAGTCATTAGATGGTTTAGAACCCGTATTTTTTTTTTTTGTCTCTGGAAGCAGATTAAGGTCTCTCATAATCTGAGTGCCCAGCATGCCCATGTAGTAACACTCAACATCTTTAACAGGATTATGTTTTATCCATGTATACTATGGCCACAAAGTATTGTCTTATTTATGGTTTTTGTAAATGTTCATCTTCTAATTAAAGATTTCCCTTGACAGATATTTTTTGTAGTAATTGAACTTCAGATTCCTTGTGTCAATATGCATCTTATTTCAGCTGCAGAAAAGTCACATTTTAACTGGTCAGATGTTAAAATAGAAAGATGCAGCAGGTATGCATATTATACTGTGATATGTTATTGTCATTTCAGTTAAACTTCCCTATATTGTTTGAAGGAAAAAGATTAAAATATGCAGTTATGTAGTGTAATTTGTTACATGTATATATAATCTTTGGACATCTACATTTTGAGGGGGTGATTTTGCTATTCTCAGTCTGCTTCAGATCCTTTCCTTGTGAAATTAAAACCTCTGTTCATATCCATTTAAATGCCTGTCTAACGGTAAGTAAAAATAGCCAAATGTCTCCTGTTTGTTGGATTCTTGATAGCACAGAATACTGTAACAATAAATCTCATTCTAAATGAGAAATAATACAGCGCCAAACAGGCAGTATCTTGTGTAATGGCCATGTCTTTGATGAAAATCTGTTGAAATCACTGTATTTACAAGATTACTGAGTTTAGGTCTCTCTGGGTATTAGTTGGCCCAAAGGCACTTAGCCAATTAAGGCTATTGGAAAAAATGAAAGCAATCCAACCTGAAGCTTTCTGAAAGGAATCTTTAACACCATTTATTTCTCTTGCTGTATAGGGACTATAATATAACACTTTCAATATCTTGAGTATGCTTGGTTTGGTTTTATTTAGCTGGGGTGTTTATGTTAGATATGAGAGAAAAAAGTTCAATTCTTTGTTCGAGTTACAAAATAATATTACATAAAAAGTATCCCAAACAAGCAATTCTACACTTTCATTTTATTAGGGAACAAGAAGATTTTGACAGATTTTTGTGAATGGTGATTTGGAAGGTGTACCTGTTCTTACATTTTGGCCTATGTGCTCCTCCCAGAATGTTTGCTTTCTAAGTGCAGACCTTAGGTGCTTTAGCCAAATCAGCTGCGCCGGTTTGGGCCTGGAGTCATGACAAATCTGTAACAGAGCTCATGGGGAAGAGTAAAACAACTGTAAGTACATAGAATGCAGTCTGCTATACTGTGGCATTTTCAACAAAAATGGAGCAAGCAAATAGGTTGAGTCACATTAGATAGTCGTGGGCTAGAATGTGTGGTCTATTTTTTAAAGAGTTCACATAAGACCGAATTGTGGAGTCTTTATTCTGGCAAAATTCTGTTTTACACTGTGGAAAGCTTTCCAAAATACAATATCTAAAGTTTTGGAGTTCTGGATATTGGCTTTTATTTTAAAGTTATTTTTGGAGCTTTGACACATATAACATGGATGTGAATCAAAATATACCTCAAGTGCTGATATAAAAGGTTTCACTAACTTTTGTCTTGGTAATGAAATAGAGTTTTTATTGTTAGAAAAGGGATGTTACTTTTGTTATATTTTAGGGCTTCAATTGTTCTCTTACTTTGTGTTAGCCTTGAACAATCTCTGTACAAGAGTGGATTGTATCTTAATCTTTTATATCTATATGTAAACTGAGGTTTTTTAAAATAATTTTCTATCACATCTGTTTTTACTGCATGTTGCTGCATGTCTCTAGAGGCATTCAGCATTTTTATTTTCAAGTAAATTTATATTATTTACAGTCTCCAGCTGTTTTAGATATAGGATCATTTCCTGTTGGTACAGTTTCCAGAAAAATTCCCTTTTTTTTCTTCTCAGAAGAATGAGAAATTTAATGTAACAAAGACATCATATAATTGCCTTTGTATCTAGCAAGGTATCTAGCAATCTAAATATTTTATTTTATTTAAAACATCTGTCTACATAATATCATATGACTATACAAGTCTATATCAGCCTTCTGAAAGACAGCTGCTGCCACTTTATTTAATTTATAAGAGACCAACAAAATTGCTCCTTAAGATAAAACCCGTCTGCCACTGAGTCATATATAAAAAATTTTGGCAAGATGAAAATTGCTGCATTTACAGTTCTTGTTAAACTAATCTAGGTCTTTTTCAAATTTAGAAGCATCGTTTTTTTCTTTTCTCTCTACTCCCCTCTCCCCTCCTCCCCCCCAGTCACTATGGAAACATAGGAGCTTTACATATACAATTTTTAGAAGCTCATTTTATTAAGATTGAAGGTACATTTCTTTTTAGATGAAATGCAAACTAGAATCACATCTTAATTGCTCACTTGTGGCATCTATTTATCTCCTGGTATCTTCATTTTCACAAACATTGGGTGCAAATTATATTGGTCAAAATTTTCGGACAGTTTTTCAGAAAACATATAGGAGAAGTGACAATGTCAATAAAGATCTTTATGTGTTTCGTGTTACTAAGCTTTGTTTGCAGTGATTGTAAACTATTTCTTTGTATGAAGCAACTCATATTGAAAAGGAAATGTTTCATAGATAGTATCAATTTAGGTGCAGCAGCTGTCCTAGAAAAATATACATAAGCATTCTACAGTATGTCTATATAAGACAAGTTTACCTTTTCCAGGGAAGTAATCAAAATATTCCTTTTTATAGGACTAAGAGAATGAAAGGAAAATGTTTATGGTTCCCTACTGGCACGCAGTTATGATTGACAGGAAAAACCAACATGTATGCCACATGAGACATCTTGTTCAGGAACTTTCAGGAGGGTAGTAAATTGGTGTTGGCACAAACACAAAAAAATAAAATGACTTGATTCAGCAGTTTTCAATTCTAAATCCCTAGGCTCCAAAGAAAGAAGTAAATATTCATCAAATGATCAAAATTTATATTGATTTTTATTCTGCATTAGCAGCTCAAAGTCAGGATTCTTGACAGGGTGGATGTCGATTTGAATGATTCTCTTTGAAATAAGGATACAGGCACTGGGCTGAGTGTTACTGTGCATTCCTGAGCCATAGGAAAAGACTATTAGAACCCTAGGAAACTAAATTTTTTAAAGAATAGTATAAAGGCATGCTTGTTCTGTACTGTTTTGATAACTAAATTGTTGTTATTAGTATGTAAAGTAATTCTTGTTGCTCCTGCTTTACTCCATCCTTTCCATTTTCATCTAAGGACAACTTTTCTATAGTACTTCAAAGAGAAACGGTAGTTCACATACTATGGTAACTGAGTTAATATCAGTACTTCCCAAAGTAAGTGTCTTTTAGAGTGAAGTGCTAGTCTGGCAGAGCAAAGGAAGCAAAGATTGTATCTCCACATTCTACATCTTTAATTTTGCGGTTTCTGCCAAGGAGTAAATAAAGATCTTGGGGGAGGGGGTAGGGGAAGCAGGAAGGAGATCCAGGGGAAGAGAATGTGAGCATGAATGCAGCACTGAAACACAAATGTGATGACTGTGATTACTGAGCTGTGAGATTTAATGAGAAAGCCTGTATTAGAGTGAAGCAGAAAATCATAACCATCACCTCTTGTCTATAGGAGTATAATTGGATCTCAGCCCCCAGCAAAAAGTAAATAAATAAGTTAGTGACATTTTTAACAAACTTAAATATATTGAGAATAGAAGGGGAAGTTATCATCATTACTGTACTCTTGCAGCATAGTGGGGGGTTTTTAAGTATCTCAGCTTGCATAAAAATGAGATCCATTGTCATAAAATGGAAGAATAAAATAGTAAGTGTGTGTTGGGGGGGGGGGGAGTAAATAAAAACAAAACGTGAGACAGAAATACTGTAACAGTCGAAGTGTTAACAAATTTCCCAAATGTCCTTGGTGCTTATGATTCAGCAAACATCTTTAACAGCATAGCTTTAAAATTAAATTTTACAAACATTTAATAGTATGCAAATTGCAATGAAGTCAGCAGTGGCAAAGCTGACCTCTCAGCAATGCGAATATTTTATGTATAAAACAGTTATCTTTTTACAGTTCCCTCTACCTCAGTAGGTGTCAGGTGCTTCAAGAGGCTCCTCATCTGAGGATCATACATAAACTCAAAGGTGCAGCCGTCTGCTCCTGCTTTTTATACACGGCAAGGCAGTTGTAAAAATAAACATATTAAGCTATATGCTTTGCTACAAGAATTACTAATATTTTTACTAATAATATTTTTAAAAAATTCCTCAGAATTATTTTTTGAATCTTCTGTTACTAATTTTCCTCGAAATCCAAACATATCTCACACACATATATAGATAGGAAAAATAATGCGCAGATAAAAATACCTAGCCTTCATTTCTCTGCCACTATTAAATAAATTAAGTAACATGTAATTTTTATCCTTCTTCACAGTCTGCATATTGTTACTTAATCTTGCAGTGGAGACAGAGTCTCGTGTTCATATTTGCACAATTTTATATCTTTAATAGATCAATATCTAAAAAGTTGTTGAAAAAAAGGAGGAGAAAATATGATCTTAATTTTAAAACAAACAAACAAAATGCAAACCCAAAACACTTCCATTGTACAGTAAGAAAACATTTCCATCTCTAGGGGTGATATATATCACTGTCTAGGCATGGGAAGAATCTGCTTCAATTTCAGAATAAGTCAAATACACGTTCAGCAAGAATCTTTGAGATACACTCAGTCTGGGAGTTTGGACTTGAAAATGTTTGACACTATTGAGTCTCTCAAACTAATTGACTCAAAATATTGAATCAAAAGGAGACTTTATCTCAAAACTTCTGCAATTTTGTGATTTGATATGTATAAGAATTTTTGGAATGAGTTCTTAAACGTATATATACATTTCTAATTATCAGGTTAATAAATATGAAACATTTCTCAAGCACATAGAAGTTTAAAATGGAGATACTCAGAAAGAAAATCAAGCTGTTTACATGCTACTTAGAATAATTACTATGTAACATGCTCACAGATGATGTAATCTTACAGAAAAAAAATCATATTACATTTTCCTGTAATATGGCATCATCTTACGAGTAATTTCTACATTTTATGTAGGTTCCTTTCAGTATAAATAACAGAATTATTAAAAAAATCTCTGTTCATTAAAAGATATCAAAACATAAACCAGGAATACTATTACAGTGTGGTAAAATTAATTAAAAGTCAATATGCATTACCAAAGTAACTTCAGATTCATACATTGCAAGTTTAAAGAAGTAAATAATTACCTTATATTTACTTCCAAATGACATTTTTCAATATAATAAATTCAGATTGCTTGGAAGCCACTTTCTACAAGTAAGTCATCAGATTTCACTTCACTATAAGGCTGTGCATCTCCTGACGATGAGAAAAGATATTTCTCCAAAATATGCACAAAGTAGATCTCCATGAAAAATTTCCAAGGAAAAGGCCATAACATTTTTATATTAGCTCAGTCATGCCTTCCTGCGATGTGTTGGGTAGTTTTCCTTAGGAAGTATTGGTTTGCAAGACCTACCTTCCCTTGTTATTTTCAAATGGAAATGCACGTGTCAGTCTGCTGCAGAGATGGGGGTGGAGGAATGTGCACCATCACTCTGGAACGTCTCTTGCACACATGTGCTATCCTGAATTCTGAACACTGGGACCGTTGACCGTAAGGGCAGATCGAGCTGGGTACACCACCTGTCCATGTGGCTTGGTACACAGGCCTTTTAGCTGAGCATGACTTTTGGAAATATCAGTGCTTTGGGTGACAGGCAGACTCTTTAACAATCTCTTTTTAAGCCACTTCATTCCTCTAAAAGTGCAAACAGAGAGAATGGTAGGAACAATCAGTAGTGTGCAAATAGTGGAGGTTTTAATTAAGTAAGATTAAGCTTACCATTTTAGCACATTGAGGAAAGACTTTCTGTGTCTGACTAGTCTTTCCTCTTCTTGACTATTTGGGAATCTTGAGGCTGGCCAGAAAGGTGTTCAACTTTCTGTTTAAGTACAACACGTCTGTCTTCTAACCTCCTGTAATAAAGTTTTTTCTCGGCCAGACAAGGAGGAAACCAAGACAGAAGGTTGTGGTGATGAATTGCTACTTTAATAGGACAAATTCTTCTGGGCTTGCAAGAATGGGACTGTTTGGGCTTACAGTTCTTGCAGCAGGTGGAGAGTTGTCACCAAAGGGTTTAGAAGGCATGTGGCAGTTTTGATGAAATGTACTCATGTTATGGGTTCGGCCGGATCTGCATCCTTCTTAATTTGTGTATTCTGCCTGGTTTTAGCAAACACTGTTCTGTCACAGAATCACAGAAAGGTTAGAGTTGGAAGGGATCCCTGGAGATCATCTAGTCCAACCCACCTGCTAAAGCAGGTTCACCTAGAGTAGATTGCACAGGAACGCATACAGGCAGGTTTAGAATGTCTCCAGAGAAGGAGACTCCACAACTTCTCTGGGCAGCCTGTTCCAGGGCTCTGTCACCCTCAAGGTAAGGAAGTTTCTCCTCCTATTCAGGTGGAACCTCCTATGCTTCAGTCTGTGCCTGTTGCTCCTCATCCTAACTTTGGGCACCCATCCTTTTGATATCCACCCTTGAGATATTTCTAATCATTGATAAGATCCCCTCTCAGCCTTTTCTTCTCCAGGCTGAAAGACCCAGCTCTCTCAGTCTTTCCTCATAAGAAAGATGCTCCAGACCCCTAATCACCTTTGTAGCTCTCCACCGGACTCCCTCCAGTAATTCTTTGTCCTTCTTAAACTGAGGAGTCCAGAACTGGACCCAGTTTTCCAGATGTGGCCTCACCAGGGCAGAGTAGAGGGGAAGGATAAGCTGCTTTGACCTGCTGGTCACACTCTCCGTAATGTACCCCAGGATACCATTGGCCTTCTTGGCCACAAGGGCACATTGTTGACACGTGGTCAACCTGTTGTCAGCCAGAACTCACAGCCCTTTCTGTTTTCAGAGCAATCCTGTTCCCTCCACAGCCCCAGTTATTACAAACCCTTCTTTTGTGTCCTGCCTGTCACCCTGTTGTTCTGCAGCCTGGAGATGCACCCTTGTAAGACAAGAAAATTGGCAAAAGATACTGGCCATTTTTCAATTCCCATTCTCACAAGGACTCTTTTTCACCTCACATTTTTGGGATGCTGTTGTCAGAAACTATTCCCAGCCTTGAAAGTCTCTGGGGGGGTTAATCCTTTAATAGTTTTCTTCAGTGCTTTTTAGTATTTGTGATACAGGGAGCTTCTCAGGGTACATAGCTGAGATCTGTTTGCCGCACATGGCATGCCACGCTCTTGTGTAGTATTTAATATTACACTGAACAGAACCAAAGACAGGGGACAGGCAGGAATTAGACACAAGAGGTCCAGATTTTAAATTAACAGCATGATCAGGACACCTCCATGGATTTGGTCAGACAATGCTGCTGAAGCCACGCTACTGATTGCATTTGCACTCCACAGTCCTGAAGTCACAGGTCATGTTCCTAATCTTTATAACAGAACGGCAAAAACCTATGTATTTCTGAAAGCCAAGGGAAACCCTGCAAAGAGGTATTGCTGTTATTTACTCGCTTTCCCCCCCACCCTGTTATTTCTGATGGCTCTGGGAACTGCCTGAAATTCTGCTCGCTTTGACACAGCCCTAGTCTATCTAAAATTTCATTTTATGGCTCTTGTGGACAGGCTTCAAATTCACTATGCTGTTACTGCTCTTACTTAAACTCTAGGATGTGTTTAAGTACTTCAATAAGTAAGAATTTTGTTGTCTTGTAATTTTACTCATTCTATGTGGAGGTTTCATGTTATTGTGATTATTTTAGTACACTGAAAACTAAAGTGATAAAGTTATTACCAATATAAAAGCATTTCTGAGATTTATGATGATAAAAACACTTTGCTAAGTTTTAAACTGGTAACAAGCATGCCCTGATTAACAGAATTAATTTCCTGCATGATCAAAACACAAGGTGTCCTTTGTAATAGGACTATCAAATGTTCAGTTCTCAGTGAACACATTTTATGATACAGGATTATTTTTTAATCTGATTCAGGCCCAAAGAGAGTGTGCAAGATGAGGAATGGAAGAGGCAGGGGAGCCAAAAGCAGGAAGGGTAACAGAATAAGAAAGAAGTAAACTACAGCAAGATTCCCATTTTCATTAAGCGAGGGTGGGGGGGAAAGTTACCATCCTGCTTCAGCAATAATAACAAGAGCCTAACCTTAGGGTAGAAACAGTACTTCCAAAAAGTCACTTGAAGTCCAAGAAGGCTAATGCTGCCTAGTGGTGGACTCCATGATCTTAAGGGTCTTTTCCCACCTAAATGATTCTATGATTCTGTCACACAATGGCATTTAAAATGCTGGGATGACTTACTGGAAGTACTGCTTCTATCCTAAGTCTTTTCAGCAGGAGAAGACTTGTTTTCTGGCTGTGGGAATGGAGTGGTGGATGATCAAGTTTGTCTGTATAGGGTCTTTGCCTGCCAAAGAAATCTTTCTGTAAGTTACATCTCCACGGAAGATATTTTGAGCTTTGTACTACTGAACATACTTCTATTCAGTAGCTGCATCTGTGACGAAGCCAGGGTCTGTTTCATGTCCTGTAATAAAACCTTCTCCACAATTTATAATGTGGAGAAATAGGCGGAAAACTGTGACAGAAAGCAACAAAAAATGTTTGAGGGCACGGATGTGACCATATGAATGCTACTGTGATCAACTTAATTCTGGTAAGAAATTACTCCAAATTTTCTCTCTCAAGAAATTTACCAATTACAAAGATTACAATTTACCAATTTACCAATCAAACATTTACCAATCAAACATTTACAAAATCAAAAATTTACCAATTACAAAGAGTGCCAAGCTGGGACATGCATCCTTTTAGAATGGTGCAGCTGAGTTTACACTTCTATAAAATACACGTATAGGTGAGCATTGTAAGTCTACATGTTACAAAATGCCATCTGACCACCTCCTTGTTTGGCAGAAACTGAAATTTGTGCTTTAATTTGAGATACAATGTTTTTATTTGGTTTAAGTTCAACTAATGGCAGAGGAACCGAACTATGTCTGTATTTTGTATGGAATTCTGTAGTAATTACAGTCTGATGTAGTGGTGGTTTAGCTTTTCTACAACACTATAGAGAAAAGATAATGCAAGATAGGATACTTTCATAAATCAAATTCAACTGAATGTATTATAATTTGTGTATTTAAAACACAGAATAGTTTGCTTACAGTATCATGGTTCATAAGAAAAGACTTGTGCTCCTAGGAAACAGTGTCTGAAAATACTTTATTTTCAAGACCAATTCAGTGATATTTATTCTAGTACATTCCAATAAAACAAATTTTTGCAGCAGAACAACACTAGCGCTGAGTTCTCATCTCCAATTTACATTGGTGTAAATTCTGAGTCTCTCATTTGACACTCTGTATACAATGTAACTTTTCAATCTCCTTCCTCCCACAATAACAGCCACTATCCCGTTTTGTCTTTCTCCACTTCAGAGTAAGGTCATTCTAACATGTAGGTCTAACAAGAAATACAATGTATTTTCATTGATTTCTATTGTCACCGATTACCCCGTCATGTTATATAGTTATCTGTATAATAAAGGACCTTCTATGTTGTCATGCAAAGCCAGTCTTAAGGAACAGATTTTGCGCCACAGGCTCTTTCAGTTTATTTGTAAGGTCTCGTTTTTTAGAAAATGAGCTTTCTGACAATAGCCTTGAAAATATTTACTATTATTAATCGATCACTAGAACTGAATACTTGGCACTGGTAAGGAATTTTTTCACTGTTTTTCCCCAGAGATTACTGTTTTTTCATAGTCTTGTTCAGAGATTGGATCCTCCAGGCTCAGGAAAATGAGAGCATTTTGTCATTTGATTATTGGAAATATCTCAGTTTAATTTACAATAGAATATTGTAAAGTCATACCATCCTGCTAGGACAGTGACTGTTAGAGAATCTGCAGAAGTGTGCAACCAGTCATCAACATCTTTATTGTGTTTTTACTGCAAAAATGCTCACTTAGAAGAGGACATAAAGTGGAAAACAACTGCTGTGTATTATTCCTTGACATTTTTCTCCATGGTCAGTTTTTCTCTGATTCTGACTTGCCATATCCTCTTGGGAAAAAAAAAAAACAACAAAACAGCAAAACCAATCAAACAAAAAAACACACAACAACAACAAAATAAAACAACAACATAACAAAACAACAATCAAACAAAAACCCCACAAACCATAAAACCAAAACCACCCTGAATTACATTTCTAAGATGGGGTCCTCAGAGTAAAGGAATCATTGCTTCTGACCCAATTTCTATTATATATATTTGGGATGATGCATATCTCAGGAGACTTTCTCAGGATTTGCTGGATATCCATGTCCATAGAGGTGTGTTTGTGGTAGAGATTAAGTTCTTGTAGTTGTGTTAAGTAACAAGAAAGTGAATGTGAGACAGTCTGAAAATGCACACTTAAAATAAGCTAGAAAGTAAAGTAAATAGCTTTTCTATGTTTGATTAGCAATTAACAAAGTTGCTACTTTGTTCTGCCAACCTGTCCGTCATTATCACTCAAGATTTGGAGTTGAAAATAAACTGCATTTGATTTATTGCATGTCTGTGCTGCATACTCTTTTCTAGATTGTGCCTTGTGCCTGTTCATTCAGCTTCTGCAGAATGTAGGTTTTTGAGAGTTAAACTGATCAATACCTACTCCAGGTCTTCAAAGCCTCTTTGGATTTGCAGTTCATATCAGTAGAACAGGGACAAAAAATGCTTAAGTACAACAGTGAGACAGATGAATTCATACAGAAAAGAAATCAGAGAGATCCATCTGAAATTGCACTGCCTGAGTTTGAGTTGCTGAAAGTATTCGCAAAAGTTGAAGACAGAATTGGGTTTAAAACAAAAAATAGTTGATTTATAGAGGGATCATATATCTGAGGTACAAGAACTGAGACACAATTGCTTGTATTCAGGATTCATAGTGTGTGATATTGATGGACTTCATAATCCTCAGTACAAGAGGGCCTTATAGCTGTGAGGAAGAAACAGTGGATTCTCATTCATTCTTCTCCATGTATTTACTTACCTTTGCCACCCTGTTTTTCCTTTCCCCCACTATTTGATTTAATCCTCCTTTTTCTTCTCTCATTTTTCATATACAGTATAGGTATATACATTTGCCTATTTACAAATATTTTCGGAGGTGAACAGAGAACAAGAGATCTATGAAAAGCTGTTTTCTTTATTTTTCCCATTTCTTATTAAAAAAAAAAAAATATGAGGAGGAAATTAGAAAATGCAAAAAAAAAAAAAAAGGTGTATCTTAAGCATGGGGATAGTTGTGCTGTTTGGGATATAACATGTTCATATAGTTTTAATTCATACGTTTGAGGTTCCAGAGTTTAGGCTACATTTGAATCCCCTCCTTTTGGAGTACTGGGGCAGGGAGGGTGCAGGGAGCTGTAAACATAATTTTGACAACAGCTAAGTAAAAACAAACAAACAAACAAACAAACACACCCAAAATGCATAGGAGAAAAGCAAGAACTACTCATCTTGATTTCCAAACCCATCCTGAAAATCAGGGAAACTATCTGCTTGAATTTTGCCACAAAATTTCACCTCTAGGCTTAAAAAAATCATGGAAAACTTTGATTGATAATATAATTGTTTTAGAAAGTTACTGGTCACTCGCAAAATGGCTTTACACTAAAAGTGTCACGTCACCATAACCAAAATAAAAACTATCAGTGAGTAACTGCTTTCTGGTAAGAATAAATTCAAAGAACAAATACATAGCCTTGTATGGACAGTACAAAATACTCAGCTGGAAGATTATTCTTAATAATGAAAAATCCTTCCAAAAAAGAAATTTGATCAGGAAGCCCTGTATACTATGGGAGGGGATTATCAACTTAAAGGAAAATGTACCTGCCGTTAAAAGGGAAAGAGGAAGGTGATCATGTTTGTTTATTTGCTTCTTTTCATCATTTCTGAGTTTATAAACAGCAGTTTTAATGACAGTTTCTGAAGGAGTATATTTTGTAGCTTTCTCAAACCTTAATATTTTATTCTAACTAGACAGTCTCAACTAGTTAGTCTTGTATTCAAGTAATGTTTATTCATTGATAACCCTGTGTAGTTTAATTTTCCACTATTTTAGACTAGGTATGAAAGCCTTGCATTTCATTTATGTGCACACTACAAGACCTGCATGGTATACTTGGAATTTTTATCTTCTATATCCTTGGAAAATTGCTAGTGTTTTTTGTTGTTTGTATTAATTTCTCCAAAACATATCAGGATTTACTGCCAAATATAAAAAAAATCTCACTGCCAGAAGCAACTGAGAAAGAAAGCTGAAAATGTTTGAAAGAGAAATTTTAAAAGGAAATGGAATTTCCACATTATTACTCAGGGAAAAATTGCACCAAGGCAAGGCATAAGCAAATATACGTAACCGTTATTACCATACGCATAAGACATTCCAGCCTTCCTTCAGACTTTCCCTACTGACATTCTTCGGTGCCAGTTTCTCCTCACTTGCCTGCATTTTTCCTGGATTTTGCAGAATTCCCTTCTCCTCTCTTGGCCTTTCACTGCTTTCTCTTTACAGCTGCTGTTCCATAGATTGGTAACCCAGTTGTGCTGTCAGTAGCCAAGCAAACTCTTCACTGCCCTGCCTCCTGCAGTAGAAAATGCAAGAGTCCTCATACAAAATTTCTCTTGCTAAGGGAAATACAGAGTAGGTAGTTACACAAATGTAGCAGTTTTTGAAGCATTATCACAATTTGCAATGCATATTTCTTTTGGTGAAACATATTAAAAGAAAACAATAGCGTATTGGTCCCAAAGTGCTTTTGAACTGACTCTACCCTCTGTTCTTTGTCCTGTTCCTAGGGGCAAGTGTGGCAAACAGCAGATTTTATCATCTGGTTCTCTGAGCCTCAGAATCAAACTGATCACCACAGCTGCAATAAATAAAGTGTCTATTCAATAAGCTATGATGCCAAATATTGTTCAACATTCTTCTGGCCAGGCACAGAGTCTGATAGAAAACAGCAAATCTCACTTATTGCCTTTTTCATGCAATCAAAATTGCTGAGTAAGCAGTGGATGCCAGATATGAGAAAACAGAATCTGAATAATACTGATTAGCTTGGTTTTGTTTGCACTTACTATTTAAAACAAAAAATACCTGTAGCAGTATGGCTTTCATAAATTATGAAGCACAGGCAATGTGTTAACGATGTCAGTCTTGAAGCCAGGAAGTAATGTAATTGTATTTATCTACCTATGCTGTCATTATGTGTGATTTCTAACATCTTTTTCACTCAAGCCTAGACACATTCATGCAGCATTTGATTGGGTATACAGCTCATGGAATAAATGGAATATTCTCTGATAGAGACCTAAATAGTTCAGTTCTAGCATTTGGGAATGCACTGTACTTTTATCTGAATTAATGGTTCAACCTTTTTGACTGTCATGCAAGGAGAAAAATGATGATGTGAATAATTTGGTTAAAATTGTTGCTGTCCAAAAGTATTTGTTTTAAATGCATTCTTTCTGAAAGTAAAAAAAAAACACAAACAAACCCCACTAATATCTGTTGTGTTTTTTTTCCTCTTTGTTTTCTTATTCTAGGCTGAGGTTCAGCTATGCTATCTGGAAGCACAAAGAGATGCTGTTGAACAGATGTCCTTAAAGCTCTACAGTGAACAGTACAACAGTAGTAGCAAGCGAAAGGAAGAGTTTGCTGATATGTCAAAAGTTCACACAGTGGGAAGTAATGGGTAGGGAACCATTCTTTTTGTTGTTTTATTCTCACTGATCTGTGGGGGTTTTCTTTACATGGTATACTTTTTCTTATTTCCGGTTAACCAAGGTTTTTCTTCCTAGGCCAAGAGACACGGAAAAACTCAATATATTTATTTTTTCATATATGAATGTAAAAAATAATGGGTTCTGGATAATAGATCCAAATTATGGTTAGTTCACAGGACTACCTAACATTATCGAATAGCAATCTATTATTTTGATTTAAAAAAATGTAATGTGCCCTTTTGCTTCAGGCTTTTCTCCCCAAATGGCTTCATGTCTTTTGGTTTCCAAGCATTCTTTCAAGGAAACATCTTTTAATGGATTAATACTTCTACAAGACAGTTCATTCTACTAGTCACTAGGAAATATGAATGTGAAGCCATTGACATATAGTTCACCACTTCAAACATCCCATTTTTTTACTAGAATGCTTTGATTTTAAGTGTTTTCCTTTGACTTGGTCTTCTCAGTCTGTTTTTTAATAAATGTAAACCATATCTAATAACTGCTATCTCCCTTAAATGAACATAAGAAAATACCAGTGAGTTCATAATAGTGTGGGGCAAAAGCAGTCTGAAGGAGCTAACTAGTTCTGCTTATTTGGATACACCATCATCCTGATACAAGTTTTGTCATAACCAGTAAACACAGTAGAACTTTTGCCTGCAGTTTCCTATGCAAGGAAAGTCATTGACCAAGGTGTTCATGAGCTCTTTATCTTCATAACTTCCTTTTCCAATTCTTAACTCAATGTTGAGGTCTTGGAAACACAGTTTTATTAAATTACTGACTGTTAAGATAAATGAACCTTGTAAACATCCCCTCTTATTATACAGAAAGATGACTGTTTTAGAAAAGTTGATGTGGGCTAATTATGTAGGATTACTGAGATCTTGATTACATATGCAGAAATCTGTCAGATTCTCAAACACACCAGTGCAGCTAGTGCCAGACATAAAAATAATTTGTTCTGAATTGGTGTGTATATGTATATAAATGTGCACCGGGGGCTACATGTTCAAAAACAGCTTCTAATTTTGCAACCATAGTTCAATGTGAGCAAGACTTAAGGTTGAAATTTTGTGGGGACGTAAGACAGTGAGACCTCAACAGACATTCGGTTTTATTGAGGACAGGAGATATAAAGCTTTAAGCCTCATGGAAAAATCCAGTTTGTAACTCTGCATACCACATGTGTAAAGCAAATAGGCTCTTATATGCACTTGTTTGCACTTATAATTACATTCTTATTACCGGGAATGATAATCTACTAGTGTTCCCTACCTTTTCTGTGTTGTGGCCACCTTTCTGGGCCCTTATGTCCATCCAGTCCCTAGGGGCTCAACAATGGAATATCCACTGCAGGAGAACACCAGCTAGCCAGGCAGCAAGAGATGACCAAGAAAGTTGAGAGCAGCTGTAAAACGTTATAGCAGATCTGGCTGGAGATATTCCATTCACAGGGAGGAATTTATACAGGTACTATTGGGAGATATGGTTACAATATTTACAACACCATTACACAACATGAAGGACGGATCCTGGGATCCTGTCATCACCTAATATGGGGCCTTCGTGGATGCAGCTTTGCTGCATTAAAAGGGGCTTCAAGTATGCGGAATATAAGGCAGATTTAAAACTGTTAAGGTCAGAATTCTGTCTGATTTCTCCTATATCCTGCTAATAAAAACATATGTACAGAAAGGAATTCAAAAAAATGATGACCCAGAGGCTTGAAAGAACTTTTTGTTTGGCTGAATTTTTTTGGTAGGCATACCAGTGTGTTTAGAGTATTTCTACATACCATGTGAGTTATGCCATCAAAGAAATAATACAAACTGGAAGTATGTGTTAAACATGGGGAAAAAGGCTGATGGAAATAGCTTTGCATTCCTTTTTATTTATTAATGCCACAGACGAACTGGTTTTCTCATGAGAAAGGTGCTCATGAATTTTCATTCAAAATAATAAACTGATGTCCACATTTTAAGAAATATGTTTAGGGTTCAAGGGATTAGACATGCAACTCTGCATATCTGATTCCCTGTTTACCAAGATAAAAATATACTTCTTAATGTCATTTTAGTTATTATGTACCTAATGGTTTTAGCTTATTAACCAACAAACCTATATTAAGGAAGCCGGAGTTACTTGTCCTTTAACTAATATTAGGCATTCTTGTTGGCAATGTTTAAGTAGTTTTAATAGAGATTTTTTTTTTCCATAAGCAGATGACCTGATTTCTTCTTTTTTAGTGATTAGTGAATTTGGATAATCAACCAAACTCAGATCTTTTCTATAGTTCTTGCATTTGTAACACACATCAGTATTTCAGAAGTTATGCTTTCCCTGATTCTGCCTCTGGCAAAATGAAAAAAATATCTGCTAAGCCCAGGAAAACTAGATTCTGAATAAAAAAGAAATATTCAATATACTACAGAAATACGGACAGGTACATTTTAATCTTAACCTCTCACTGATCATATAATTGCTGGATTTTCTGAATATGTTTTCTGTGGCTTAGTAACTTACATCCTCTTCCAAATAATAGTAATAAGTAGACCCATCCATTTAGAAGTGAGGCATTTGTTTTAAAAACAAAACTTTTTTTTTTTTTTTAATCAGAGTTATTTTAGAACTATTAAAAATATTGCAATCAAATTAAACAACAACAACAACAAAGAAAAACACATAGATGATGACTTGTAGGCTGTCTTCACTATCTTCAGGCTCAGGCAAATAACCGCCATAGCTGGCTGGCTTAAAAATGCTCCCAGATGACTTTATTTTACAGCAGACAACCAAAAAAAAGAGGAATAGACACAGTATGTAAACTATGGAAGGAAACAGTGCCCATTACATATTGCATCCCTTTCTGGGCTTTTTCCAGTGAATCGTGTTTCTCTCACTCTTTGCTTTGTTTTGACTTTTTGTTTATAACTTTAGCTAGAAATCAAAATGTTCAGCTATTTCCTAGTCCTATCTGGGTTTTATGAAGATCAAAGAAAAGTGGGTTTGTATGTCTTTAAAGTATTGATTCATTCTATTACACCAATAAAGACAAAATTGAACCGAAACTAAAATATAGTTCTATAGATGCAAAGCAGTTGTTTGGATCCAGAACATGTTCTGCCCATTATAGTAAAATCCCAGTCCACTTCCTGGTGCAGTTTCCAAAGGCATCCCATCCCATTCTGGCGGCAGCAGGTCACAAACGTTAGATGTAGGCTTTGATTCCCATCATCTTCATATCTTGATTGAGATTTTCCCTGGTACAAACCACTCAAGTCCAATGGAATCTGTACTGACTTATATGAGATTGTCCTGGTTTCAGCTGGGATAGGGTTAATTTTCTTCCTAGGAGCTAGTGTAATGCTGTGTTTTGGATTTAGTATGAGAATAAAGTTGGTAATACACTGATGTTTTTAGTTGTTGCTAAACAGCCAAGGACTTTTCAGCTTCCCATGGTTTCCTAACGAGGGGGTGCACAAGAAGATGGGATTGGGCACATCAAGGACAGCTGACCCAAACTGGCCAAAGGGATATTCTATACCATATAACATCATGCTCAGTATATAAACTGGGGGAGTTGGCTGGGTGTGGGCAATCACTGCTCAGAGATGTGCTGGTGATGAGCAATTGCATTGTGCATCACTTGTTTTGTATATACTTTTTTTTTTTTTTAATATTATTTTATCTTTCTTTACTGTCCTATTAAGTTGTCTTTATCCTAACACACAAGATGCTCTCCCCCATCCCACTGAGGTGGGGGGAACGAATGAGCGGCTGTATGGCGCTTGGTTGCCAGCTGAAGTTAAGCCATGACAGAGATGAAATCTAGTCTCTGATATCATAAAACATATGTTTTAATAACTACCTGTCAGTTTTATCACTTGGGATAATATTTGGATAAGACAGAATGGAAAAGAAGGAGCAGTAGATACTGAAGATACAGAATGGTTATACAGTTTTCTGGGGAAGGGATAAAGATTCAGTATCACTGCAAATACACCATTCAAAATGGAGCTCAGTTTTGGTTTTTTTTTTTTAGTTTCAGAATGATATCTGAGTCAAATACCTCCCGGAACAGGAGAAAAGCCCTGAACTCCAAATGAAACTATTATATTTCAACAATAGTAACTTGCCCTTTTATGCTTGCTCTTCTTTATAATAGCATCATTGCTTACCTTTTCAGGGCAGCAAGCAATTTTAAGCAAGTGCACCTCATAAATTATTGAGTAAAAGTATCCTAAGTACAGTGGATTAAACTAGAGAGTTACTTCAGAAGCAGGAATCAACACTTGTGCATTATACAAGACTTCCTTTGTTGTCAGCTCATCGAAAATAAAAATACAGAAGGCAAATGCTCTCTTCTCTCTTGCTTGCTTTCTTGCAGAAAGACAGTCCTACTCACAACTTTATCTATAAGCTTTCAAAATTGCCGTGCATCTGGCACTCTAGTTACTAACAACTGAAACTGTGATAGTATTAATAATATTAAAAGCATGTTAATTTATTGTCTCTCTGTTGAAATACTGCTATTTTTTAATGGCATTGCTTAAAAAAAAAAAAAGGTTAATAATTGGAGAAATTAGCTTTAGTGGAACATGCACTATTGTTTGTTCAATATGGGAGTTTTTTGATACTACTGACAAGGCTTTTGTTAGTTCAAATTTTGCAAGTTTTAAGATCCTTTTCAAGGGGTATCTTTTTGACGAATGTGCAGTTTTTCAGCATGTACCTTCTGTCTTGTATCACAGTGTTTTAGAAGAATCTATGCTTATTCACCAGGCTTTCAATAGAGAATCACATTAATCCTTTTAAGCTCCTTATTCTAATGATTTATTTTGTTGAAAACCGTCGTGATCCTCCTTTGAATTTTAATGATTGCTGGCTATTCAAGGATTCATTGTTTTGACTTCCTGTCCTTACCTTTGTTTCTTACATGTCTGTAGGGAACACCTGTCTAATACTGTATCTGGCCTTAGTTCTCACTGGCTTACCATATTCACTCAAGCCTATCTTAAGGCGTTAAGTTGAAATGCTAGCTACTCATCCATGAAAATAAATGTAGGATATTTACAGAGATAGGCAGATAGACAGCAGAGGGACGGCTGAATGGATTGAGTCATTTTTTGATGAAAATAGTATTTTTATATGAATTATATCAAGATGATTGTTGCAAAGTTTGCTCAATATAAAGTCAGCACTTTAAAAACCATTAAACAGCAACATCTATGGGAGATTTCTATTTCAAATATTTTGAAGAAAATGCAGTATGCCAACAGTTGTCAGGATTTGGCATCAGCCACTGAATTTAGGTCATGGCACTGGTTTAAATTGGATTTCAGTTTTCATTTTCATCCACTCTGTATAATACAGAATGTCTCTTTAGAAATATAACTAGGAACATCATGAGTTTTCAAGAATATATTATTCTAATACAAGATTTTAACAACTACACAGTATTTATGCATAATACATTTTGTTCCTTATCTACAGCCTTTTGGACTTTGATTCAGAATACCAGGAGCTCTGGGATTGGCTGATTGACATGGAATCCATCGTGATGGACAGCCATGACCTGATGATGTCAGAGGAGCAGCAGCAGCATCTTTACAAGGTTAGCGCTACCGTTACTGCCTTTACCTAGCTATAGAAGATCTGATTAGCTTGACAAGTCTTTCTCTCACAGGATATCTCTGCGTTCATTGTATGTATCATGGTGTCTATTAGAATTCCCTTCCCTGTCCCCAACCTCATTTCCATCCCCTGTGCGCTGACAGGCTGCACCGACATCATAATTGCAAGAAAGTTCCCTTTATCACATTCTATTTGGTGTAATTCTATAGAAGGACAAAGATTTGTCTTCGAGATGAATAGAAATAAATGAAACTGCATTAATAAATAGACTGAAACAAAATGAAGGAAAAAACGAAATGGTAGCATTTAACAAAATGTGTTTTGATTGGAGCTTTCAGCTGGATTTTTATCCACCTTTCAGACCTCTTCTGGGAAGAAATTTGCCTTGATTTTGGTTTGCTGCTGCCAGAATACAGGACTCTTCCGATTTATTTTTTATTAGATATACATAAAGCAGACATTGACATGTTAAGTCATCATGCTTGCTTGTGATTTCAGCAAAGTTATTTTGAATTTGCATACTAATTATAGGGTCTTCATTTAACACATACATGTATATACATAAACACACACACACATGGTTTCTCTTATTTGTCATAGCAGCCTTAGCCCAGAAGCTTTATCACTTCTTTAAAATAGACAGTACTTTCAAGAAGTTCCCCAAAAGCTGTGATTTGATGCTAAAATTGACTCAGGCTTCACTGTGTATTTGAGAAGCTGTAGTCTACAGGTCTGAGGGGCGGTGGGGGAAAGAAAGGAGGGGATTTCAACAGAAATATCAGACTGCAGTAAATCTTCCTCATTTAGGCAATTTTTATTGGAGTAATTCTGACAGTTGTCATCCTTGAATTGCTTTGAGCATATGGCATATTTCAAAGAGCAGATTGTGAATCATAAAAAATAAAATTAATAACTAACCACAGAATCAGCAACAGTATAATGACAAGAAACAACTACCCTCTAGCTTTTTTTTATTTCTTATTGAATAAATGGTACATTCAAGGTCAAATAGAAGTTGTTTTCTTTCTTCTATGATTGCATGATTTGATAATTTCTTAAATATTCTTTATTTTTTCTTGCTTGGGCATCCTAATTTCTTAATGGTCTTCTTGCATTTTATTCTTTCTAATTTTACTCCTTTTATTGAAAAGACCCAGTAAGAGAGGGTTGTTACATGAGTTCAAATATGTTTATAAATAGAAATATGGTTCAGGTCCATCTTAATTTAGGCTGCAAGGGAATTTAATTCAGTGGCCTGCATTTCTTGCTCTGAAAAAAATAAATTCTTGCTAATGACTTCTTCCTAACTTTCTAAATTCTTGACTTAATCACACATTAACAGTCCAGGCTCTGGTTAGGCTCAGAAATAAACAATGTCAGAAATGGCTAAAATTTCCTTGCAAGCCTAAAATAAGGTGTTGTGGTTGTGCCTGTCCATATAAAAATTGCTTGTACCATGCCTAATCTAACCACTAGTTATAGTCCTATACTAAAAAAATCAATAAATTTTAAGGAAACAATCCATCCATCAACATGAAAAGGAGTAAAGCTGAAGCAGCCAGCCCAAGTGTTTTAGGTGCTATTTAGGATACTTCTCTTTCCCATATCAAAAAGTAATCATTCAATATAATTGTAGGTGGTAAGGCTGGGATAATAATGCATGGTGAGAAAAAATAAAAGAGGGCAATAACTGAAGAATTAGTTTGCAGTACAGTATGGCAGCAAAATGAGGAAGACTGTGTATTCAAAATGGGATGTGATAGTTTCTTAAATTTATGAAATTCTGTATTATGATAGACATGACACTTCTGACAACAGAAAGTTGTGCCAGAGAGAGTAGCCGAGTCTGTAGTCTGTGCAGCATAGACAAACCAGCACTGCTTCCGAAGCACGGGCAGCTTGTTTGCTCTGCAGTTTCTACAGGGAGGGCTAATTAACAGAGCCCCTATCTGGTCACTGCAAAACCACTTGAATAAGGAAGGAACAGACCACCTGCCTTCCCACTGTGAATATTAACTGCATATCCCTTTCTAGTGAAAGCAGCAAGCAAATTGTTAAGGATTGAAGGAAAGACTTAACTAGATTTGTGAAGGTTGGTTAAGAGACGACTATGAAGTGTCCATAAAGCAGGAGGAGTATTAGCAGATAATGTAAAAAGCTTGAGTGTATAGCACCAAGATCTATTAGCCTTTCAAGAAAAACCCCCCAAAACAAAGAAACAACAACAAAAACCAAAACAAACAAACAAAACAAAACACATCCAGAAGTGTGAAAGCCCCATAATTTCAGACGTTTAAGAGTAGACAAAAGAAAACATTAGCAAATGTAATTGAGGGAACAATTCTGCAGGAGCAAAGCGGGTGTGAGTTAAATCACTGGGTCTTTATCATCCCTTATCACTAGATCTTTGGCATCCTTAATTTCAGAGATTCATGTAACAATGAATCATGCCCTCAAAACCAGTATTAACAGTTCTATACAACTAGCCTAGTAAACCTCTCTTCTAATCAATAGTGACACCCTTTTTATTTGAAGGCTGTTACACAGAGCTGGATGAGCTCCCAGCGAAGGGGCAGGAGCGCTGCCGACACCTCCCAGTGAACACAGCCCTGCTGGGCTGCAGGCAGAGAAACCTGAGGAGAAATGCGGGCAGCTGTTATTATCAGAATTCCTCAGTGATGCGGGGTGCTGCGAAAACACAGGTCTTGCTTTAGTTATTCTTTATCAGTTACAGCTTCAAATGTGAACCTGTTAATTGCACCCTCTGCATTTTGGTGGATTCTCCTAAACACGCAGATCCCCTTCTCAGTTATTGAGCTGGCAGCCAACCTGCTGGGATATCGCTGTTACCACCAGTAATCATTGCCCCTAAGGAGTCTGTGAAGGGGAAGGAGCAATGATAAAACAGGTAAATCAGAAGGGAAAAGCATACACCAAAGAAGCATAATGCAATATATAAATGCTAAAATTGCACATGGAAAAGTAAAATGTATTTTCATGGTTAGACTATTTTCCCAGTACTCTGTTTTCAGATTTAATATAGATTTAAGCCAACTCTCAGCTTAATTTTGTTTTGTAATATTCTAGGAGCTTTCTAGTGTTTTATTAGGATCCATATTATTTCTCTTTAACTAGGTTTTATTTTCCCCTTAATATAATAGGAGCAGCACAGCCATATTTTTAAACTCTGAATATGTATGTATGACTTTCTCTAGATTTCCTATGTTTTAGTGCAAAGATTTACAAAAAGAGAAAATTCTTCTTTCTTACTTCATTCCCATAGCCCTCAATGATTTCAGCTTTACAGTCTTCAACTAGCTAACGATTTTGAAAATCAACTAGTGTTTGATAAAATGGCAGTCACAATATGAATTGCTGACAATTTATTTGTCCTCTAATGTTTTAGCTATTAACTAAGAAAAAATTGAAAGGAGCATTTCCATGTTTTTGGACTCTTGCTTCTTTGTACTGCTGTTATAGCTCCGTTTAATGCCAAATGTATCATGTTTATTTCATTTTAATCTACTGCATGTGAGCCTGATCTCATAAGCTTTAAGTACACAGAACTTGCATTGGCTTCAGCTGTATTCATATGCTGTTGCTGGAGGATCAAACCCAAAGAATTTAAACTCTGTTAATTAGCCCTTTAGTGGGAAGTAATTCTGTACCTTGAATGTTCAAAAACGAAGCAAATCAGTATTTACTGGAACTGTAAAGATTAGAAATGAGTACACTAGGCAGAAAAGTTAATGATAATTCTTTCCATTTTCCTCAGAAGATTAATTGCAAAACTTAATTGTGTTAGATTAAACCCCCAGTATGATTGTTAAAATTATTAGTAAGTTCAGAATAAAATTAACACTTTAAAAGAAACTGTATTTTTCTGTCTGATTACAAACAGTGTATGGTGTTTTTAATACAAACTGTAAGTCTTGTACTAGTAAGTCTTCAGCAACGATGGTCATGATAGGTGGAAAGAGACCCTTATGCAGTAGTGTGAAAATTTTGAAAACATTTATTTGCCACGGCTTTTGAACAGGTTAACTGCGAGAGGATTTCATCAAAGGGAAGCGGTTCACCGTATTAAATAACACGACAATACACATCAAAAGCTAAGGATACCCTTCATAAAAAGTTGAGGAGAAGGGGGGGAAGTGTCCCAGCAGTTTTTGTTTCCCTCCTGGGAAGGTGCAGCCCGCTCTCTCCTCTGGGTGTGCTGCTGCTCCATCCAGCCGCCCGCCTGGCGCAGCGCGCTGTGGCCCCGAGTGGATCAAACAAACCCTGGTGAAAGTTTCCCTCATTTGCATCACTTCTAGACAGCCCTGTCGTACTCTTTGCTGACAGGAAATCACTGTCTTTGTCACCTTTTTTCAGTGATCTCCTTTTGGCAGAGATTGGCCATGTGACCAGGATTAATCACAACAACAGTTCTGGCTCAGAACTCAATGACATGTTTTCCTCAGCACTTCAATAATGGTGTAGAGGAGTCAGTAAGAAATGACTACATTAATTTCACAGTGAAAAGATAATTAACACTTAAGGACTAGTGCTATAACCTATGGAGCTATTATTCAAATTAAAACCAATTTATTGCAAACTTGTGAAAAAAAAAAAAAAATTAAAAAACCCAACACAAAACGCACAAACCATGTCCTGTAATGCAACTGTTAAAATAATCTTACAAGAGTTCCCAAGTTTAAAAAGAAGGCCAAACTATATTTAATGCAGTAATATAAATATATAAAAACTTAAACATTTGAAACCGGAGGCTGAAGTATGTAAAGTGCTTACTTAGATGATATGAATAGGATACTGGCAAACAAAAGCAGCAGTGTGCTCCTAGAATGCTGTGCTTCAAGGAGTTTCCTTGGCAACAGAAATGCAGTTCCAAAAGTAGACAGAACTTTCCTCAGAAAACATACTATTAATAACAACCTTCCGGAACAACTTGGAACAATTTGACTACTTGGCAATAATAATGCCAAGTGTTCTGCAAATTAATTTAACACATAACAGTTATATGTTTCTCTTGCCCATAATTCTCCTGAACTGGGGGACTGAGTTCTCTGCTGTTAGAGGATACAAATGTGCAAAGCAGTTCCAAATGCCGTGCAGAGAGAGGGCTCAAATAGCAGCAGCCTATAAGGATGAATTAATGTGCTTCGTATCATTTTAACTTGTAAACCAGATTAGTTTAATTGGATTACTTTGTTCCATTTAAAACGAGTCCTGCGTACCTACTGAAGCTACTATGCAATTCAGTCTTTATTTCAAGCAGATTTTCCATATAAAGAAAACTTATTAAAAGATTAACAGCCTGTAGAGTGATATATTTGGACAGTATGCTTAGGGGATTGGTTATAAACTAGAAAACGTGAACTTTTCTGCTCCTACGTTGCTTATTCTGCGTGGTTTGGGATTCCTTCTGTCTGTCTGGTGATCTGTCAGTGCCTGCACCGAGTTGCTAAAAGAGTCAGTGGGAGAAGATGATGATCATCACTCCAGAGGAAGCTCTCAGCACACTGCAGGATTGAGCCCCTTGTAGGTGGTAACTACAAATCTGCTGTACATGTGGTATTTTTAGGTATGTCATCATTTCTGTATGAGCCAAGAGAATAAACTAATTTCATATTTGCCTTGCCAATAGGAAGCATTAGAATTCCACTAAAGGTCATAAGTTTACCAGGCAGGAAGGGTAGGCTGTGCTACTACCTCGACTTTTACTGAATTCTCGGATCTAAAGGTTAAAAGTAATCAATATCTCATTGTGCAGCCTGATAATAAGTAATAACCATGATGTTAAAATCTAAATGATTGCAGATAGCACTTAGGTATGTTGACCCATTTGGAAGGGCTTTTTAATTGCAATCAGAATAGTAATTATATTTTGCTAATAAACTTTTAGGCTACCTTGCAAAAATCACCACCTTTTTAAAATATGATGTTAAAGCTACTGGCAAATTGTGTCCCAAATTATGTCTCAAAGTGAAAGCTTTTCTTTTTTCTAGCAAAGCATATGTAGTACTTTTTTTTTTTTTTTAATAAAAAAAAAAGAGAAAGATTATTCTGCTAAATAATATAAATGGAGATATTCATTAGCAATACTAAATTACAGCACTTATTATGTCTACATATATAGATTGATTCATGTCTCAATGGAATTTATTCTTTGTCTTTGACGTTGTGCGATGTGTTTAACTGTCATGTATAGTAAAAAGACTGAGCTAAGTTTTGCACAACTCTAACTTCAGTTACTGTTCTTCATGAAGTTCAGTAGTTTCCATGTGCTAGGCTAGTTTGTTTGTTTGTTTGTTTGTTTCCCAGCAGATTATGAACTTCTACAACTTTCCACAGTAGGTAGGAAAATCAACTGTTTTGTACAAGAAGTCTCAAAAATGCCTGATACCACAAGCAGCAGTAAAAATCCAACTGCTATTAGAACATCAACTAAGTGAGTTCAGGACCTGACACAGACAAGTTTCATAGTCTCTTATTGCAGGGGGTGATGAAATCAGTTAACTTTTCCTACACAAGTATTTTCACTTCATTTGCACCAGAAAACAGAGTGAAAACTCTTTTGTGACACATTGTATAACAGCCATATTGTCCTTCATTGGTCCATATGTTTGACTTTGTAATACGATTAAATTCCTCACTGTTTCTGGCAAATTTTATATTTTCAAAAGCGAACACAAAAATAATTGTTGGTGAAAAGTCTTACATAAATCAGAGAAAAGATAAGTTTTAATGTCTAATACAGTTACAACAGGACAACATGGATTACCGCACCTACAGAATTACAAAGTAAGCCCAGAGAATGGATAAAAAAATAATATGAAAAATATATTTACATTTTATGGGTTGCTTCCATAATATATTTCAAATGTAAACATACGTTTTTAAAGGCAGCGTTGTGATTTCTGTGGAGCAAACTCCCTGTATTTCTGAAAGAACTTGCTTGATGCATTTCACAAGAGTGAGTTTCTCCTATTTCTTCCCAGCATGACATTGAAGATGAACTTCACATTGTAGGAAAGCAGTATTTACTGAGCTTGTAGCAAAAGCCAGCACAGCTTTTGGGAGATTAAAGCAGTGTGTCTAGAATGAAAGAGGCATTCGACTTCAAACAAAAGTAAATGTGTACCACATAGCTGTCATCACCATTCCTTACTACAGCTGCAAAACGTGGACATTTTACAGTCATCACGTCAAGCGTCTTAGTCAACCCCACATGCTCTGTCTTTGTGCCCTGCTGTAAAGCGGTAGGATAAGGTCCCAAGCAGTGAGAACTTAAAGCATTGTCAGATATTGAGCACTGAAGCAACAGTCTGGCACACTCGGCTGTGACTGTTTGAGCGCGTATGTCCAGCAGTAAATTACCCAAAGCCATTTTCTGTTCATCAAACATTTTCAGTTTTTAAAAAAGGGAAATAGCACCTTAATTATTTCCAAAGGATAATGAAGATCACAACTTTCATGGCTTTCTATATCCTAGTACTGCCTACTGTCCAAACAAAGTAGAAAGGGCTCAAGATTAATCTCAGATATACTAAATTATTCACATTTTCTGAAGGACAAGTAAGAATAGCTGAAATATAGCAGCACTCTTACTTAATCATTGGGCCAAGAGTCCCTAAGAAAAGGTATTATACTTCTGCTGTTATATGTGCGTTTAAACATCATGGACAACGCTGGTGCTGCAATGTTCTTCAATACCCTGAACTGAGTAAAGAAGCCATAGGATACTCCAAAATATGGGCATGTTCTGATTCACATGACCCTTAGCACAACCTTTCAAAATCTCATTCTTTGGTCTAGAGGAGTTTAAGTTGTTTATTCTTGTTTCTTGACACACTGGATCAGATGCAGTATTACAGCAGATTTTGTAAAGGTTCATATGAATCAGCTAATTAAAAACATCTCATGAAGTGGCTTGTGAATTTGCACTCACAATTCACCCATAAAGTCTCGGTCGCCGTGTTGTTCCTGAACCAGGTCGTCACTGCCTCCTGAGAGGCAACAAGTCTCACATACAATAACGCCAAATAAGGGATAACAGCCCTATACAGAAACAAATCCAAAGCAGCCAGGACTGCTTTTTCTTTACCACACTGTATCTCAGAAACCTTAGTCTAATATTTCACAGGCTTTGTTCTGGGTTGTGAAAACATTTAAGATTTTATACAATTACTATATAACATAAAAATGGCTCCATCATGTCAGAGAATCACAGAATCACAGAATGTTTGGGATTGGAAGGGACCTCTGTAGACCATCTAGTCCAACCCACCTGCTAAAGCAGGTGCACCTAGAGTAGATTGCACAGGAATGCGTCCAGGCAGGTCTTGAATGTCTCCAGAGAAGGAGACTCCACAACCTCTCTGGGCAGCCTCTTCCAGTGCTGTTATGCAGTTCTCCAGATATTTTTCTTCTCTGAGGTTGTCCAGTAATCCTGAGCGCATGTAGCCTTACAAAAGCCCAGCATCGTGCCTCAAGGAGTCTCACAGGTTCAGCCCCACACCAGGAGGAACCACCTGCGCATTGTGTCTGTGCACGTGTTTGCTCTAAAGCCACTTTCTCTCTCACCTGAGGCCTCATAGTATTTTTGTTGGAAGAAGAGGAAATAATATATTGAAGTAAGATAAAATTAGGAGTGTTAATAGCACAACGACAACATAATTTTTGAAGTTGTATGTGGACAGGGGTTTGGTTTTTTTAGCAGCTTGGTGGATTAGGCTTTCTTAGAGGGATGTGGATAAATCACAAGCAAAAAATATATGGGGCAATAGTATTACCCTGTTCCCCAAGATAGTTGTCAATTTTTAATTCACTTTCTTATTTTTTCACCTTATATTGCAGGAGAATTTTTTTTCCCCCTAAACTCATAGGAATTATGTGCTTTGTCTATGATGTTTGACTTCATAACCATAATACAGGAAATACTGTTTTCTTCTCCAGCTAATTCTCATCAGTATACCTCATAAGTAATTATTGATACTGTAATATTCCTTTTTAAAAAATAAACAAGAAACAAATTACCACAGGAAACCTTTTTAGCAGGTTTTCTGTGTGAAACCCAGATTCACTAAATATCAATAAACTTGCAGTGGCCATACATTCAATGCATACATATCTAAATTATATTAAAAAAAAGTTGTAGTAAAGTATACCAGTTTATAATCTCCTGACTTTATGTATATATATATACATATATATATATATATGTAATTCGTATTTTTATAAATACATAGATTATATGTTCCATCTATATATACAATATATGTTAACTATCAGTATAAAATATAGATATGAAATGTTTGTTTGTATACATTTGTAACCCTTTTGCATATTTAAGGTTAGGTGGTGGCTTTAAATTTTCTATATATGTTTCTAATACATTGTACCAAAAATAGCCACAGCATTTTGTGCTGACTTTTGAGAAGGTAAAATAAGTGATCAACAGGTCCAATGGTGTCCTAGGGTAGGCTCTAGACAACTCCTCTTGCCAGTGACAGATGCCCGTGGTTCTTCTTAAATATTGTGGGTCTTGATATTAGAGGCATTGCAGCAAACATGGTTGCTATAGAATTCCAGTGATCTTGAACGTTAAATGTTAAAGTTGGCTCTATGGCAAGATGCTTTTGTAGGAAGATTGTGGTTGTATCCTTCACATCCCGTTGTTGCAGAACAACAGGTGCTGTTAGAGATGTGCAGGACATACTCCAGCTGTGTCACAGGGCAGACCATCAACACATTGTCACAGACTGCAGGGAAGGCAATGGAGAGGTTGTAGTTTGAACAGTGATACACTGGGAGAAGGGGTCATCTGTGAAGACTTAGTGATTCAGAAGATAAGCTTAAGTTAAGGAGTCTGAAATAGTCTCAGAAGAAACCTTTTATCTCTTATATCTCTCTCCACTAATTGTACAAAGAAGCTGTCAAGATCAGCCTCACTTGGCGTCACCTCTCGCTGACTCTTAGTTATCAGGAAAAGAAGGGGGTTTAGTACCATTGTGTCATGTTTATGCAATATTCCAGTTTGAAACCCTGCTGTGATGCATCTAGATTTTGACAGACATATGCTGGAGTTTGATCATCTCTGCTTTACCAACTGTTTTTCCTTAGAAATGGGAGATGATAGATACAGAATTGCCATTAGAATTTTTCATTTGGTAACTTTCTAAAGACGAATATTCGCCTTTTTGAATGACGTATTGGAACGGACATACATAGTTGCTGGCCTTCATCAAGGAGGACTGTGTGTGTTCTGTGCTGGTAGAAGAAGAATAATTCCCAAGATCTCTTACTTTGTTATCATGTGTGGAGAGATCATATAAACATCATCAGAGGAGAGAAGTAGTTAGTCATGTGCTCCCACTTTGCTGTCTCAAAGGTTCACCTCTATTGTTTTGGATTTTCAGTAAGGGGATGTAATATATAGTTAAGGTTTATTTTTCTCCAGCAAGTAAATAGTCAAATTCCTCATAGTGTGAGCATGGAATTTTTGCTCTTTTTGTTTGTTTGTTTGTTTTTTCCCTCCAGGTCCCAGGAAAAAAAGGGGAAAAAAAAGAAAAAAAGCAGCTTGCTTTCTGAAAATAGCTCATTTCCGTATTGCTTCAGCTTGGGTCAAAGAAAAATACTGCCTTCAGAACTTGTACCTGATTTAACCTTCAGTTATGGTTTTTATGTGTCTCTTTTTTGTTAGCTATCTGGTAGGATATGTAAGGTGTTTATGCCAGAGGCTGAGACATGTAATAGTTATAATAAATAAATAAAAAGTTGTATAAATAAAGAGAGAGAGAATAAAGCAGGTGATGAAAGTCCACCTCTTTTCCACCTTTGCTTCTGTGCGCTGAGCTAGGGACCTTTCTGTCCATTCCTCTTCCTAACAGTAGTAGTTAAATGCTGTGGCCATTGTGCTGTATGAGCATTATAGTCTCTTTGTGCAGTTAGTTTCTTTCTTGCCTACTAAAAATTAGAATGGGTATGAAGATATATATTTGATTTCATTTTAAATAATATACAAGATGATTTTTTTGTAAATATGGCCAAACAACACTTCCTTATCAACCCATGAATACACAGGGTAGACTGGTAGATAACTTATGGTGTCCAGACGATTAAACTAATGGGAGCAGGTTTTGTTGCAGATGAAGACTGAAGGTCCTGACTCCCTGGGCCTACCAAAGTTCAAGAATCAGTAGAGTAAATAAAGAGCCAGCTTAAGACTAGAACTATCAAATTCTTCCATCTTATTTCCCTTAACACAGCATATGAGATCTGCTATGACAATAGTCATAGTAGAGAGGAAGGAAAGATCTGTGACTACTCAGATAAAGCACGTCTAAAAATTGTAGGACATAGATAGCAGTGACTTTGAGAACCAGGAAAACTGGAAATCCATACAAAAATGGCTTTGCTTTGAGGCAATAGAAACAATGCTTTAGTCTCTAAAAAGAACTGATCAGAATCGTACAAATAATTCTAAGTAAATGTAAAGCTATAAAAAGATTTCTTAACCAATACCAGAAACAGAAAAGGAGATGCGATATAGTGTCAGGAACTAGAGCACCCATGTGTAACCAGAGATGTAAAACATTTCTTAATTGTATCTCTTCCTCAGGGTCACTTGTGAAATACACAGTTCCCATTCACAGGGCAGACATTAGAGCAAATCCGATCTAACATATGCCCCCAAACAGTAGCTGAACTATCCAGACAAGTGCCAAACCAGAAAGAGCAGAACACACACACAGATGTAATCCAAAGAACCCATGAAGCAGGGCAGATGCAGGCTGGCTGAAAATGTAGGCATTTTAGTGCAACATATGTAGTGTAACAGGCAACATGAAATGTAGAAGGAAAAATGTTCTTGAGAAAAAGAGCCAGGAAGATAGATTGAATATTTCAGTTACCTTTGAAATGAAAATACAGTGTCTGAAACCATTGAGAATTTAAGGTTTTAATGAAGAAGGAGGTATCTGTAAAGTGACTTAAGCAGATCCAAAGATTCTCAGTGTTCTGGCAATGCAGAAGGCTGCCAGGCATTCATTTGCTATATTTGCAACTGTGCTATTAGATCAATGACTAATTTGATACCAGCTGGATTGTGGAGCCAGCTGCAGTGCAACACTGATAAGGAGCAAAATTAGACTGGAGAGATGCAACCAAGCACTGCAGATGTGCAATGAAATCATTATGAGACCAGTGAATAAATGCAGTCAGTCAAGAAGGAACCCCTGAAATAAGAAATGGCATCACTTAAAGTTTACCCTAGTTGTTTTACAAGAATTTTACACACCCATGGCCACGAATCTGTACAAGCTGTGGTTTCAACTGGAAGGCAATATTCAAAGCAGTACCAGAAAGAAGCAGGAAAGTTTCTGTGATTGCTCCCTAGCATCCTATTAATAGCTGAATATAACATATTTGAAGAAGGCGAACACTTAGATGTTAAAATGAAGTTAGCACAAAACCCCACAAATCACCCTATAGTCCACAAAACCAGAATTCTGTAAGTCTAGTAAAACTGATGAAAAAGGCAATGTGGCAAAGCAGAGACCACACACTCTCAGAATCCAATTCAGAGTGGGTAAATGATCTATTAATGGTCAGAAAATCTTGGAGTAAACTGCTCCTAAAATCATCGAACAAAATGCTGAAAGCCTTTTTTCTCAGGGCAACAGTGATGTCAAAAACATGTTTTGGTATATTGATCTGAATTAACAACATAGCCACAGTTTTGCTGTGTATTTTGTCAGGTATCTGTAGGCTTTTATGCTCCTCGGTCTGAGCTTCTAGAGGTATTCCAGTGTAACATGGGCAAGACACCCTTCTTCCACTGAGTAGCTGATGGCAATCTAAACATAAGGAACAGAAATGGCATAGAAGAGGCAATCCATAAGCAGCTCCTAAATGGAAACCTGGACAGGAGTATTAATCTAAATGCAGAAAATGTGAAAGAATCTGAGTCACCTGTGAGTGGCATCTGTTGGCTCTTGAAGGACTTTGCTGCTAGCCATGAGAAACCAGGAGCCCCTCAGGAAACAGGTAGAACACTTGGCAGAAGGACAGTCCAGTCTTTCATAGAGTTGAACAAGCATTTTACGATTTTTTTGCAAACTTGGGAAAGGTGTGTGGATTTTTGCCATAGTCAATACAGAGTGACTCAAAAAAGTTAAAAGACTGAGAGAAAGTAAAAGGGTAGGTGGGGGAGTAAGATAACAGTTTTTAAATAGTAAGACTGTTTCAAGAGACTGAGCTATGGTCTTCCACTTTAAAGAAGTGGGGTATCCCCATTACAGAATTGCAGAGCTTTAGGAGAAAATTCTGGTGATATAGAGGTCCTGTAGCAGATCCTCTATCACTTTTCACTACACCATGGTAGAAGTAGTGAATGAGTGTAGGGGTAAGTAAGAATGAAAATAACATTCCTTCCAACAGAGATCCATTGAGAACCCTCTGAAATCAGTAAAACTACGAAATTCTCTCTAGGAAACTAGGGATTTCTCTCTTGTTCAGAAGGAACAGCACATCTTGTCCCCTTCACATGCACAGTGCACTTGTCTTCCAGGGGAGCTACTGTACCATGAGTTACCTGGTGGGCACTATCTCATCTTTAAGAGACCACCTGCTGCCTCCAGCTACAGACAGACCCCCACCCCACCTTTACTTTTTAATGTCACTTCAAGTGCTGGATGTATCTCTAGAAGCTAATGAATGGTACTGAGTCCTTCATAAAAGCACATTAACACAGTTAAGAACTTGGTATAGATGCAAAGCAAAGAGAATACAGTTATTTAGAGAAACATATCTTCATTTAGTTCAATTGTATGTAAGATACATATCTATATACATGTATTTTGTCTAACAGCACGAATGCTAAATAAGTGAGCTTTGCTGTTCCTGGCACATCTCAAAGTTACTCAGAGTATTAAAATGTTAAACAATAAATTGTGTATGTCGTGGAAAATGTTTCTGTTTGGTTCACATTAGTTAAAATTCAACTCTTTCTGTTAGAAACCAGATTAAAAGAGAGACAGAATGTTGCTGGCCAACTGCAACAGGCAGCAGCAGGCAGAGATGCTTTATTGTGGGAGACAGGTGGGACATATGCGAGGAGCTTTTTGTCTCTCTTTTAAAAGCCGTGTTCCCATAAGCTACTTCTCAGCTGAACAGCATGGTATTTTCTCTCTGTGGACTAACCACTTCCACAGGCAGTGCTCTTCACTGCTGTGGTAAACCAGAAGGTAGAAAACCCTGATCTGCGTGCTGAGGCATGCTCAACTGATAGCTAAAATGTTCTGGTTTGCTCCTGCATGTTTAAACAGTGAGGAAATATATTTCCTGCACTTCACCCAAGTGAATTCATGCCAGAAAATGAATCTTCTACCAATTTCCCCTGTTTCCTTCCCTTCGGGCCAGTCACTAGAAATATACTACTATAATAACCTGCACATCCTTTAAAAGCTGTTATGCTTATGGGTGCCTATATATGTTCTGAACATCTCTTCACTGTCTGGGTAACCTCCAAATGGAGAGACCTAGAGCGATGGGAGATTTGATGACATAGGCATGGGTTTCATTAAAATCAGCGTGAACCATTTGGGTCGTGCATTTGATTTATTTGTGAATTTGATGTAGAGGTCTTATGGGAAAGGGCTTTTATATTGACACAGTTTTATAAGACTAAAAATAGCAAAAAACACCTGCCTTTTCCAGTCACATGCATACTGATGTACTCCCTGATGCTTTCTAAATTCTTCCTTCTTGAAGCATATGGTCCCTTTCCCAGGTTCTTCAGAGACTGCTCCATCTTTGAATTGTTTTTGTAGCTGTATCTTTTAGCTTGCTGACTTAGTCAGGGCCAGTATTTGCTAATGGTACAGATTTGAACACCAACAGATTCTGTTTGAGTAAATCTCAAAACCAAGCACTCTCCCGTGTTCTGATCTCTAGTTGTTAGGTCACCCAATGGTTGAGGATCTTTCTGAAGTTTTGACCTTAACTCCTCTGTTCAGGCATCTCAGCTATTTGTGAGTAGTCAGCAGTGAGCTTACATTTCACATCCCCTTCTTTTATGAGTCTGAATGTATAGTGTCAACAGTGGCTTGCACTGATGCCTGTTGTCATTGCTTTGTATGGCTATAAGATATTTGGACCCAGATCTGTGAGCATAGTAGTCTCAGTTCCTTTAAGTAGCGATGCCAACCAACATATTTTTGTGTCACTGGTGTTAAAGCTTCCCAGGGAAGTTCCTGGAAAACAGTTATGGATTTCTTTGTATTTAGACTCTGTTCTGGTCTTTCCTAGGGAGCTGAGGGGTATAGTGTGATAGACTGGCCTGTTATGGAGCCTTATTTTATGAAGTGGCATGGAAAAGCTTAGGAACTTAGCTGCCGTTCATTTTTAACACAAAAAAACATTACTCAATCAACCTTGGTATCCTGCCTCAAGCAGTGACTGCTCCTGGAAAACCTAAGATTAGATGAAGAAACACTCTCTTATATATACTTACAGTAGTTCCAATAGGCTTTGATTGGTGGGTTTTATGCATTTCTTTCTACGGTCCCCTAATTTTTTGTTAGATTAAAATGAATAATTAGCTGATGTGACCACCAGGTGTCCTACTACACTGTGGTGTTGGCGTCTGCCCTGACTCACGTTTTGAGAAGGGTGCGCAATAATATTTATTAGAACTTCTGTTATTAGATGGTGTTATTCCATGAGTGCAAGTGTGGCATTTGTCATCTTAACTTGTTTTTTTTTTGTTGTTGTACCTATCAAATGTAAATATATTCATACTACTGGGACTTTTTCAGGCCTATAAAAGGTTGCAAAATTAAAAACATATATAATGTCTTTAAAGATTTTTGCATGGTTTAAATATTCAAGCCTTTTTCTTAAGTGCTTAATGGCTTCACCAAAGGACAGTTAACTTCTGCCTCTGCCATTTCTTCTACACTTTATTAAAGAGGTAAAGAATGAAATCAATGACAATTCTTCAAACATCAGTACGAAATGCCAATCACCAATGAACTGTAAAAATTACCTTTAATAGGGTTAATGTAGTGCTAGTGTAGTTGCTTAATGTACAAAAGCTCTATGGCTTGTTCTAAAATATGTATTCATTACTTTAATTTCTTTAAACTTCAGTTCAATAGCAACATATTATACCTCTAGCATAATAGGTAATGAAATGACCTAAAATATAATGATTGGCTCAGATATATATTTGAAAAATGTAACCTGGTACTGTTACGAACATGAAATATTCAACCAGGTATACTCTTCTTTATTTTTAGAATTGTCACTAATTATGAAATTATTGTTATGCTAGGAAGTCCAGCCACTTAAACTAGGAATTGAAACCATTTTATGCCATCGAAGTGCAGATACTATTCACAAAGGTTTTGTCACCCTAAAATTTTGAGTCACTTACTTTTCTCAATAGAAATTATTCCTTCAAAAATCTGGAAAACACAGAATAGGCAATGGAATCTTGTTGTTTCCTCCTTGTCCTTGTTTTGGTTTTATTTTCTTACATTTTTCCATCTTCACTTGAGATTACTAAATTACTGACATATGCAGCATAATACAACAAGCACCTATTAACCAGGCAGACAACAGTTACAGTTGAAGATACTAATACTCATTATTTTAAACATATATCTTGTCTTAATGGGTGCAGATCTTTCCAATTTGTATTTGTACTGCCAGACAGCAGATCATAGCATGCATGGTTAGCAGGATAGGCTTTCCACAAAGCAGAACCAGAATGTCTTGAGAGAATGCCAGAAAAACAAAAGTACCTGCCTTCTCTAGTGTTTGCTGTAGCTGAAGTAGATGCAAAATATCCTGCATTTGCCTCATATTACTTCACTTCTGGTTTTGTGTCCTGATATTTCCTGCTACTACCGTCCTTTGAAGCATTTATTTCCTTTTCAGATACACTCATATCTTTCCAATTTTGAAGATGTGCCTTTTTCATCTTCTTTATGTAGAATTCAGGTATTAAAATAGCAATAATTTACCAGTCTCTAAATCTACTGACATTGCAAATATTATGTAGATGTGAATATCGATGCTATATCACCAGTTTATCAGTTTGTGTAGAGCACAGAGATTAGCATTTCAGCAAGGCAACATAAGTCAACAAAAAGTTGTGGGCTTTTTTTTTCCTAAAATCCATTTCTACAGTTTCATTACAGTACCTTTACAGAATTTTTTTAATTACTGAAAGACAGGTTCTATTAATATACAGACGTTATGCTGTGTGCTGGTTTCAGAGAAGCTCATTACAAAATGCTAAACAGAAAGGGGCAGATTTCCTGGTCTGTCAAGATCACTTCACATTCAAATTCACAATTTCCAAAGTGAATCTAGAGCAGTCAGTGGTATGCACTAGAAAATACTCTCCTTGTGGATGAAATTCTCATGGCTATCATCCACTTGATCTGCTACTGTGGTCTTTTTCTCCTGTTCCCCATCATCCTTTCCAGCATGAATAGAAGCAGAAAAACAATCTTTAAGTGAACCCCAAGAGCCTAACAAGTAAAAGCCAAAATGTGAGTAGAAGCAATAATGTCCATAAGCACAAGTTATTTTTCATTTATATCAAGGCCAAGTCATTGAAAATTGGCTTTCTGACAGCTCTAGAAAGAATCAAGCTTCAGGAATGTCTGAAGTATGTGTATTTGAGTTTACCAGCCTCTGCAAAAATTATTCAGCTTCTCTATGTTTTCATTCTATAAATAGTAATCCCAGAAACACCAAACAGATTTAACCCAAGATCAGTGCGAGTCATCTGGTTTCATGTTTGATTCCTGTAGTAATGTCATGCTTTTGCAGACAAGCTATTGGCAAAGGTATAAGAAGATAAAACATCTGGAAGTTAAAATTAAGCAAATTCAAACTGGAAACATGCTATGCAGTTTCTAAAAGTGAAGGAGGCTGGTTATTTATCTTCTTACCAAGGAATGCCATGAATTTTCCATCATTTGCATCTTTAAATCAGGGCTGGATGCAATACCAAAAGATTTTCTCTAAGCCAGAAAGCTGAGAGCTTAATGCAGGAAGAGAAGGTAAGACCGTGGCACATTTTATACAAACAGTGAGGCTAGATTAGAACAATTTCTTGAACTTCAGATCTGTGAATCAGACCAAGTTTTGTCAGAGAATATTTTGGCAGAATGCCATTAGAGATGAGAAGATGCTTTCGGCTTTCATCATGCCAGCAAATAACAGAGTTCACATTTAGCAGTAGCAGCAGCACAAACCCTTGAAAACAGACACCTGAAATCAGGGAAGTATAAAGAAACAGAGGAAAATTCCTTTTGTTTCTGTCTTGCTAGTTGTTCAGTAGACAAAATTAGTTCAGTGTCACTTCATTCATGTATTCTTTTAAAGGTAACTATTAGCGTTGGTGCCTAAATGTCTTGTAGAGATCAAAATTTATTGAGTTTAGAGCTGAGGTGTTTTCTACGGTGACTAAAATGTGTCATAAGTACATTTTTTTTTTTCCAGTCTAGTGTGAAGCAAACAGAGTTGAGTAATTCTGAGCTCAGACAATATATTAATATTCTGTTGGACAGAACACTGAAGATCATAAAAGATTTGTGTTCCCACATCGGAGATCTTCCCTGACAACAGACATGGTGTCCGTCTGTATCTCAGTTTCCCATTTTTAATTGAGAAAAATATTTGTCTGCTTCACAGGACTGTCTCAAGACTGCAACTCTTTGGAGCACAGGAATGGCAAGCTTGAGCCTGCCTGTGAACGATTGCATTAGGAATACCCTTGCTGGTGGCCCTTTGGGAAGAGGCCAGATATCTCTCCTAGGCACAGCAGCTGTTGGAGTTATGGAGGGATTGGCTTTCAGCATCTCCTGGATTGCTGAGTTTCTAACATTTCTGAACAGAACTGAAGTTGATAGTAACATCTCACTGCATCACATCACAGAATAACACAGTGTGTATTTCTGTTCCTGGCAGTTCATGGTCACACTCCACGTACTTCTTGGAAGTTGCAAGGCTCTTAAGGAGAAAAACCAGTATCATGTGCAGGTAGCCAGAAGCAGGATTTTTTGTGTTTTTCATTTTTCTTCTTCTTCCTGTTATACGTGTGATAGAGATCCTCTCATTTTTATTGCTTAGGTTTTGTCTATCTTAAATTATTTACAATATTAAAATATTATTACATTCAGCAACTCTATTTTCAGAAATTAACTCAGTCTAATTTTCTAAGACTCCAGAGGTTAAAAAATATATATATATAATTTATGACCTATGTTAGTTTTTAGAAAAAATGGCCACACTGATATAGTCCTTTAAATATCATTCAGCAATTACAGTGGTGTTGTTGCATGTTTGAGAATTGAAATACATCTTGGAAGAAGTTTTTCCACCTTCAAGGTAGTCTGGCTCTTGCTGAAGAGGCTGCTTGGGCATAGCATTATGCTGTTTCACGAGTGAATAAAAGAGAAAGTGTCTGTGTTAAATACCTGTAGGTCCATCGGGGTGTTATCAGTCTCAGATATTCTGAAGAAGGTGGGCTGTTAGTTCTTACTGTTCAGTCATCTTTACACACTCAGTTTGTTTCAGGGACTATTGAACTTCCTATCAATACAGCAAAAAATGATCACTGCTGTAGAATTTGCTATCAAAACTGTTAATACACTAAAAATGAAATATTTTCTTCCATGTTAAAATAATTCAATGACATTTGTGAGATGTACAACTTCTTGCCAACTCTTCTAATTTTAAACATTATCTGTTTGAGGAAAACATATGTTAGAAATTTTTAATTCAGTGATAGGAAAGGCACTAATGAAATATGCATGTATGAATTTTGTATTGCAGAAGTTTCTTCTTTCTTGAAATGTGATTAAAAGCCAAACATCTGGATTATGTTTAAAAAGCTTGAATTTCCAGTTTTCAGAGAGATTCAATCTATTTTGACACTGTACACTTAGCCTTAACATTTTCAGCATGCTGTTAACATTACTCGCTATTGTAAAAAATAAGTTCAAGTTTAAACAAAGTTGGACTTACTTCTCCTAATGCTAAAAATGTTTTCTGAAATAGCTGTTTCTGCAGCATTCACACAGTCATAGTTTAAGCTGTGTCAGCAGTTTCATTATGAATTTGCTCTTGAAAGTGGTTTGTAGTTGATCATAAAAATAACTTTTCAACTTAAGAGTAATTTTTCTTTTATTATAAAAGTATTATGTTTTTCCTAGAATAATATTAAAAATGAAATATTGAGTCCTTAAGAATTTATAAAATTCTATAAAAAATGAGATTAGCCTATTGTTAGCACTGACAATGGCAATGTGATGCCAACTTTCTCCTTTTGTTTTAATAACATCAATGTGTACTGGCAATGTGAAGAACTGATATCTGCTACATCTCTTGAAGGGTTCAGGATATGTCTGTCTGGGGATGGCAATAAGTAGGTAACGACATACCTTTCTTTTTACCATGTTTTAACAATAGTTTTGATGTGGTACATTGTAATGGTATTGCTATAAGAGGAATTATGGTGATTGCTGGGGTTTTAGATACTCAGTGGAGATGTTTTAGCACTCCTAGTGGACCTGCTGCATGTGCCAGCTTTGACATAACTCAAGGGAAATTATAAGGAACAAATCAAATAGCACATTATAAAAACTATTAGCTTTCACTTTACTTAATACAGTACAGGATGTGCACTTAAAACTGACATTTTTCATTATAATTTTGGGCAAATGGAGAAACCTACTGTCAACCTCTTTTCCAATCAACACCTAGATGGGCACTTGAACAGGTGTCAGTTCTGTCATCTAGAAAAAAGCTCATGTTGTTACCCTAGATAGTACAGGTCATGAGAACTCAGATCCACACATTTGGAGGTTAGAGACTGAGCAAGTTAGCTGCAGAGCCTGTCTGGTCTTGACTTGAGGTCACTCACCAGCCTGCAGAGATTGCAGAGCCGTCTCCGTTGGCCAGGGATCATTTTCTTTTCTCACAGTTGACAAGGTCTAGTAATGTGGATTACTAAATCCACTGTGCCTCAAATAGTGAGTATACTGAACTTTGTGGAATCTCCTGTCCTTTGATGGAGACTTTGAGTTCTCCCTCTGTTGGTCTGAGGAACTTAGATTTCTCTTTGGCTCTTTTTGCAGTGGGGAACCTCTACTCCCATGAAACAGTACAGCAAATAGGTAAGAAGAAGAAAGATCCAGAGGTGTTCTACCCTCAAACATATCCCAGTAGATATTGCTAGAAGAGAGGATAATTTATTTGTCTATTTTCAGGCAGGCTTCACTCACGGGAGGTTATTACTGACCACCATTAGCATTCTGGCTGAGTAACAATGAAGTAAGGACTTCAGAAGAGCCAGTCTGTGAAAGATAAATGCACAGGAACATCCATTTTAAAATAGAATGATGCCTGTAACACACAGCTTGACAATAGTTGGTGCATTTGGAATTAAATCTAGTTCCAATTTTATGTTTCATGCATACTGCAGAAGCAGGCACAGGTTCAGCAGAAGGGAGGATAACAGGTTATGAATTACTTTCTTTGATTATCTTCTTCAAAAGATCTCCATAATCTTACATTGTCATATTTTATTTTGTAAAAATGTAAATGTAAAAGTGTAGCTATGTGAGATTTGCTACATGTAGGGTCAGCATTTCAGAATATCCAGCCAAGGATGGAGCTGCAACTTCACCTTTTTGTTTCCAGGCCAAATGGTGTCCCTGCCATCAAATACGTTCTCCACTAGTAACGGACTACCTGCAGTCTACACCACTATTTTAGAATCTCCCTTGCTCTGTGTTTGTTTTTTGGTTTTGTTTTCTGTTTGGTTGGTTGGTTGGTTTGGTTTTGTTGTTTTGTTTGTGTTTGTTTGTTTGTTTTTCTCAATAAATACACCTAAGCATTAACCCAAAGGTATAGTAGTTATTAATTCCTAAAGAGCACTATTTTTTTTTTTTTTCAATATAAGTTATTCTCCAGGGAACTAAATAAATGTAAATTAAACTAAATGCACGTTCGATATTTTAAGCATATCTGTTGGTTGCATCTCAATTAGTCTGTGCCAAAAGCAAGACCTCTGGTGCAAGGTGTGAAAAAACCCTCAGGGTTCTAATAGTATTGTTGTAAGCAATATGAGATGAATCTCAGAAATCTTTCCTATATCAGCCAAAGATCCCAGTAAAACACATAGTTTACAATATCAATAGATTGTTATAACATAAAGTACACTAACTCTGTGGCCTTAGCTGAACTGCGCTATAACCTGTACTGTGGGACCGTGTTCTACCATCATCTGCCAGGGTTTGTCTTCATTTGTAGATGGACAGCGGCCTATAGATCTAGCAGAATCTCATGCACCTGATACTTGATTACTCTTGCTATATGAATTCCAAAAGCTGTATTTTGGCTGTATGTTCTTAGCAATTTAATTATATTTAAAATCTGGTTAATAGTGTAGTAAATAACTAGTATTGCTACAAAATTGCATTCTGAAGGTAATGGGATTGAATTTCAACACAAGTTGACACTCAATTAAAATTTCCATATATCTAGTGAATTAGCCAGTTCTTGGCTGCTATATTAAGGTGGATGTCTTCCTGCTTAACTGAACACTGAGCAAGACAGGCAAAATGCATAATAAAGCCAAATCAAGACTTAATATACCCACTGTAATTTTTAGTATTTGTATCAAGTAGTAAGTTTGCAGAACAAACCCAGAGATGTGGGTTAAAAAAACAAGAAGTAATCAGTATTTAAACAAGATTCCTATATATTTAGATCAACAAAGCTTAGGGAAAAGAAAAAAAAAAAAAAGGAGAGAAGCCTTTAAAACTTCGTACTGAATTACTGCCATCAGCTAGTAGATCCGTGGGGCTTGTTCGGCTAAAAGCCACAACAGACTTTGTAATGCAATGATGTAATCTTGGCTTTGTGTCATTTATATTCAACCTAAAAAAACAATTTTCCTGAATAGACAGGCTGACAACAATATTGTTCACTGTTGGTTTTTATTTGGATTGTTTCCAAATGGTTCATATGCCTCCACAGCAACACCCCATGCCCGCGTAAGTTTTTACTCTGAATTCCGAAGTATCCCCTTTTCCCTCGCATTTTATTTTGCTTTTAAAGTCCCAGCTATGTTTGTGAAACTAACCAGCTCGGCCACAAAATTAGGATGTATCTTGCAGAGTGCATTCATTTTACTTTTTGCATATTTTTCCCGAGGTCATGTCAAGGTTAGTTTGAATTCCATCCTACATTAAGACTTCTTTCACAGCTATTTAGCTCTGCAGCCTACTCCCCGCTGGGGTCTGCCCCTTGGGCACGTCAAAGCTTCAGACCTGACAAATCACACACAGATGAAGCTGTACAGTTTTTTAAACAGTTTCATCAGGAACGAGTTTTTTGTTTTGTTTTGTTTTGTTTTTTTCCCTTTACACTATGCTTTTTTAAAAAAAAAAAAAAATATTATTTTTTTTTAATTCCACTGGAGTTTATTCTATGAATTGCAATATCCTGAAGACTGATTTCCGTATGGAAAATTCCCTTGCACAAGTGAGTTGTAAAATAGAAATGGCATTATATAGTACATGCCACTCACAGCCTCCCAGAAAAGGAAAGTACTGCAGATCCTCTTAATTAGTAACAAGCTATAGCTCTTTGTCTAAAAACTGTAATTGTAGTATTAATATTTATTTGCACAGAAGAGCCTAAAACTATAAAGGCTGATAAATATTCTAAATTTATCATTCATATTGCGAACCTGCTAGTTATCCAGGAAAGCTGTTAGTTGCTCACAGGAATAAACTTCTGTCATCCTTGAGATTACTCAGATGAGTAAACGTTCATCGGTGTCAAGAAATGACGCTGTGCTTCAGCAGCAATCCTTATGGGACTTGGGAAATTTTAAGTGGGTGTATATGTGTAGATATGTATAATTAGCTTCACAGCTATATGCAGGGCTTTCACCACCTACATTCATCCACAGACACACACCCTCATGTATATGTCGCTGAACAAAAAACACTTTGAAGTGTGTAATGCGGCTTCTGGGTGAAAATACATTTTCTAAAATTTTTAGCTGTAGACTGCTGTCTGTATTTTAGCATTTTGTGAAACTAATGGTGCAACACCATTTCCCATTTAATTGATGAAGTTAAAATGCTTGTCTGCTAATGAGTGTATTAGCAAACAATATACCCTTAACAAGCTTAAGCAGCTCAGGATTTTAAAAAGCAGCTTACTGTCCTCCTCATTTTTATAAGACAAAATGTACTGACTTCTACAAATTGCTTGATCGGCTGATGAAGTACTATAATTATAGTTGTATTGCAGTTTTGACAAAGCCACAATAACAGACTGTAGTTCAGTCCCCACTCCAGGCACACAACTCTTTGCATTACAAAACCCAGTTTTACTGGTCTAATTCTTAGTGAGAACAAAAGGCACCTGGAGATGTTAACTATATACTAAAAGAAAACTTGGAATCTAGGAAATAATAATATTGAAGCATGACTTTTCTTCTCACAGTTAGTTCATTGGGAATGGTATCTAATGAAGAGTTGTCTAAAGGCTAGCTTGTTTGGAACTAATTAAAGACAGATATCCTAAATAGAAAAAGGATCATGGGAATTACATTAGGTGTCTGGAGACTTGTTATTCTTTTGGTACTCTGGGTAGGTTGTGGAAGTTGTTAGAGATTCAAGAAATAAGGCAAGCTAATAAAAAGTTCTATTTTTCTGGTTATTGGCCAACTATTGTATTTTTGTTTGCAATAAGATTTGTGCCAACAGGCTAGGGGCTTGAATAAAACATTTAAACATTTGTGCATTAACACATTATGGTGAAAAGAGAGTCTTGTGCTTTCACTCAGTGCATTTCAGCCTTCAATTAATGTGAAAGCACTACAATGCCTATGCAACTTCTCTTGCCTAGTGGTGCACCATTTATCATTGCAGTTTTACATTGACCTTGACACCCACTTCATTAGAATAAAGATTGTCTACCATTTAGGTTACATTGTTCCTCTGCACAGAGACCCCATGCAAATTTCTGTTCAGATAGAAGAGCTGTGAGCCTGTCAGAGGTCATCTGCATTAAATGATTGCAGCTATTTTCCAACTGCTTCTTTTCATTCTACTCAATTCAGGCTAGGAGGATCAATCAAGCCCTCTGCCTGAAACAGTGGGACTGCTGGGAATATAACTGTTTTTGGTAGTAGTGGATATGCCCTAAACAGTATTAAATATTTAATATAAATTCGTTAAAGGGCATACAACGTCTTCAAAAAGATATTACATTTATAGTAAAATTTAAAGGGTTGGGATCACCTTCCTTAAAAAAAGCAGAACAATGGGTACCAACTGCGTATTTTTTTAATGTAGGCAAAATTTAGTTCATGAAGTTACTTAATATTTCTTTCAATGTGTTTATTTCTGTAGTTGCCACAGAAAGGAATACCTAGCAGAAGCGTAAGGTTTGCAGGGGTTTAAGGCAAAGTGCTAAGATTTGTTTTGTTTTACAGGCATACACCCATATGCACATGCACTCTCACACAAATACATGTCGTACTAGTGTGCTTATTTGTAGGGGAAAAAGGCAAATGGAAATAAGTTAGCACTCTCCTTCTTGAGTTTTCTGAGTGATATAATTGGAATTAAATTATTAATGGGAGATACTTTAAAAAGATTGTTTTATGATCTTCTATTAGAGAATTTGCAATTCATTTTAATATTTGTAGTTTCATTTATATTAAAGATAATGCGATCTACGTCCAATTAACAATACATAGCCAATGTAATGTGATTTCCAGATCATGCAAATGGAATAAACTAGAAGAGGAAAAACTGATTCTTAACCTCAGATGTAATTTGCTGTGTGAGTTCTGGCAATTTTAAATGACATTGCACTTTTTAATTTTTCCAAAGGCTCAGCAGCAAATTTATCCCAATCAAAAAAGCCTATTATTAATTTACAAGGACAATTGTAGGAGTCTTTATAATTTCCCTGTGCAATTATTTGCCATAAATTGCTAATAGTGAAATACATGAAGTTTGCAAGAAGCAGCAACTGCTATTTATCTAGACAGATCACTCAGCCCAGATCTTGAATGTTGTTCTGAGGTTCTAGTGCTATTGACAGTGTAAGAAATATAACCAGGCTGGATGGTTTCTAAAATGTTTCACACTGATAGTACCAAAAAGGTAGAAGCATTAGGATCTATTGTGAACGGTAGGCTGGCCTCTAGCAGATTCCTTCACTTTGCTTGTATACAGCTGAGCTTTGGGCCCTGGACTTTGGAATAAAAAGACTCTTTGTTCATCACTGAATGGCATTAGGCATGGGCTTCCTAAGGGGCCACCATGAAGCCTAGCATGAAGAGTGCAAACATTATCCAGAAAGCGAAGTGAGTGTGTGAAGAGATGATGGACAAATATTGCTACATGTGCATTTATTTATATATATACACACACACACATATATATATGTATATAAAGCATATTTGGTCAATTTGTTTGCAGAGTATTCTTTACTTAACTTTATGTATGTAGTATATTTTGCAAATGTGTGCCAACGATAACTGTGAATGCACATACAGACACTGAACACGTGTGTCTATGTACTTGTGTCTGCAGCAGTTGAAACACTCCAAAGGGCAAGTTTTTAAAATTTAAAGATCCAGTCCAGGTAAAGCAATAATCACAGGTCACTCAGTCCTGATCTCAGTTGTGTGTCACAGAGTGCCGTTTGGCTGAAGATACTTTATTAGTATGTGAATGATGGAATGCAGAACATCTACAAATAGTACACCCATATTCCAATAATGGAGAAAGTTCACTGGCTTAATTCTTCTGTACTTTGTAGCCATAGCTCCACTGTGTGTTCAGTATGTCTAGTCTCTTTTCACTATAACCAACAGAAGCACCATACGAAAGTCTTACAATGGATGTCTTAATCTCTCTGTGTGCTTTTAGACCATTATTTTGAATTCCATCATGCAGGCTTTTTTTTTTTTTTTTTCTTTCCTCTTCTGAAGTTTTATTACAACAACAGAATTCCCAGGGAGCTTTAGGGGCAAGGTTCGCATAATATTGCCCTAAAGTTTTGCTCGAGGGGTGGAATCCGCTCCCTGGTCCTGATCATCTTTTTGTGGTGTTTCTCTTTCTGAAAGATGCAGTGCGCAGTCTTACAGAGTTGTTAACTGTGTACAGATTTTTTTATTGTTTACCAGACAGTGCACATCTACGAACCTTTCATGATGATTTCTTTCTCTGACCTCTCAGTGACTAGGCATCTTGTTCCTTAACACTGAGGGAGGCTGAAAAATGCTTGAGTTGCTCAATGTGTGCCTTCTATACCAGTTTCAAAATGGCTTATTCTTCTGGTTTCCATGGTGACAATTAACACTGTTACAAGGCATTGTTCCAGTCTCCACTTGGGCAGAATTTTTGGGTGTGATTTTTCGCAGAAAAAATGTTTCATATAATTTTTTAAAGAAAAAGAAAAAAAGGACTAAAAAGAAAGGCACAGTTAAGTATAAAGTGTCAAAAAATGTGTCTCAATCAAGGCTGCCTGGATTTCCTAGAATATTTTTATCAGGGGAAGTAAGGTTTTAACTTGCTGTTTTTTTTGGAATTCAACTTCTCATCGTTTAAATATTTTTGCCAAAACTTATTCACAGACAAATGCTACTGCCTTTTTAAAAATTCCACTATTTTTCCTTTGAGAAATACAGGTTTTATTGACTGGGAAGGTATAAAAAGCCAAAGTTCTTTAATTTAACAATGTTTCCAATTTCTTTTGAGTGGCTTCAGAAACACAAATCCAGCCACGCATACACACAGCTAATCATGGTGTAAATATTTTACAGTTTTTCCAGTACGTTCTTTGGCATTTTTCCCCCCAGTTTTTCAATATGACAGTTGTTGTGGGAAATTAAATATTGCTCATTTACTTATTTTTGTGGCTGTTGTGAGAAACTTGTGACTTTAACTTTCTGAATCTCATTTTTGTCTATTAAACAGTGATCTATATCATAGCATCCACAGACTGTCACAATGGAGCAGCCTTTGCTCACTTAAAGCTGAGGAAAGAATGAATCTGAAGATTAAATTATCTTCTCACCACAGGATTAAGTAGTCCTACCAGATAGGGTTGTGCAGCACTGATAGAGCTGGTAGCTAATTTTTCCATGCAACTGCTTAGAGTGTAGGTGTTTAATGGATTAAAAAATAGCATTAGCAATAGCATCTCGTGCTATCAGTTCTCAAACTCTGCCTCCTGTACATTAAGCTCTTCCCTTAACTTAAAATACGGACTGCATGTTAAATATCCAGAAGTGAAACAATAGTGACTCACAGTTACATACCGATACATCTAATAATGAACTGAATTCTTTCATCTTTTACAGCATAATGCATTTTCTGTCAATCAGCACTTTCAACATGCTTGTTTATACAGTAGGTTACATGGTGACAAAGACAAAGCCTATACACAAAATCTAGCTTATTTATTTTTTAATGTAATAATCTTTTATAACATCTGTCACATTATTTGGATTATGCTGCACTGAATTATTCTATCTGTTCCAAAATTAAATTAAACATCTTCCGTTTCTATGTTAACAAGAGCATTGTAGTTATGAAAGACACAATGTATTTTATGTCTCCACCGGTCCTGCATCGTCCAGGAGCATCCCCAGCCCCAGTCCGGGCAGCAGCAGCTGCCAGCCTGGGAGAAGTGACGGGGATGACCGAGCTGTGCCTGCACCAGTGTCACACAGCTAGAGGACTCCCTCAGTCTATTAATTCGCTTGACAAAAGAAAGGGAGTTGCACGAACTGGATTTCAGTGCCTAGCAAATTGGACTCTGGATTCCCCTTGATATTACATGTACTTATGGAAATAATTATGCAAATCCTTTTCAGCTATATCGTCTTTAAATAGAAATCAGATTACATAAAGAAGATTGTAATCTCCTACAGTAATCATTGTAGCTGAAAAGGCAATAATACAGGACCAAGAGGCAAACTTGTTGAACGTTTTAGTCCAATACAGTGATGTTGCCTCTTGGCAGATCCAGTTCCCTTAGGCCAGACCTGGTTGATACCTACCCTTGTACTTTTCTAAATCCTTAGCTGCTGTACACCGAGTGTCAAAAGGCAAGTTCTTTGTAAACAATTCCTTGATTTTTACTATGCATATTCATGTAATTTTGGATATGCAGACACCTGATCAGTGTTCATTAATAGTGAGAAATGGTTTAAATCACCTCATTTAAAACATTTGCTCCATGATCCACAAATGACTAATATTTGCTGAAGTTTACATAATATAAATGATGTGCATGTGTTGTGTAAATGAGAGATTAAAATAAGAAACTAACAATATGCAAACATATGCATGGAAATGCTGAGGACCTGTTAGCTGAAACAGTGATTTCACACCTTTATTATTTTCTTTAAGCTGTCTCCAATTGTATTTTTGCTTTGTTTTCCTACAGAGCGTGTTCTTGGATCTGGGAAAGGCACCCATGTTTTAAACATTCCTTATTCTAGTTTAATTTTTTTATACTTAGCCCAGTTAATAACATTTTCAGTATGAGCTGCTATAGCAGTTTTCTTGGCTGAATTTAAAGCAAAAAAAGCTTAATGTTTGCATGCAATTTGTTAATAGCTATGCACAATTTATATATATCTTGTAAAGACCTTCGCAAGAACATGTGCTGAGCTCTCCTCTCTGAGTAAATGCTGCATTTTTGTCCATATCAGAAGTTCTGTTTCTATGAGTGTTTTATACATAAGAGGGAGAAGGAATTAGCTTAACTGTATGTAGGGTATGTATATGAATGAATGCCTGTGCATTAAATTTTATTTTTTTATTTACTGTACCAGCTACTAAAACATAATTAATCACTATAATAACTATTATATTTAATACTTAATTGGGGTTTTTAGAGGGTACAGGTTTTAAAGAGATTTATTTGCCAATTGGTCTGTAGATTAGAATACATTTTTAATAGAGTACTAATACACAGTAATATTTAATTAAAATATTTAGCAAGTTAAATTAATGTAATTTGGAAAGAAGCTCCTGATTTTCTTCCTGTTTTCTTGGTCCTTTTTTTTTTTTGACAATAAATAACAGTGCAGGACAAAAAAGGTAGTTTCAGCTTGACGAAACTATTGGTCTGTATGAGCATCGTGGCTGTTCTCATTTGTGTGCCATTTCACTGCTCCTGTTGGTTGATGCAATAAAAATCAAGTTACTGGTATTGTGTGGTAAGGGAGTTATGCCTAATTGTTTTTTTAAGGTGAAACTCTCATGTTTTCATGTGTAATAGTGTTTCAAGCCAATATATGAGACAGAATCCACAATGAGAGACAGAGAAGAAATAAACTCTACAGGAAACATAATTAGGAAAATATTTAATTATTCCTTTTTTTTTTTTTTTTTTGTCCAATGGAGAGCCTCAGTGTTACTTGCTGAAGCAGCGTATTTGAAAAATAAGATACCATTGACTCAAATGAGACAAGGGCAGAACAAGCTTCAGATGAAGAGGCTGTTAGTGAATATTACTGCACAAGTGAATATTGTGAATGAGTGAATATTACTATACGTAATCAATCGCTAGCTGCCTGCATAGATACGTCACCCAGAAGGCTACATGCTTCGTACCTAAATCTCTTATGCTACTGCATGAGAAGATTGTGTGCTTAAAAAAAAAAAATAAAAATGGCATCGTAAGCGTGATCATAAGTAGGCACATAGAATTAAAGTTTCATTTTTTATAGAGAAAACTGTTCACAGTAGCTAATATTGTCTCTTTCTTTTCATTCTAGAGATACAATGTAGAAATGTCAATCAGGCACCCGAAAAAGATGGAACTGCTTAGTAAGGTTGAAGCTCTGAAGAAAAGTGGTGTTTTACTACCAAATGATCTCCTTGAAAAAGTGGATTCAATTAATGAAAAATGGGAACTGCTTGTGGTATTTGCATTTTTATTACTGTTTGTGGGTTATGTGTACATTTTTGTGTGTTGAAGTACACTGTCTGTCTGACTTCTAATTTGAGGCACAAATATCTCTCTCTTTCAATTCACCACGTGCATTTCAAACAAGCTACTCATGCTATCATAAAAACTCCATAGTATTTTCCTCTTCTGTTGATTTTTTTTTTTTATTCCATGCCTTTCTCCTGTCTGACTTTAATAATTTTGGTTCTTTAATACATAAAAAATGTAAGTAAAATATGCCATGTATTACGGGTATGCACCAAGTCAACTATAATGCAGTATATCTGATATACACTGACTGTCATGCTTGAGTGAATGTTAATAGAATTTATTCTGAAGGTACATGTTAGAGACATCTACTGTTTAACTATTTACTATACCCTTAAGATGAAAAGTGGGGTTGTCACTGCATATTTCAGGTCACACTGATGGCTCAAAAACAAATATGCAAATGCAGTGCAAAGCTGAATACCTGAAGCTCAGAATACAGCCAGGATATGTTTCATGCTGCTTTATTCAGCTCACTTTTGACAAAAGCCAAAAAAGTTTCATGTAATTCATTTCACGCTATGATGGGCTGGGTCTCAGCCAAAGAGTGAGATACAAGAATCTGGCAAAAAAAGCAATATAGTGATTCTGTTACCCAGAGACCAGTGATGGCACCGTGCAGGAGACACTATTGTCCTATTGTTGTAAAACAGCTGAGAGAGAGAGAGAGGTCAAAGTATATATTTTTCCATCCACTTCTCTCCTTAATTGCCTTCACTTCAAATCAAGGGTAAGATAAATTTATAAATTACTTTAAATGATTAATTATAGATGTGTGATATTAGTAATACAGTTACATTGCATAATTTTGCATGCTATTATCTTAGTTTAAAAAGCATTTCTAATATATTACGAGTAAGCTATACATGCAGCCTGCCAACAGTATTTTAAACACTGGCTTGTGTCACTTTAGCTTGCTTGGTAACGCAATAGCCATTTTACAGAGGGTGAGGTTTTTTTAGTTCAGCACATTCGTTTCTAATCGCTTGATTCTCTAAATGTGCAAGTTGTCAGAAAATGTTAAGAGTTGTCTTATGACTAGTGAGCTTATTACTTTTTAATTTTAATCTGTAGCATCACCCCAAACATTTTTAAAATATTTGAACATCAATAATTTAGTTATAAAAATGAGACTTACTAAGCTATTATTTACATCTGATCATGACAACTTGTATTTCTAAAATAAATTCAGTTTCAAGCCTTACATTTATGACTTTCAATCAGGCTAATTCAGTTATACTGATTAGAGCTGGTAAGACATAAAACTATGACATAAGTAAATGATCATAATTCTAAAAATCTAGAAAAACTCTGTCTTGAAAAAAAATTAAGCCCTACACTTCTCAGTATGTTAAAACCAAAATATACCACTGGATCAAGTTTTGTCATTAATGTCAGCATTTACAGAAAAATAAAATATAACTATTACAGTTTTCCTGCTAAATGCAATTTCATGAATAATAAGCAGAGTTTGATAGAGTTTTGTTAAATTTAATAAAAACCTCTGCAGAAACCAACGGCACTAGGCATACTGTTTTAATTGGCATGATTACGTTGTAATTGGCATGAAAAAAATTAAAGACAAGGATTTAAACTTCTAACAATGGTAAAATAGAGGGATATGGTTTTTAATATTACTTTCATCTAAGGTGAACAGTGTGGAATGGAAATACATTAGAATGAAATGTCAGTGGTGCGTACAGTTTAATCTGTGAAATTTTGTCCCCTGTGCTGAATATTACTCTGTCTCAATTGCATATTAAACAACCCTATCAAGGCAGGCATTGGCATCTGCTGTGCTGACACAAATTGTGAATTAAATGAAATTGATGTCCTCTGTCGTATATTTATGAAGACGGACCATTCTCTGAAGTATTCTGTTTATGAAGAATTTATGATTGCAAACTGTTCCAGAACAAAAAAGTGGCAATAAATTCTTTTTTGTGACCCTACCCTCCAAGGGCATTGATTTCACCTCCTGCTGCTACTTTTGTTACAGCATAAAAACAATAGCTAACGCTGGATTCCGCTGAGGGCCTTCAAATTATCAATATTTGCACCATGAAAATAGAAGGGTGTTGCCAAGAAGGAATGTTTTTCAGTTATGATCTCCTGAAGACGAATTTTACAGAATGCCACATAGCGGATTAATGTCTGTTGGTCTAATTTTACTTGTGTTTTAAAGCTTATTTTTGGAAGCTGATTTCATTGTTGTTAATTACATTCCAGTAACTTTCTAAAGCATATATTTTCAACAGGCAGCCATACTGGGTCACCTAAAATTGTATCTTCGTGTTACAACAATTAACCACTGCTAATTATCAGTTTAAAAGGTTATTGGATGTGATTGTCAGTGTATATTCTGTATTCTACAATCAGTAACACAGATCTAGTGCTTATAATAAGTGTCAGCCTGACAGCCTCTTATAGGTCAGATAAAATACTGCTTGGCATAGGAGAGGAAGGCAACAGCGTGTCTCCCTTGTGATGTTGAAGGATTGCCTTTCAAAATACTGAGAAGGAAGGTAACTTTCTATCCCCGGCCTCTTCAGAATATTCATTATGCTCACAGCGTCCACTATCAAAATGTTATTCAGTGGTTCTTTTATTAGAAATACTACTTTGAAAAGCTGTAGTAAATTAGTTTCATTAGTGATCAGAGATGAATGTTTATTCTGGTCCATTATTTTTAAAGTGGATGCTTAACATGGAGAACTTAAATCTAAATTTAGTTGCCTAAATAATTGACCTGATGTTCAGGAACAGTGAGGCTTTGCAATTTCTAGCTTATTGGTGTCTGAATGAGTTCATCCACTTTTAAAAGTAAAACAGCTGTTCTGTGACCTAACCACTCCTCTGTACAATCTCAGGGCTACAAGTTTGGAAACTATCACCTGACAGCTCATACCTCCAAAAATATTTCAGTGTTTCTCCAAAAGCTTAGACAGTACCTTGGATAAGAGTTTGGTGAACGTCATGCTTGTTGTGTTTTCTGTTGCTGACTACAAACCAGTAGCTCTCATGGTCATAAGCATGGACATATTCTGTAGAGTAACTACTTTTTAAAGTTGTGTACCATTTTGTCTCGTCTGTCCATAGCTGCTCTCAATAAACATTGATTTGCTTCCAGCAAAATCAGTGACGCAGAGAGAACAGCATAAGTGAGAAACAAAGATACAAAAAAATGAAATTGATTGAAACTAGGAAACAAAGAATGAAATTGATTGATATTAGTAGTAATTATTGAAAAAAAACCCCACATCTCTAGTCATCTGACAGATGCTTCTTGTTGCATATTAACCTGTATAAGTTTTGGTACGGAAGACTAATCTATGTTTTTTTTTTTTTATTTGATGCATTAGAAAACCCTCGGAGAGAAGATCCAGGACACAATGGTAGGGCACAGTGGGTTAGGTCCACGTGACCTGCTCTCGCCTGAAAGCGGCAGCCTGGTAAGGCAGCTGGAGGTCAGGATCAAAGAGCTGAAAGGGTGGCTGAGAGATACAGAGCTTTTCATCTTCAATTCCTGTCTGAGACAAGAAAATGAAGGAACAATGAATGCTGAGAAACAACTGCAATATTTTAAGGTAATAAAAAAACAATCATCGTTTTCTTAGAGAGACTCTTCTTTATGATAGGATAAAATATTTATCTTACACATAACATAATGCAACGTGTGTACATATGTAATAATATATTCATATTTTTATCTTCATTTATGTACTATGTGTTCATTCATGTTGATTTTATTGAATCTTTACAATAATATTTATTCCTTGTGCAAAAGAGAGCTTTAGAGGGCTAATCACACCACAATTGGAAAAGCAATAGTATTCTTTCATTCTACTTCACTATAAAGCTGAGTTTTGTCACAAAAAGCTTCACTACATCGGTTAAATTAATTAATGTGTTGTGTGACTGTCAGTTTAATAGTCTATTTCTCTGCACGTATGAGTCAAGAATAGTCTATTTGAGGTCACATTTACAGAGATATAAATTTAGCATACATGAGAAAGCCCTCAAGTTTGTGATGAATGGATATGTGGAAAAAGAGATATACACTATGAGATTTGCATTAATCTAGGCCACATCTTAAGCCTAAACCTGAAGATTCATGAAAAGGAGGGAAAAGAATTCTGATCACAATGCTATATTCAGATGGATGATATCCTTCAATGGAAGGCTAGCCTTCAGCTTTTCAACTAAGTTAATGGAGATTGTATGTTTTATTCCATCTCCCAAAAGTAGTGGGACCATTTAGAAAAGTGGGCTGTTAAGTAAGCGGACAAACCTGGTAGAACCACACGATTTTCTACTGTTCATAGCTATCACTTCTCAATAAATGCTCACCCAAATCATCACTAACAGGTCACTTTACTCTGTGAGTGATCTTTGAACAAAGAATAAGAAAGGAATCACAAATAATTGTTGAGCTATAGAGGTAAAGAGGTTTTTCTGTTCCACTAGTACATCAGGGTGTCTGGGGCAACACAACTCTTCAGGTGGTGGACAATTTATTAAATACTCACCGCAAAGAGCATGTTGCAAACACTTCTAAATGTGCTTTTTTATACAAGCATTCAAGAAAACAACAGCAGAAGAATTATTGTCTTCCCACTTGGTTATTCCTTAACTCGTATTTTTCTGATCGTGCAGTTTAGTGAGAAGGTTGTATCAATGTAGATAAAGTTAGTAGGGTTTATTTCATTTCTTGGGCATGTCCACTTGATTACAATTTTAAGTTTTCTTCTGACATCTGTATAATTTTTTTTTAATGCGTTGTGGCCTTCTGCTAATGGTGAAGAAAGTAATGCTGATTCTGTTTGTTCTATCAGCCAGCTTCAAAGCCAGTGATTATGAAGGACTGTTGATAAACCTGCAGAACTCTGTAGCAGTAGATCCATGTTTTCCATAGCAGATGTTGGATGCTATGTATTTCTGTGGCAAATTACAGCATTTACTTAAGTGCATAACCATGGATTTAAAAATCTAATTTCAGACAAACTTGGTTTTAAATATACATTTATATATATATGGCTAAGACTTTTATGTATATGAATAGAAACACCATAGCAATGTTATTTACGTATTTGGAATGTGCATAAATCTCTCAAATGAAATCTTCTAATACATATATGACACGATATCTTGCCAAAAGCTCTAGAGATGTTAAACAGGATAGTACCACCCATCATGAGGTAACCAGAGTATTTCCTTACTCGGTTGATTATCTATTAATTACATAAATAACACATTAATTATTTTCAAAATGGTAGCCATTAGAGTATAAAAATAATTACCTATCAAATATGGTGAGAGCAAATCACTTTGTCATATATATTAAACCATCTTTGTCTCATTAAATCTGAAATCCACCATAAGTAAGTTTTCCATTCTTCACTGATCTCCTGGGGAAGTGTATAAAAGCGAAAATGGATATAATTAACAATACTGCAATGTATAATACATATATTTGAGAAAGAACATTTAGAACATTTTCAAAAACATTAGCTATGCCACTAGTAGGAAACCTGCTGGGGTTTAGTTTGACTTACTTTCCACTTAACTTAAGAGTTTAACCTTATTACTGCTTTCACTGTGGTAAAGGAATCATTGTTTCTTAATGGAAATTTATTGTGCTGCACCATCCTGGTTATTCACATAGCCACTGTACACAGAGAAACACTTTTAATAAAATAAACTCAACAATGCCATTGATTTTCATTCCACAATGTTATGTTTTAAATTACACTTATGCCTTTGGAAAAACCCATTATTTAATTTTTCAGGTGTTTTCCTTTGCAATTGGAAAATTAATTTAATGTATAGTTCACATGCAGTTGGGACCCAAAATGACAACAATATGGTGGGAGAAGGGGTTGTTAACTTCAGTAGGGAGAAATTAATTTGACTTCTTTCTTTTCTTTTGTAAAAAATAATGCCACATTGATTTGAGTGTTCTTTTTATTAAAGAATGCACTACTGTGTTACTTCTCTTTTGGGATATTGCTGTGCAGTAATAATTCTTAGCATCTCTATAGTACTATCCAGTCAAGAATCTGTGCATAGTGTACAAACATTAATAAATTAAGCCCCACTAAACCTTTAAGGTAGGCATTATTATCCTCTTTCTAGAAGTGAGGGAAATAAAAAACATGGAGATTAAGTGACCTTTCCAGGTTTTCACAGAAAATCAATGGCTGCATTAGAGTAGAACCCAGCTACAGTGACCCTAGTGTTTGCTACTAACCACAAGGCAACCTTCCCTTCCCTTCCCTTCCCTTCCCTTCCCTTCCCTTCCCTTCCCTTCCCTTCCCTTCCCTTCCCTTCCCTTCCCTTCCCTTCCCTTCCCTTCCCTTCCCTTCCCTTCCCTTCCCTTCCCTTCCCTTCCCTTCCCTTCCCTTCCCTTCCCTTCCCTTCCCTTCCCTTCCCTTCCCTTCCCTTCCCTTCCCTTCCCTTCCCTTCCCTTCCCTTCCCTTCCCTTCCCTTCCCTTCCCTTCCCTATTACTTCTCAGTACATGCCATTTTCATATGTGATGAAAACAGAGTGCTTCCTTGCAATTTACCACTTTCTTGTTCATATTCAAAGTTCAAATCCTGCTGAGTATGTTCGGCTGATTTTCCCCCACTATTATTAACATATTTAGGTATCAGAATTACTAGAACATTGATAAGGTCATTATCCAGCTTATGTAAGGTCTTCTATTTTTTGGTTTTATGGAAACTATGTGATATAGTTAGCTCAGCCCAGTGATCTCTGTGCAACACAGATCTCTGTGCAGACGGTCTGCCAAGCCATTTTGTTACTCATTCCACCAGCTTTCAGTGCTCCTGGCTGCCTCAAAGATTTTCATGTTTAGTTACAAAGGACAGGCACAAACACTGATTCAGCCTATAGTGACACTTTCTGGCCATTCCTCAGCAGCATTAAGTGAGCTTTCAAGTGTGACCTGGCCCGGGCTCCTATCGAGAAGGGGGAAAGAGTGAACACAAGTTTCCCAGCTGTAAAGGGGGAACTCTGGGTGTCTCGCTCCTAGTTTGTTTTCTTCTGTTGCAACATGAAAACTCATGTATCTGTACTAAGAAAATCAAGAGAATGACTTAAAATTCATGAGATCTTCATAATTGCAAATACATATTTATTTTCTTTGTTCAACATTCTATTTCTCTTCTGCTTTTTGAGTCCCTTGAGTTCATGTTCTCTAGCTTTCCCCTGAAATGACGAGGACACGAACTAGAAACATACTTTTTACATTAATACAAGATTCTCAGGTAAACACATGATTCTAGCTGCTGAAAGACCTAATGTCATGAGACTGATAATTGGAACAACTGATTTCCTAACCTAATGATGTATGGCTATTTTGTGGGTCAGGAGAGATTTGGGGCAGGAAAGAATGAGGAACAATAAGAAAAAGAATTCACATTCTTTCATTAAAGTTTTAGTAAACTTCATTTCAGTAAGTTCTAGCCAGAAATTTGTGTGCTTGTTGGCTTCTAAGAAGAAGTGTTCTGCCATATTTTCTTTTATGTGTCTGGGACTTCAAAAAGCATGCTGTTTTCTCTGCAAAATGCCCTCTGAAAGACAGCAAGAGAGCCTGAATAATTTCTGTCAATTGCAATAAAACTTATGACTTTAACTGTTCAATACAGAAAAATGACCCATCGCCATCAAAAAGCTGGTTGTTATGACTTTGGCTCACAAACCAGCTACTCAAGAACAAGCTCAGACTTGCAAGTATCTGTCCATCTCAGAATCCCTTCTCAGTCATGGAGAACTGGGAGAGCCTCTATTGCTTTCAGTAGCAAGATTGATAAAGGATTCTGTTCAGTACAGGATTTTAGCAAGGTTCTCTGCTAAAACGTGTTTTTTGGCTAAAATAATGTTGCATTTCATGTAGTTTTCTGATCTAGTTTTGTTTGCAGCAATAAGCAAAGTGCTATATACAGGGTGTTTCAAAAAAATGGACCCAATTTCAAAGCGATATATTTTGCAACGGCAACATGTTACAATTACACAAAAATTTACATCTAGCGGTAATCTAGCCCCTAATGGTAATAATTTGAAACTCTATGCCCCGCACTTTCAAGTGGTGAGAGTTTCATTTGTGGGCAGTTCATAGTTGCAGAGATATAATTATTTCAAACTGGATCCATCTTTTTGAAACACCCTGTATATTAACATACCTGTCTCCTAAATCTGTATTTTGGGCCTTCAAAAATGGGAGAGCTATTTTTCACCAGTACTGAAAGCTTGTGGTTCTCATTGACTTTAGTCAATGTATCAATTAAAGAGATCAGCCTGCTTATTCATACCAGAAAATGCTGGAAATATAGGTTGCATCGGTAATGAATAAGCAATCAGTTAAACAGTGCTTCTTACAATGTTTTTCATTTTAACTGCAAAGTTTGCATAAGAGTCAGCACTGCACATCTTACTAACAATTCAATTAGACATAATTCTATCAAATAAAACACAAATGAGTTTGGGACCTTGTAAGATTATGGCCAAACCGAAATTTTAAAAAAAGCATTAACTTTGAGCAGGTTTGGAGATTCAGAGATTGGAGAAAAGTACTGGCTGTTCCTACAGGTGCCAGGAATTGCCTTTGCTACTGCATTTTGAATATTTTACAATTTTTTGAATGATGTTCCTGGCAGAGCGGCAATCAAAGAATTACAGAAATTCAATGTGCATGTAACAAAAGTATGCAAAACAGTTTCCAAAAGAAAGTCCAAAGGAAGTCAAGCAAGTTTTAATCCTTTTTATACCTCCAAGATGATAAAAAGAAAGTTGTAATTTTAATAAATTTCTCAAAAAGAGTGTGATTTCAGAGCCCTAAATCTTTTCCCAGATGAAGAAATGTTTACCCAAATTTTGTTTGGGTTAAATTTTAACAAACAGGAAGGCATACAGCATTAAATCTTATGAAAAACAGGTAGAATTCCAAAGTCAAATGTAGCCTGATGCCACTTACAATGGTTTGAAGCAAACTCAGACTGAGTTTACATGACCCCAAAGCAGCACCTCTGTAGACCACTTAAATGAGAAGCAACCTCTTTATAGTAAAACAGCTCTACATATTTTTTGCCAGAAATGTGGTATTTTGGCCCTAAGACAATATGTGGTTTTATAACTCTAATTTGATTTTAATATGCTCAAATATCAGTGCTCAATACTATACCCACACACAGTACTCGAATATTTAATATGCTCAAATTTATTTCAAATTTTGAATTAATTACTTATTACTGAAAGTTCAGCTTGTGTTTCAATAAGGGCTCCCTATTGAAGGCAATGCTGATACAATGTACAGTTCCCATTTAGGACCACATATGCTATCTGCGGTAGCAGCTTTCATTCCATCATCCTTTTTAGACTGTGAAGCTTGAACTGCAAATTCTCTGAGATTCTTTACATTGTTACTTGGGTTTTAATTAATCAAAATCTCAAAATTTACCAGAAACACTATTTAGTTGTCTAAAACCATTTTGCCCCACAAGTGCTCCCTTTGCTGGGGGAAAGAAAGGGACACAGAAGATCTAGCCAGTGTTCCCAGCCAATATCATAAAGCATCTGCATGCAGTCCTAACTCAGCAGTGGCAGTGGGGTTCTGGACTAAGACTGGGATGGAGGTTACTATAGCAACAGGAAGAAGCCTGAGCCAGCAGAGCTCAGGTACAGCAACACACAGAATTCTTTGAAGGAGGAGAAAAGAGCCAAGTGGCTATTCTTAGGCTATTAATGAATATTTTGCTTCCTTCTTAGCTCCTTTTTATGTATTGTCTCCTTATTTCTGGTATACTAAGATTATTACCCTGCAGACAGCATAGCCATATGGTACAGGTATGTTAAAACAGGCTGGCTTTAGATACCTACAGTGCAGAGATCTTGTCTGAGCTTCTTCTATAGTAATCATGGGGGGAAAAAGCACTTCTGGGATGCAATTAATCTGTCCTGTTTTAGACATCTGGCTACAGAGAAGATGTACTGTACCTCAGCATACCTTCTTCTAAATGACTAGCTCAGGTGTCAAGTTCTCCATTAACTGAGATGAATCCCACCCAAGGAGTCATAAGGAATGTCTTTGAGACTTGAGGGACTTGAAGTCATTGAGGCAACTGCAATCCCCGCTCAGAAAGATTTAATGCTAATATCTGTGAAGTTCTCCCAGACTAACTACAGGCTTATTTCATTTCCGGAAAAGTTGAGCCCAAACTTCTCTCTCAACCCTCCCGAATGTGCAATAGGGTGCTTATCTGAACCAGTGCCCTCCTGTTAACTGGAGCTGGTGTGAAGGAGACAATAATGGTCTTCTCCTGTCTTTCTTACTATACTGGGATGGTCTGCATTTAATTCTCATATCATGAGTAAGCTTGTAAGAATTGAGGTCTGACTCAAGCTGACTAACACAGAAGATACCCTGGCTTACAGAGAAAGCTGTCCCAAACTGGCCGTTACAAAGTAAAACTCGCAATTTCATAGTGACAAACAACTTACAGTTCCTTTCCCAAACCTTTGGCATCAATGGCATCTGCAGACTTTGAGATATATTTCCACTCTCAGTCATGGCCTCTTGAAGATTCAGATGTGTAAAAGTGAAAATACCTGACTTGTCTTCTTTTGAGAGAACATTCTTTGTTCCATCACACATTATTGTCATTATCATTGAAAATGTAATCAATTGCCTTCTTTTGACCCACCCAAATGACGCCTGGAAAACGTAACTGCTTATTGTCCTGCTATTGCCTTGAAGTTCTATTTACTGCAAAACCAGAATAATTCTCTTCTGTCACTATCAACCTGGAAAAGGAATATAAGAAGAAGCAAAAGTCAACAAAGGAAAACAAGAAAGAAATCTTTCCCCGAAAAATAAGCCAAGATTGACTTTCACTAATTTACAGTGAGGGTTGGTATTTTGGTGAGCCACTAAGCTTTATTTCACCTGTTAGTCATAACATATAGAAAAACAAGTACGGTGTGTACTGGAAATATGAGAGAGTTGACAAAAATTCACTATACTCTGTCCATTAAGGTCCACTTTTTTACTACTGCTTGTGATTATATGATTTATTTGATTGTTTATGGCTGCCTCTTTGGAGCCATAGCATTGCGTTTTCAGGTCCAGTCTTTGCAGTATTAGGGGATTATTGATTGAATACTGTTCTCTGGAGCCATTATACTCTAGTAACAAAGTTTTTCTTTGACTGGTGGGTCATTGACCTCGTAGACCATTGCCTAATTTTGGTTTCAGTATTGGACAGGTTTCCCAAGTTTCATCTTTGCATGTGAGTTAATAGATCACAGTCCCAATAGGGAATATTATTATAGACTGTATTAGTACCTTTGCTCACACTAAAAATACTTTTATACTGCCAGGAAGCCCATTGATTTTAGTAAAATTGCTCGCAGGCTAACGTGTAATTCAGTATGAATAAGAACATGAACATAAAAAGAACAGGTCTTCAGTATACATTCTGAAGTGTTATTGCAATCCTTATCAGGTATATTATGTCTCACAAGTATGAGATGTCAGTCTGGAATGGGATTTGCAGGCTGGCAACATATTACCAGAGACAGCAGAGTGCCTTAGATTATGCTTGCTGCATGAAGTCAATGGAAAAAAAAAGTTCCAAAAGTATGTGGATTCCTGTCCTTTGCAGGATGATTCCCTTACTGGTCTGCTAGAAAGGTGCAGCATTTCCTCACCTCAGAATAAATCTGAAGGCCTAGCCTCTGAACTAATGGATTTTCTGCGTGTTTCTCCAGCAGCTGATGATGCAATGTCATTCACAGTGCACCGCCTTGCCCTTTATCACTGTGACAACTTATTTTTGTGTTTTGGCACAGCAAGAGGAACCTCGTTATATTCTCTAGTCTAAGCCATAGTGAAGAAAAGCAGGTCTGTTTGTGACTTCTTTGCTTTCATCTTACCTAGTCTTCTTCCCCCAATCCTGTTGTCTGGGCAATGGAAGAACGTCAGTTGAAGTGCGATAATATGAGTAATGCTGAGCCTCTGAGACCATCATACACAGTCACTTCATCCAGACATTTGGCTTTTGACAACCCTTAGCTTTTTGACTGCCATTCACAGCTCATCCTGACCACATCACCTGCTTCTGTCCTCGCTTCTAATTCAAGCCTTCTCATAGCACTGGGGCTAAACTGTGCCTGTCAAAGTCATGTATGCCTAACTTGTACAAGGACAAGTTAATCTTAATTTAAAATTAAACACACTTACTTAAACACTTGCCTAAAACTTATTTGTGCAAGCAAGATACTGAGGTAGGCGAGCCTACTTGAGATGCAAGTGAACCTATCTCATCTCAGTGCTGCCCAGCTCTGGTTGATTCTGCTGCAAGTAACTTCTCTTGGGGACTATTAAGTTTTGTCTTGAACTGAAACAAAAAAAAAAATGTGTGTCAGAGTGTGTGTTTATGATTAACATATGGTAAAAGAATGAAAATAATGGTTTTATGTTTTAATGATATACCCATTCTGAGGATGTGTTGCTTTTTTGAAATAAGATGTGGAATACCATTTCTAGAAAGCCTGCTTGTTGTCCTTGTGCATATACAGATATACATGAAAGCATCATCATATATTTTCGTCTGTTTAGCCCAGAGCAGCTCAAGCTGTACATTTTTGAATCCAGGCTAAATTTGCTTCACTGACACAAGAAAAAAAAGCCAAAGGAAATATCTTTTTCTTTACTCATTAGATGTGTTTATTTTCCCTTTCCTATCACCCTGCCTGTCCTGAAGTCTTCAAAAGATTAATGTAATTTATTTTATGTTCACTGCTTTCCCACAAAAAGCTAATACCAATGCATTGAAGGATATTTTTCCTGTAATTCAGAATAGGGTAAATTCTCACTACATTTCAGAATATACCAGGACCATTGCACAGAGACAGCAAAAAATGCATATCTACCATCTGTGAGGGAACAAGATTAAGAAAGGGAGTAAGTACAGTATTAACATCTGAACTTCAGCCTGAGGGTTACAGGTATTGATGTACATCCATGCAAGGAAGTTTTTCCTTTAAAGCCTCTTACATATCTCTGAGGCAGGATACAAAGTTTTAATAGTTTTAATTGTTCATTAAAGATGACTGAAATTCTGATACCTAGCATTTCTAGGCAGTTGGAGGGGGTTTCTTGGCATCTCATGTGCAAGGTATGTTGAGAAACATCTTGATTTATTTTAAGCTGCAATTCTAAGTGAATTCCAACAACAGGTAGTAAAATTGAATCTAACTTATGCCTCGCTTGATTTTGTAAAGTTTCCACCTGCGCCTTAAGTCATCAAATCTCTTGATTCATTTGATTCATTTGATTCATTCATTTGAAACTCTGCCCAGTGTGGTGATCTAGAAAAAAATTTTACGTTTTTAATGTCCGCTACAGGGAAATGAATTTTGAGGTAGTGTAGTTCAGGATTATTTGCAAAAGCAAAACATAGCGCTGACATTTATGCTACCTGTCTGATGCTTTCCATACTTTTATTTTAGCATTTTTAGGAGGCAAAAAGAAACCCTAGCAAATTGTGCCATGTCTTTCAATATTTCTCTTTTGGATCTTTTTGCTGGAAAGAGAACTCAAATTGAATGAATAGAGGGCACAAACTGAAAGCATCTATTAACACAGACAGTGGCAGACTAGAAAAATGGATTCTCCTGCCATGACATTTGGCTCCTCTGTCTGAATGACTTGACTTATCCCCTGGAACCAAGTTAACTCCAACTTTGCAGTAAATAGCTCTAAAATATTTCAGCGTGAAAATGAATCTAATCAATCCCCTATATGAAACAAGAGAAAAACAAGGCTTGGAAAACTGTGTTGTATTTCAGTAGGGAAGATGCATTTAGATCCAACACTGGTTTTCTTTGGTTTTTAAAAGTTACCTTCCTGTAATTGCACACTAGTTTAGAGCTAAGATAGGAGCGTCTTAACAATAATGGGCACTTTTTTAACAGATTATTGCCAAAAGTGCATTCTTTATTCCAGGGAGACACCGTAATAGATACCAGCGCTTTAGTAATGATACAAGCAATCTGTAAGCTATTATAGTTTCTTTTATAGTAACTTAATCTTCATATTGTTTTATATGTCTGGAATTTTAATAGTGTTTTTAATTTATGAAGAAAAGTATATTGCATATTACTAGTTACATGGGAATATGAGCTAAATAACAGACCATTGAACTATATTCTTACAAACAAATATTTTGAAGTACTTAAACAAGTAAAAGGAATAGAACAAAGAAATTAAAGAACATTGTACAGATATAATAGCAGCTTTTATGGAATGAGCCCAGAAGCATCTATTCTGGATTGTTACTGCTTTTAATGCATATAGTGTACCTCTAGAGAAAAATGGGAAAGAAAATGAGTACTCTTAGAATGCTATATAAAATATTTTTTTAAAAAATAAGTGTATTTACTAATTAATAAATTTATTTGCATTATTGATTGCAAATAAACACAAATTCCAATGTAATTTTTTTAATGCTAGTGAAATGAATGAATTAATTAATATACGCACTTGATCATAAGTAGGATGTAAGTGCCTATGTAGGTTATTGAATTCAATGCAAAAATGAAGTATTTTTTCATATTAGTTCATTGCCATTTTTAATATGTACAGAGACTGACACATTCCACAAGCAATATAGTGAACTGGGCTCAGACTTGTAGGAGAGATATCGTAATGCTTTGCTGAGCAGTGAGTTACAGAGACATATGATCAGTGTAGCAATTTGGTGCTTGTAATGCTATTAAAAGTAGAGCTTTTAAATAAAGAGAAACAGTTCACTGTTTTGAAAGAAGTCGTATTCTACTTTAAACTGTCATTCTGTATTTCTGACTTGCAATTAGATGATATTTCTAAAATGTCAGTTCCAGATTCTGTTGTGACCGTCATCGTAATAAAATGTGACAGCAAAGATATTATATCAATACTTTTTCCATAATTAGCATTAAAGATCTCTCAAGGGTTAAGTACAAAGGTTTTCCATTGAATGGTCTGCAAGCCTTGTGCCTTTAAAATCTTTTAATATAGCCAAGACTAGTGACAACCAGGAGACAAATCTATGAACAAACCCGTTTGGAGAGAATAGTTCTGTGGTGTGTGATGTATGTTACGTAAATGAGCTTATTAGGACTCTCATCTATTTTATTATTGGTGCCCAATTTAATAGAGGCATTTAAAAAACAATATTTCTGCCTGACTCCTTGAAATGAAGAAGATACATTGATATAATTGAGAGCAAATGATTGCATGTTGTGCCATTTAATCATGTCATTTTTCAATTGCTGTTTTTTGCACTTCACTGCGTACTTATAGAATATTTAGCTTCAGTATAGATTAAGTCCCACAGTATGCAACTGAGTAGAGTTCCCATATTAGGTGACATTTTCTTTTAACCTTGCAATCAGCAAAAGCAGACACATTTGGCAGTATTGTTCTAAAAGATGACAAGTCATCATTCATTTCTTATCTTTCTCATTTAGCTTTTTTTTTTTATTTTGAGAAATTTATTTTGAGAAATTACTTTCTTACTAATATTTTTTTGAGAAATTATTGGTTTTGTTTTCCATTCAGAACCAGAAATTCTTATTTTCATCCTGTGCCATGTAAGAATAGAATTTGAAATGCAGGGATGCATCACCCTAACAAGAGAAGTTCCAACAGCAATTGCTATTTCACAGAAAAAACTGAAAACTACATTTTATCCAACATTTGCAAGCAGATTGTTTCCTGTTTTCCCTTTATTGATATATTAATGCTGTTAGCCATGATACTTTAAAGTTTTACATTAGCACTTTTGAAAACTGAAGTGCTGCACTGGCCAAAACTCAGACATAAAAAGGCTAATTACCTTTTTTAAGAGTTGTAGCTTGATTGTTGTACTCAAAAGAGTAGCTTCCATTCTCAGATTTTGCCTTAATTTCTGCACGTGATTGTTATACTAAATAGCACCAATTCAATCTTCATTTCTTCTTCCATCAAGCAACAACTGAGACAATTGGACAGGTACCATTCCCTCTCTCTCATACCCACATTCTGTAACGAGGAGAAAGAGAGAGCCTTTAACAGACACAGAATCTTCCTCTTAGATCTGGCAGTTCCAGATTTATCTGCAGTCATGCTTCTTCTGTTTTCTTAAAAGCACACAGTATTTCCCATACACAAACATAATATAAACCTGGAAATAGTGTTTTTCTCAGTACACTTTGGCATTTCTTCTGAACCTGAAAGCACAAAGAAAATCTATCTATCGAAGTTATCATTTGTCATCTTCCAACTATTTTCAAAGTTCTGGGTATCTCTAAATGAACCTTTAGTATTCCTAATTGTAGAGTGAAAGTAAGAAAGATGGAAACAGTTGAAAGAACTTCAGATCCCATGAAAAATGAATTCCCAAAACAATATGTGATAAATGATGCTACAAAACTCATACCTCAACAACATTTTATATGGTGATTATATGTGGATTATGTGGATTTAAGTGAACTAAACTGATCTTAAACTGAATGTTAAACTATTTTAAGCACAAGTAGTCCCACTGAATTCACAAGAACCTTGTTACTTTTAGATGGTTAATATTAAGCACCTGCTCAAGAACTTTGACGTAACAGTGCTTCAGTGGCCAACTCATCTACCATGTTGTGTGAGAAAGCCAAATTCGCATCCATGTCCTTCAGCTGTGCAGAGCTGGCGATGTAGCACAGCTCAGGCACCGATACACTGCATGGAGGCTGAGGGATGGAGGGGGACTGGGGCTTGAGTGGTCTCTAATTTCCTCAACTTCCTACCTTTCTGTGCCTCCATATGCTTTGGCTCTGCCTAAAGCCACACACGTGTTTCTGGTCATATACCATTCACTTAGGAGTCACGCAGCTATGCAGAGCACTTTCTCTTCAGATCATGGCTACTTGCATCCCCATAGACAGTGCCATCAGCCCATGGCTTGGAGACAGTGTTTGATGTCATTTGACTCAGCAGGGGCTTTTCCAGATGATTTAAGGCACGGTATTAACAAGCTGTGAAAGTAGTTTCAGCTAGCCCTTTTTAGCTATGCAGATGATAACTTCAAAGCACTGAAAAGAGGAGTAGGCACAGGGAAGAAAAATCTTCCAAGATTCTAACAGCACAGACAGGAATCCTCAGTATGAGAAAGCATGGCTCGTAGTAACATAAAAATGAATAACACCTCAATGTTATCATGGTATCTGTTGCAAAGCAAAGGACTCAGGCACAAAGTCAAGTTCATACATGGCAGCTGCACTTGCTGTGTATACTCTTAGCCTGCAGCAAAAAAGCCAAACACATTCATTTAAGTCTTGCTGCGAATGAATTAAGTGAATGTGTTTCTCCCACATTTGCAAAGGTTTGGACTGTATTTACAGTTACCACAGCTCAACTGACACATGATAGTATGAGGAGCCACAATCCAAAGTACCTGGTCTCTTAATCTATACTTCAGCAAATCTTCTGCACACACAGGAGCCTCAGTGAGCCTAAGTGATGCTCCTCAGCCTACTGTTAGATCATTTCCTCATTTTATGACCAATAAAGTACCCAGTAGCTTGCTGTAGCAGCTGTAGACCATCAACCCCAAGCCTCCGTAGAGATCCTAATAATATTTCTTTTCCTTTTTATTTTTTTTTTTTTTAATCATGAATTATAGCTGTTAATTCACAACGTAGACTGTACCTTGAAAATAATGAAAGTAAGCATAGTCCTGGAAGCATACTTTGCATGTACAATAGCCATATTGACAGGTTTTTATAGAAGCACAGCATTTTAACAATAGCAGAACGTGGATGGATATAAAACGCTCTGAGACATCATGTCATAGGATACAGGCAATTATTGTGTCCCTTTAGGACACTGTATACCAGATCCTAATACGGTTTAGATTCATTATTGCTAGTACTGTTATATAGGGTTTAAAGATGTCTTTACATGATTAAGTTCTCTGGCTTTTAAAGTACTGTTGCTATAGCCAACTCTTTCAGCATATTAGATACAAGCACTTCGTTCTTATTCTGTTTAATATTAACCATAATATCATGTAATAAAATTGAAACAAAAGTGCCATAGGCCTAATTGTACTGTCACAGCCATGTAAATCAGAAATAGCTTCAGTAAAGCTACTATTATTATGCTGGTGTAAAACTGATGTAAATTAGAAATCACTTGGATCCTGTAGCTCTGCTTTCAGGTAACACAATGTAAAGGCCTCACTTAAACTCCCATATAATGGCTTATGAATGAAATATTCCATATCTCATCTTATTATATGTTATTGTTTCAAAAATGAAAAATATTTATAAGGGATGACACAATCAGATAGATCAAGGTAAGTTAATGTTATGGGGCCAGATTCTGAGCTGTATTGTTTTCTGTTAAGTTAATGCAGATCTATTAATAGATAGATTTGACTGCCATCGATATGTAACTTACCATCACTTCCATAAAAATGAATTGTTAACTGTTATACAATATCAAAACAAAACAAAACAAAAATGTGACTTTGTCTTTAGGTAGATTGTTTGGCTTGGTTTGGTTTGTGTTTTTTCTGGTGTGACATTAGGCTAAGGAACAGCATCAGAAAGAAAGTGTGCCAGACATGGTGGTTACATCAAGAACTGTGTAGGAAACTAGTAATGAACTCTAGGAAAATAAATAAAGGCAAGTTCAGGAAATGTAAGTGAAAATGCAGCTCTGGTATAAATTGAATAATAAAATTCCTGGTCATATTTTGCCATAAATAGTGGTTTGGGAATTTGTCATTCACCTTATTTAAAATTCAGAAATATTAAAGGTACAGGGTTCTCTCATTATAGAAGTAATAGAATTCTAGCTATTACAGAGTTAGGGTAATTTAAATAGCTATAGAATGCATTATATCAATAAGTGGAACATCTGTATGAAATGTCCACCTGCTGATATACTACTCAGTGTACTTTACAATGAAATGTACTTAATCATTTTAAGACGTCTTCTAATGAAGCCTTATCGGGATTAACATTTTGAACACAAATACTTTTAGGCATTAAAACTTCCACTTTAAATGAGATTGCTTTGTCTTGTTTACCCTTGTTGATTAATAAGCAATCTGTTAACTGTTAGAATGGCCCAATTGTGCCAGAGAAAGTAGATTAGTAATTCAGCTATGTTTGTGGGTTTAATCATCATTTCTCTTGAAGGCTTTGAATAAAAAAAAAGCTTGCACGCTATCCGTAGGCAAAGAAAAGATATATTTTTTTAGATATGTATACCAATGTTTTGCTTCAGACTTTCAGCGTAGTGTTATTGATCAAGCACAGACTTCCAGCAGCAAAATACTCCTTTGAGGTACAACATTTCTGAGTATAAATTCCAATTTTAAAATAAAAAGTTATATGAAAATCTGGAACTTGAATTCACTTTCTATAGAACGTTATTGTTTTGCTAATAAAATTCAGGAGAGCAGGTCCTGATTTTTTATCAGTTAATGCTTGTGAACAGCTTCGAGAGACACAGTATTTTTTTGTTGTTGTTGATTGATTATTACATTTAACTGGAAACTTAAAGGCAAATACCCTGTCTTCAAAAAAGATGATAGTTCAGATTTTCTCATGGGGTCATGCACTTTCATCTGTGGCATCCCACAGAGGGAAACAGATGTTGGCAAGTTACAATTTAAATTATCTGGAAAGCTCCCACGTGTGGAACACAGTCGTGTTAAATTCAGGAGTAGCACAGGCCTATTGACAATAGTTCAACACTTAAATGATGCAATGCTGTAACATTGTAGTGTCTCAGAAGCTGGGGTGAAGCAGTTGTCCTCAGATGCATTTCTACCTTCTGCACCCCAGCTTCATAGGTATTATTGTTAAAACACATGATGAGTTAATAAAATCCTGATTTGATGTTGAATGATGGTAGAGCATGATTGTGGATAAAACCATGCTTGAAAGAACCGCATGTCATTTACTGCTTCTGGGTGGTAGATCTCTCTTTAGCTTTGGCACATAAGATGAATGCATCCTATTATTTATACTGCTCTTCAGTGAGATTCTCTGTGTAGTTGCTTGGGTTTCTGGCATAGAACTAACATATGCTGGTTCCCATTGATATTCAGCAACATTAGGGCTTACCAATTGCTCCCATCATGCAGTTCATGTCAGACTGCCTTCTTGGTAGCACTGGAATCAGTATGATGAAATAAATGCGGTGAATTACTCTTCTTAGAGAAGGATACAGTTATCACTTTATACCTACATTTACTTGAACATGGAACTACTCTGGAAATATTTTATGATAACAAAAAACATCTGTAAGTAATTTTATACTGAGTTTTATCCTTCCTCAAGGTTTCTCCTCTGACAGGATACATATGACCCATAATTTCTATTGTTTTTTCTAAAAATATGTATATTCTCACTGCATGACTAATTTTTTTCCCCCATTTTGTCCTGAAGAATTTCTGAAGCTGATTACTGTCATGGTAACTTGTTTCAGATGTGTCCCAGTTGAATGAAAAAAAAAAAAAGAAGAAGAATAAACCGGTCTACACCATAAACCTTTCAGTATTATTGAGACAGTTAGCTATGTATGGCATTTGTTTGAAGAAGACTGAAAGTAGTTTTATTCCTTCTGTGTTATTAAGGCTGTGTTCATCTGAAAATAAAACATTAAGCTTTGATAGTAAGTATGAGAATTTACCGAAGAGCTGAAAAAGCTATTTTAAGACAGAAATTGGGCACCATTAAATATCAGATAATAGTTAATGCTTTCATTTGCATTCCACACTGACATCTGTTGTTTGTCTGTCCTGCAGTCTCTCTGCTGTGAGATCAAACAGAGACGTCGGGGGGTAGCCTCTGTGCTGCGATTATGCCAGCACCTCCTAGATGACCAGGAGACCTGCAACCTGAATGCAGATCACCAGTCCATGCAGCTGATAATCGTAAACCTTGAGAGAAGGTGGGAAGCCATTGTCATGCAAGCTGTCCAGTGGCAAACACGGCTACAGAAGAGATTAGAAAAAGATTCGGTGAGTGATGCTTGCTTCAAAAAGATTTCATGTGGCTTCATTCTTCATAAGAGATACTTTTTCAGTGCAAGACAAACACATTAATCTCAGAGTGTTCTGACTGAAGATGTTGTTTCTAGTCTTTACTGCCAAGAAGTGAAGCTTTAGTTTTTCACAAAGCATCATATTCTATGGACAAAACTGATTAATAAGATAAACTCACAATATACACGTTCTGTTTGGTGGATATTTAGTCGCATGGCATCTAATCCCATCAAGTAATGAAAACAATCTTCTCCTGTTGCCAAGTTGCTCAGAACCTAGCAGAACTGGGCCCAGAGACATACTTCACTGATTGTAAATATTTTTCAGAAAAATAATTTTGGAGTAAGTAAGACTGGTTTTAATTAGCATCCCAGCAGTAGATGTGTATTTCATATAGAATGCCATGGGTATGTGATTAAGATACAATTCTGTGTTACATGAATATAAGTAAAATGCATTAATTTGCTTTTATCTCAGGGAAATTATTCCTGAGAGGCAAAATAACACTCTGCTTAAACCATCCATTAAGTGGCATAAATTAGACAGGTTTTCTACAGCATAAAACTATATTATAAAGCAGTATCTACATTTAAACAATAAACCATAGGGGGAACAAAATAATCCCTACTGTAACACCATTGACTGTAACGGATGAATTGGCTCAGCATGTTTTGTGCTACTCTCATAATGCTGAAGTCTGAATACTGCAGCAACATTGACAGCAGTGATAACCCTGTGTAGTGCGTGTACTGAAGAGCCTTGATGGTATTTGAGAACAAGTGTCATATATTTAGCTTACATAATTTTTTAGGTTTATATCATACAAATAAAAGGAAAAAATACTTGACACTTACATGCTTCCTAACAATTATCTGACTAAGTGAAATACCACTTTTGACTTCTTTTTGTTAAAGTTCCTTTACAAAAATAGCAGAAGCGGTAATTCTCTTGCTCAGTTATGGCAATGTAGCATGATGATATACAATACATTGTTCAGAACACTAGCAGCTCCTGAGTGAAAAAACTATTAGCCTGAACAGGTCAAGAAATGTTGAGTTAGTGAGGAGGATGCATTGGACGAGTGAACTGTTGAAGGTAACAATAATCTATTGCCTCCATACCTTTATTACATTTTATAAAGTAGGAGTGCTTCACTGTCTGTTTGGTTTATTGGCCTCTACTTTAGGTATTGAGATAGAAATGGGACTTGAGGAAGCAACAAGGTTTGAATAGACTTTCAGGACAAGTCAAAAGGGGCATGTCTCTGTATGAGGCACCACGGAAGGAAAATATCACTGAAAAGCAGATGAAGTGTCAATGTTGGTTTTATAAGCACAGGAATAGTCAACTGACAACTTAGTAAGAAGTGCAGATAACTGAGGAGAGTCGGTTAAGCTCTCAAAAATTTGATCTGTTTGGAAGAAGTGTAAAAATTATTAAGCTGCATGTGATTGTACAAGGGTATAGAGAAAATGAAATATTATATTTCAGCCTTTCCTTATACATCTATGCATAGAGGGGGAAGTATCTACTGAAGAGGAATGCTACTGGAAACCATCAAGGAGATCAGCTAAGAGTTTTCACTATGCAACCAGTAGAAAAAGGCCAAATATTGATGATGCTAAGATTCCTTCCACAGAGCTAGTGAGAGCTGTGGATGTCACAGCTGGTGCAGATTACCAGAGGGGAAAACAGTCACACTGGCAGAGCATGAGGAAAAGAGGAGATCTGGAGAGGACAGGGCAAGAATTCCATTTTGTCTGTACTTAGTTCATGTTAATGGACACTAAGAATGAGGTATTCAGAAGACAGGCAGAAGAGTGGGGTTAGATGCAAAGGAGCTTACTTGAGCCCTCAGTCCAGAGATGAGAACTGCAGGTATCTGAATATATGTTGTAATCTAAAAAGGGAAAAGGGAATCAAATAAGGAAAAAGGCTTATTTGAGTCTAGTAAAAAGCAGAAGATTAAGGAAGAACAATTAGCCCAAAAAGAGAGTCAAGGTAGAAAACTAATCTAGAGAGCAGAAAAATAAAAAAAAAATAGTTTGTTGAGAACCTGATCAAGTGGAGTCAAAAGTAAAACAGAACTTGGTAAAATAGAGATCATAAGAAAACATCAGAAAAATTTCAGTGCAATTAAAGTAAGGAAAGAATTAGTGATGGTCCAAAATGAAGCTGAATAGAAAATGGAGGTAAGAGTATTAAACAATACATTCACATTTAAATGAGAGGAAAGTGAAGAAATAAAAGAAGACAATGCCATCTTAACAGTGGCAAAGAGACAACATTCTTGAGTTTTGATGGTGTTGAATCTAGGAGAGCAAGAAATGAGAACACACGTCAGCAGTGAAATAGGCTGGACAAGTGAATGTGTTAGAAGATAAACGTGAGACTGAGGAATAGAACAGATTGATAAACTAAGAAAGAAAATATTATAGTAAAGCTTTTTAATTCTCTTGAGAAATGGTTATATTTTTGTTATAGTTCCATCTTGGTAATATTTTTAGTCGTATTACTAATGTATAAAAAGCTGTAGTTGACAGTTAGGTGGTGCAACACAAAATGTTTAATGAGATGACAGCAGTAGGAAAAACAGTTGAATTTTGAAGCTTCAAAAACAGATGTATGCAGTATTAGACAACAGCCAAATTGAAAAGTAGTTCTCAGAATCCCAAACTTTAGTTGCTATAGGCTGTTTATCTGTTGGGTCTATAACTGCACAAGAGAGACTGGAATGGGTTTCTTCTGTGTTTCTCTAAATGGTAAAGTACCAGAAAGATGATGAACTGCCTTTTTTTGTCTTCAAAACTTATCATTTTGTTGTAGTAAATATAACTTCTATTTAATTTGGAACAGAAACAAGTTGTATTTGTGAGAGAGCTCAAGGAGAGCTGAATGGAGGTCCAAGTTACTGTAGTGAAAGCATATTCTCTCCTTTTGTATGCGGGCAGTTGCCATATGGAAGCAGTTTGCTCTTTTTATAATACCTGCAGTCACTCTAAATAAATTGTTATGAGTTAATTAGAGCTTGGTACTGCTGTTGCAGCAGGAGCAAAGTAAGTTGTGTTTCTGTTGGGAATCGCAGTCGATCAGGAGTTGAGGCACGATGAGGGTCTCAGTATAGCACTTTGCTTGATAGCTGGATGCTTGGGACTGCACAAGGCACATGCTGCTTTGTTCCCACTTTGCCACTTTGCCTGGGCTAGTCTGGAGTTATTTACTGGGCTGAGTTGACTTTCACTGGGCAGAGGGTGTTATCATTCCTTCTGCTGAGAAGTGGCAACCATTTTAGAGCTATCGTGATCCTCATCAAATTTTCACTGGGGAGTGTTTTGTTTTGGGACCTCTCATCCTAGGTTTATTTATAATAATATGATTCTTTGAAGTATGTCGGTATTTACAGGTTTCTTATGTTGATGAAACTATTTGTATTCTCAACATTTAAAGATGCCCCAGACACTGCAGGATTCAGGTTTCTTTGTCTTCCCTGGGCTGAGCTGGCATGTTCTAACCTTCCTTTTCACTTAGTTCCTGTGTAGTCATTTCTTGGTTAGATACCAGAACTGTTTCTTCAGCTTCTCTATCTCCATGTATTTGATGGTGTGCCAGTCTTGGCACAAAACAGTATCCCTTGGTAACAAGTCTTTATTTGTGGTTATCCACAAAATACTGTAATTTATGAAAACAAATATCCTGATGGCATCTGACTCATTCATGGTATCTGACTTGCTGACAGTAAATAAGATAGCCCAAATGATTATGTTGCCTCATATAAGAGAAAAGAGTCACTTGCATCCTCTACTGTCTTCCTAATTTGTGTGCTGGGATCTTCCTTTGTCATGTTTCTGCCCTTTTTTACATTCAGTCACTTATCTGGGCCATTTATAGCATTCCAAAGGTATGCTGGAATTAACCAACCACAAAAGGCTTTTAGGTTTTGTTTGAATTGTTTGTTTTCAGCAATGTTTAATTTTGCTCAAATTTGGCAATAGCAGGCACCATAAATTTATAGATAATAAGAAGACATTAACATGTAGTACAAGAGATGTCCTTCTCATAAACCAAAAGTTATGTCTACAATGTGAGATTATCAGTAAGAATCACTCCAGAAGGATGAAATATGGATAGATTCAGTAGGTTAATCAAGCTATAATGAATGAAGTACTCATACAATGAAATACATGAACGCATACAACCCACAAAGATTACATTTAAAAAACAGTAGGACACTTGCCTCTTACTGGAAGCAGTCCTAATCTGTTTTAGCAAAAGAGGTTTTTATTTCCCCATCTGTTGTTTTGTTTGTTTTGGTTTTGTTTTTTGTGGTTTTTGTTTTGTTTTGTTTTTTGGTAAATTTTTTCCCCCAGATTTATCATTCTACAGTTTGCTGATATAATGTTATATGTCGCCTAAATTTTAGCTTCAAAATTACACAGATGCCTTATAGTTTGCCTAACAAGACCCTGCTAGCAATTATCTTGAAAGTAAAGGAGTGTGTCTGGCAATTGCAACAGCAATAGCAACAATCTTTAGTCAGCTAAACCCAAAATTGCCATCTAAAATTCCTGCTCAACAGCTGGAGAAGCTTTAACTCACTGTGCGTTTTCCTTTAGAGGGTCTAGTCTACTTGAAAGACGGAATAGTTAAAAAAAATATTTGAGACAGACTCAGTCATGGTCATGCCCACAAGTTTGCAACAGTTAAGTCAAAGTGGGAATACATAAGTTGTTCTATGCAATTGGTTTTGATCTTTTGCTCAGCCAGTGATACACATAATGTAAATTATGTGTTGAACCCCAGTGGATGATTCCAGCCGCTACAGATGTTCACAGTTTGGGGATGTCCTGTCCAGTTCAGATATGTCTCTGCATAGAAAGCTGCAATGAGGTGACCATGGAAATTCACTTTTCTGGGACTGTTTTACCAATTGGAGTATATGAGACTGTTGTAATGTTGTGGCTGGGAGAGAGGCAGAACTGCAGTTTCTAATGGATTTCACTTCTAAAGTCTCAATTCAATATTCTTGCCTTTTTGGTAGCTGGAGAAACTACTTTGTATCCAGACTGTTCATTCATTGAATAAGAAACTTATCTTTTTTTATGGAGCATACAATCTCTTTTCTTATGCAACAGACAGGGCTAATTATTGGAGGGACAATATTAATCATGCTTCTAAAATGGAGATTTTTGAGTTAAGGAGATTTGAGTTAAGGTGCTATAATTCTCACATTGCTCTGAAAATGTCTGAAATCTGATCACTACGTTCACTACTGTGCTTCATGAAAAAAAATAAATTCTTATTTCTCTTCTTCTCCTGAGTCATCCTGTGTGTACACTACACTTTCTGACCAGTAAAGCCCCCATCTCTATTGGCTTGAAAGTATGCTGTACATCCAGCCACATAATTGAAAATAATAAGGCCACAATAAATGGGATGGCCTTGGGGTATAACACCCAAGGGATTCAATTGGTGTCGCTTTGCATCAATGTCCATGCATCATGGTAATTGAGGTAACATAACCAATTACCACATTTTAATTAGAGTTGTAAGGACTTGGGAAAACCTGCAATGGTGAGACAGCTCACTTTAAAAAAAAAAAGGGCACGTCTGTCTTTTCCACGAGCTTGTTTCTTAGGATGTAAAGAGCCTTTTTAAAGCTCTGTTTGGGACTTTCTTCCAACTTCCTCTTCATTTCATTCTTTATAATGCACTTTGAAAAACAAATTGTTTAAAAGTACTATATTGCTTCTGATCTGATATCTTTATTTTTTTTTTCTATTTATCTGTTTCTGAGATGCTATCTGGTGAAGAAAAGTTTTTAATAATGCTAGGCATGGTGTCTCCCCTTCACTTCTCTATGTTTATTTCACTGGTGCAATATTTTTTCAAGCTATGGAATACCATTTGTTCTAAGCTTAAATCACAAAACAAGGCAAAAAACACACACACAAAATCAAAAAAAAAAATAGTTTGTCACTGTTCAGCTATTTGTTAGATAGCTTCACTGAACAAAAACTTGATTTCTAAAAGATTCTTATTTTATCACAAGCCATTATTTTGTGAGGTGGGATCTAGCTACAAATTTTGCATAAAATTTAAAAAGTTCATCAGAAGTGCCTGGTACTAGTGCAAAGAACTGAGTGATGATTAACTTCATTGGCTGAGGAGGATACACTACATGTTGTAAAGTGCTGAACACCTATTACATGATATAGGCCTCACAAAGTAATTTACTTATGTTTGAATATTTACAACTTGTTTTTTTTCAGTATCTATCACAAGTTATTTTTGTTTTGATATTGGCCTTCTTCATATAGTGTATGACAGTACGATCTTGATTGCTTGTATTTGTTTCTGACAGTCATCTTGTTTTTCTTGTATTTCAACACTGAAGACTGCTCACTTTGGTGCTTCCTTAAAATATGTTTTTTAAGTGAATGGATATTTGATTGTAGAGTTTACAGTGTGATGCACCATCCTCATACCTGAGGTGCATGTTTTTGAGCTTCTGGGTTGCATTGCATGCCTGGTTTGTGATGGAATAAGTAGCTCTATGACCTAAAATGAAGTTACATAAATGGTGAACATCAGTCTAGATTTTCCTTTGGCTTTAATTGAAGGTAGGTGATATGCCCACATTCTTGCAAGAAATTCTCTGTTTCTCATAATTTTATTGAGAACCAGCCATAGTTATGATAGCAGCCATCACAGCAGTATGCAGAGTCTGGATGATCTGGCAAAACCAAAGCTGGTAAAATCCTTCTTATTGAACAAATTTTGGTAAAAAAAAATGCAGAGCCAATGGAGTTTAGTCAAATATAAACAAAAATTCAGGCATATGGTCTCTCATATTCTTGAGAAAACCTCCTGAGTGGTCACTTGCAGTGGTAAGCTTTTAGAGTAAATAGAAAGAAAAAGTAAGACATTTCTGCAGATGACTCTTCTTCATCCTCAGATACTGCAAAACTTTCTGTCACAACTAACTAACAGCATAGGGTAACAATCCACAGATTAAATACTCCATGGAATGTTGCAATCTGATAAATTATTCAACCGTTTCTCTTGCTTTGGCAGATGTTGTAATATTTTGCCATGCTTTGTAAAATGGTAGGAAGCCCAAGGTGTGTATTCAAACTCATAACCTCAGCCAAATGGGAACAAATTCCAGTCTTCTGAGAGAGCAAACCCTCAGAGGTAGTCATCTGAGCTCACTGCCACCAAGTCAGACTTTGAGCTGTTACTCTAATTTTAATCACGTGATGGGCTCTTTAGTTGTCAGTTGAACTAGGCAAGAAGAGGCTAATGGTTAACCCAGACTCCAGAGATTTCACTATTTCACAATCTCTGAGCTCTCTGAGCTCTCCCTTTGGAAAGGACAGAAAGTAGAGGTACATACTCCTAACTTTCTCTGGTATCTAAGAGGATTTGGGAGTAGGCTGAATTGTTAAGGTTGAGAGCAAACATACTCACCAGTTCTACTGGATTGCTTGCATGGCCTTTGTTCTTTTCTCTTAATGAAAAGGGAGAATTGGATAGAAAGTCTTCATGTGTAGCACAGTTTCCATATGGACAATGCTAGGAATAGACTTTCCTGAGGAGCCTCTTCCAGTGCAGTTTATCTTTGCTCCATAATGTGAGCCACCTAGAGCAGAAAGAGTAGTTCAGCATTCTTGCTCTTTTAATCCTCTTATTGTGCACGGAAATTTCTGGACATACAGCGTTTCCTGCTGATGCTGATGGTGTTGGTTACATGTAAGTTTTTAGCTTGCATTATAGTGAAACCTACTAGAAAATTTCTTGTGGCTTGTTCATCCACAGTCCCATGGTAGTAAGTTTCATGAAAACACTGTCATAGCTCTCATATGTAATAGCATTTGATCCTCATTGGTGGGGTATCTAACAATTTAAATTTCTTTGCAATTATAGATAGCTACAATAATAGTAAACCAACTTGCTGTGATTTTTGAAATAAATATTTAACAAGTAATTAGAAAAATTCAGGTTTTCAGACAGCAGAAAACAATCCTATAAAATCTAGAAATATGAGCTTTATAATTTTATAATGGGAAAAATTGACATCACAGTAACAGATTTAGGTCTTTAGAGCATGGTAGCATGTATTCTACCAACCATCTGTCAACCTATTCATCTCTTTTCCATACTACAAATTAAATAATGGTCAAAACATTGTGGGTAAAGTACTTTACACAACTTTGATAAAAACACATTCCCTACTGCTGAAATGTTCATTAGAACTGTAAGATGCATAAAATCTTCGAATGAATTCTCAGGAATGATCAGTTTTAGTAGGAAAATATGTGATATTCAGAAATTGGAAATCTTATGTTTTCAATGCATGCAGATACTGAAAGAACCATCAAACATCATTTAAATGGAAAAAAAAAAAAACTAATTACAAAAGCAAGATAAAAAGATAGGGTTTTATTTTCAAGGACAGAGGTCTTATTTCAAAAGAACTTACTTGCTATTTAGGCACTTAAGTGCCACATGAGATCATGGCTCAGGCCAGCACTGTTTAAAAAATCAGAGTTAAGGGAAATACAAAAGTCACAAACTTGTGAATTTTTAATTAATTTAATGACTTGTTGCACTGCATCTCTAATGACCCCAGCTCTGCAAGTAAGTTTAGTTGAAGCTAATTTTCTAATATTTTGTTTCAAGAGTTCTCAGACAAAATAGGTTTTAGAGAGAGTGAAAGAAACCTTATTTTCTAGCATGTTGCACAGCAGTCATTTCCATTTGTCCTGGTTTTATCTAACACAGAACTGTTTCTCCTTTCAGTAAAATTTCCTTTCACTTAAGTTTCTTCAAGGAAGTGCACTTTTTAAAGTTGACTACATTATTTCAGTCAGTGTCTGCTTCTAGAATTGATAACGCTTGATGTTTACAGTTGTTACTAAGGTAACTGTAGGAATAATCTGCAGAAAGGCCCAAGTTTATACTTATCCCTAGTCACTTCTAAATATCTTGTGTTCCACAAGTGAAATGGCATAAAAGGGTCACATGTGTGGGAAGGAGGATACAGAACAGGTGACCCCAATTTGACCAACAAAGTATTCCATTCCATACATGTCATACTCATTTTACAGCTGAGGGATCATGGGGATCAGGTCTCTTTTCTTCTATGGCTGGTGTCCATGAGGGACTCTGCCCATTCTTTTGCTTCCAGTGCAAATCTGTGCATTCCTGAATCTGGTTCCCATCTGCTGCAGAGTCCAGTCCGGGACTTCTTGGCACGTTCCCTGCAGCAGCATCCCTGCTCACCACCACAGCATGAAATTCCATGATCCTTTTTTGGGGAACTCTATATTGCTTTTGTATATATTTCATTATTTCTAGTAGCAGTAGAAGCAGTAATAATATTAATATTTTTACATGTTTTTTCGTGGTAATTGTTTTATTAAAGCTGTTTTTAATTTTCCAACCCATAAGGCTCTCTCCCTTTTCTCCTTTCCCTTCTGGAGAGGGAGAGGGTTAATAGAGAGCATTCAACATCTGTTTAATTTCCAGTGACACCATCTTACAAGGGTCTTCAATATTGGATGGTAGGGCCCCAATCCTGCAGTCGTTATGGAAATGCATTTGCAGGATCTTCAGTAAGTATATGCATAATCAGAGTTTCATTGTTCAATATTATAGGATGTTCTAGGAGCTGCATCAGCTGTAAGCAGACAGGAATACAATCAAAAACTATTTTAAAAATGCGTGAAAATAAATAAGGTACAATTATTCACTCTTTTTCTTAACACACAAAGTACAAGGTATCCAATAAAATTATCAGGCAGGAGACTTAAAATTATTTTTATTTTCATGCAGTGCATAATAAAAATGGCACTTGTTCCTACACGATGTTGTGGGTGGCAAAAATACAAATTAGTTCAGTAGGTAATAAAGACAAAAACGTGGAGATACATCAACAAATGCTTATTGAATTCCAAATCTGAAAGTCCCCACAGGGTGACTTCTCAGCTGCTATAGTATCCTATGTGTTTGAGAGGTTTTTAACTTTTCCATAAACTTTCACTACTGGCCACTGCAGGAGATGGACTCAGTTGAACCTCACTGTTGATCTCATCCAAAATAGCAGATGTTTTTTGAAAGCATATGAGCTTGCAGATTTGGATGCCTATACTATACTATATACTATATTTTTACATATAGCAAAGAAGTTTTAAGGAATGTCTAGAGGGTTTTCACTGAATTTGTGGGGTTTTTTGGTGTTCTTTTTGGTTTTTTTTGTTTGTGTGGGGGTTTTTGTTGTGGATTTTTGTTTGTTTGTTTGTTTGTTTGTTGTTTTGGTTTGTTTTTTTTACTATTTTCAAAGACCAGGATGTGACCATTTAGGTAGTCTGCTCTCAGCAGAAGAAAACTTTGAAAAATGTACCCACTTAACAGTTTTTTGAGATATTTCTATCACATTTTTCTGTAAAATATACAGAAAATACAGTACATACTTCTACTTCATGTTTAAATATGCACATGCATTTATGTGTCAGAGGTACTATAACATACACTAAATAATAAAATGTGAATTGCTAGCAATGATGATCTGAATTTCATTTTTCCCTACATATAAGACATTTGGGTCATCATTGTAGCTCTAATCCATATTCAGGTCTTCACGTTTGGTGTGCAGTAATATGTAAATTACCTAGCCAGCTGCATTAAACAGTGTTTGTTTATTCTATTTCTTTTGGCATAGCATATAACTGAATTTCTGCCAAAAATGTGGCTGCTTCAGGGAGCACTGTTCAAGTAGAAGGAAGTTTTGAAAGGAAACACACATCATAAATCTTTACTCTGTGAAACAGTAAAATCAAAACAAACTTTCTGTTCATAAAAATATCTGCATTAATGTAAAATAATGGGCTTGTGAAATACAATGCACAAACTGAATCTTTTTAGAACACTCTGTTTACATTGGCTTTGTAAACAAGAATACAATACTAAGAGGCAGTGATTTTTTTCATACGTGGGAAGGGTGACTAAAACTGGTGAAACACGAAAATGGAAAGTTTAAGAGAAATTATTTTAAAATGGCATATTAATCTCCCCTAACACATTGCATTTAAATGCATTTAAATTTAGAAAGCAGTGAAGTTTAAGTGTTAAAAAAATTGCATTAATGATGCATAGAGATATCTACTTACACTGGCAGTCCCTTCAGTCTTCCAGTCTGACACTTCCTTTTTTATCCAGCCAGCTAATTTCCCCTCTTTTGTGAGGAGTAACTGTTTTCACACTAGTGCTTACCCAGCAAGCCTCCTCATTGTTTCATGGTTAATTATCTTCTTGAGCTTCACCTTCTGGAGTGAAGGGAGAAAAACTGGGCTTCCCCACAGCTCTAATGAAAGCTAAGTTTTAGAGATGCACTGTGTGAATAAATGCAGTGTCTGATCTACCAACATAATAAATGAGTTCCTAAACTTTATGGAGTCACAGCTCATCCAGCAGGTTTATTGAACAATGTAGAAAGACTTTATTTTAAAAATCCTTTTTTATCTTTGAAAGGGGGGAAGAATATCGCTTCAGTGTGAAACCAAATACCGTAAACTGTTCCAAAATCTCTAAGTGTTACACAAAAAGTGCATGTCAAACATTGTTTCAGTACAAACCTGAGCTGCTGCATGAAAGACTATGAGCTCGATACTTCAAAGTTGTATACTAACAACACTTATACTAGTAATGTTAATACTATAGCCCTGTGCCCCTCAGTTATTACACCACTTCGTAAACTCTTAGTACTCATTAGATTTTTATGCCTCACCAGCACTGAAAATAGCCATTGTGGATAGACCTAAATCTTCGGTTTATGTTCCAATTTGAGCCCAAGTTTAAACTGTGTAACATTTAAAATAAACTCTCCTGTAATAGAATAAATTTGAACAATGGTGATAGGGGTTTTGTAATAATGAGGTACGCATCATTGTAATTTTGTACTCAGCCAAACTAAGGCAGGCAAATATAAACTTCTCACCATAACAAGATATAGTTGTCCATGACTCTGTCTTCTTCTAAGTGAATTTCTACTAAGTATGCTTATATTATATCATTTCTCAAGTGACCAAACCAAAATGTGCACATAACACTGGTACTTGAGACATCGCACAAGATCTATCCAACTAACTAGATTAGACTGAAAATTCCAATCCTTTTCTTTCCAGCCAGCTCCAGGGCTGTGTTGACATGTATTACATTCAGAGAAAACTATAAACATCATAATTTACTTGGAGACAAGAAAAAATCTGGAAGTTCAAGGATGAGATGATCTTAGTGAAAGAGCTCTGCCCAAGGACCTCATATACTCAGATATAAGGCCAGTGTTTCTATTTCGCAACATTTGAAGAGCAACTCTTCTTGCTTATAGAGGTTCTGTAATGGCAAGGAGCAGTGGCATTGTTGTAGCCTTAACGTGCTTACCATTGTAATTTTGATTCATCACCAGGAGAACTCTCTGCCACTTATTGACAACTGTGGAGCTTAACTTAACACTTGCAAATCCATAGGTAGACAGACTGTGCAAGCAGTATTCTTCTAGCCTTTGACTTCACAATATTTGCTTATTGACCCTCCTCTAGTCAATATCCCAGATTTACAGATGGTGAATCAATGACTTCAGGAAGTGCCTGTACTGAGATTACAAGGAAATTCTGTTGAAAATTTAAATAGAGAGAAAAAAGAGCCTATTCTCTCTGACAACATGAATTAGGCTAAAATTGGAAGTCTCTTAACTGCTTCATGAGGAGGAGAAACTGATGATAGAGCCAGATATTCTTCATGCAGTCCTCTCATTCATAAATAATAGATAAAGTCTCCCTTTCCAGTATACAGGAAGAATTTTTGTTTAGAAATTCAAGCCTGTCTCCTCCAGCTCTCAGTGAGAAAACTTTCTTTCTGGGTTTCTCCTAAGGTCAGGTTCCCAAGGGCTTATGTCCTATTGTTTTGCACCTTATATCTACCTGTTTCTACAGTGATTCTCACTCTTTATTGTTTCATACAAACACTCATTTCTGCTGAAACAAAGCTCCTAAAAACTCTATGATTCCAGGTATCCTGCTGTGCCTGTTTTAGGTTGGAGATGGCTGTTTTGTCTACTGAGTCCACTCATAGTGTCCACTGAGTTGCTTTGGTTAAACTGAGAGAGTACACCATTAAACGAGTACCAATTAATAATACTAAATTGAAAGTATGCCTAATCAGTATGCAGACCTCTGAAATAGTAAAAAGACAGTAGCAATTTTATTATGCCACTGTAGCTTTGCTAGTACAACTTTGTTCATGAGCATCTGAATGCAGAATGCCACCAATATGCCATCAATATGGGTGCACCAATGGAAAATTATGCTGGAGTTCTGCAGTGTAGAAAAGCAATAGTTAAACGTGTTCAAGCATGCTCAGTTCCACGGATTTTCTGGGTTTGGTGTTTTTTTTTGTCTTAGCCATAAAGACTGATCTTTAATTGGGTCAGATTCTGAGCCTTGGCATGGATGAACTTCCACCAACTTGCATGGGCATGCATCTGAGGTAGTGTGCCAGGATTTGCTCTTTTCTGAGGTAGGTGTGCATGGCAACATAGTGGGTTTGGGTAAAGCTAGGAATGCTTTTCTAAGTTTCATAAAGGGCTTGTGTTATATCCTTCACAAAGAAAATCATATATTCCTCTGAAGTAAAGGTGAGACCGAAATGACATTCAAGGGCAAAAAATCCTGTCATGTAACCTCTTGACAGATGAAAAGAAAACTACAAAGCAGCAAAAACAAGTCAGTAAAATATGCCATGTAGCCAGGTTTTCTTATCACAAAAACAGAAAAAAAAAGCCCAAATAAACAACTTAGAATATAGGTCTGTGATTGTAAACCTATTTGGATGACAATATATTTTGATATAAAAATGTTAGAAATGTTTTTCTGCTCTATAGTAATATTTAAAAGGCTTCTCCAGCAAATGAGAACTGGACATGTTCAAAAGCCATATGAGGATACAGTGGCAAAATAAGGAGGCCACTGCCTCCATATAGGCTGGAACACTGATAATGGGTAGTGTGGTGGCAGTGATACTCTCAGCACAGCACACAGACTAAACATGCTGAGTTCCATTTTTCACCTTGATGTGTGATAGAATTTAGTTCCTGCAGGCTGTGTGTGGACATGGCTCATTTTCTGTCCCAGCCTGGCTTGTCTGAGCCGACTGGAGTGTGGTGGAGAGGCTGGAACCTTTCACTCTTTCTTTTGTCCATCTCTCAGCTTAACAAGAAAGACAGAAGGCCCTCACAGGACTCATGTACAGGCACGACTGACCTCAGAGTGTTACCTAGCATCACCAAGAGACATTTAGATAGTAGGAGAATACTTAGAGAATAGCCAATTTCTCTGTCTTTTTAAAACACTTCTACTACTAGTAAGGACTAATAGTTTTCAGCTAGGCACCACATTAAAATATCACTGCAGTTATTTCATCTGTTATTTAGAAGATATGCCCACAAAACTGCTATCATGATAAAGAAAATTATCAGTTTTAAAACCTGGATAGGACAATCTTTACCTCTGGACTTTTATTTCTGGGCATTATCAGAGAACTTCAAACATCATCATAAATACAGGTACCTGAGCAATAGTGGAACCTCAGTTGTTCCCATAAGATTGAGCCTGCACTGAGACCCTGTGACTGCAGAGAGCAAAGGTGAAGTCAGTGTCTTTCCTGAAGAACAGGAATCTGTGCATACAACCACCCATGCAAGACCCTGGCAATAACTGTAAGCATCTACAACACCTAAAAGAAAAGCACAAGTTCTGCATGTGCAGGATTGAGCATATTATTTCATCAAGGGAGGCATTAATAATTGTAAAATGAAGCAAGAAGAAGTATGAACCACAGTTTTGGATCTTATTTTCTCAGGAAGTAAACATGTACCTTCTACTTTTAACTGCAATTATAACAAATAGGTATGTTAACGATCAGTTTCTCTAGTGATCTGAGACAAAGCATACTGCTTCCAAACATTTTGAGACCATAGTGTAATGTGCAGGTCACTTCAATATTGTGCACATGGAATATTATGCATATGCTCATGCATATTGAAACATTGGTATTGGGAAAGGGGGACAGTTTTCTTGTTGGCTATGGTATAGGGGACCCCCTTTAGAAAAGGAACTTAGGTGAAGCAGAGGTGAAGTGGGTACTGTACACATGACTGTTTCCCTCAGCAGAAGTACTTGGCATGCTTGCATTTTTCAAAAGACAAACTCATGTTTGTCTTCCTTCAGTGTACGCACATTCCTGGAGATGGGGGATGGTTTTCTTTCTTTCTCTTTCTTTTTCCCCTGTCCCCTAAATCCAGTTGAATTTGGATAATTTGTCCAAAGCAACTGAAGCATATGTTGCAGGAGAAGGAGAAACAGAGTTATTATTTACTATTGTAAAAGCTCTTTTTTTAATGTTAATTCCTTTAAAAAAATGTAATGGTATGTAGGGGTTACATTGTAGGCCTGTTTCACCAACACAAAGTATCTGTACTGGAGTAGCACATGCAAATGAAGCCAAAACAGAGAATCATTGTTTAATAAAATTTGCTGCAGAAAAAAAAACAAAACTATCAGTGTTTTAGTAAAGGGAACAAATGAAAAAATGCATTTTTGAAACTTTTCCTCAAAGAGCACTGGGGTTGAGGAAATGACTTTGTTTGGCTTAATAATCTTATTTCTTTCCATTAATATTTTCAGCAGATTAGTTGTCTAACCATTAAACACCAACCCTACTAGCATTTAAGTGCACACCTGACTTTGTTCACATTAGTTATCCCACTGAAATGGGAATAGTGTTCTGAGCAAAATAGTTCAGGCTCCAGATTAGGAATAGCCAAAGTCCTTAAAGCAGCACTTTCAAATACATTAGAATTAATTCAACCTTTCACTCTTCTGACTCTGTAATTTAATTGATTCTTGGCTTAATTATTTTAGAAACTTTTCATGCAACAGTTAATACTTCCTAAGTGTTGTTTATCTAGTGGTAATATTTTAAAACTAGGAATATGCATAATAATGTGCATCTTTTTTGTTCTCATTGCATCGTGACTTTTTACTTGCTTGCTCAAAACTATTTACCTTCTTTTACTGTGAACCATGTGACCGTTAAGGCCTACTCTAGATGTAGTGGTATTTAGTGACTTTATAATGAAACAGTCACTCTGACCTGCTTTAAAGGTACCTGTTTTTAGAAGCATGACATGTACACACACATATGTATGCATGTGTGTATTTATACATACACAGTCTTGCACACATAAAAAACAAGTTTCTAAATTCCATTAAATGTAGTGCAATCAGTTACAACAGCTGGTATACAAAGAATTTTTGCCAGACAGAATGTGTGTTTGTAGCATATTTTGTCACAGACTTCAGCAAGGTCAGGACTTAATATTGACCTTACAGGGCTCACCCCACTGAAATATGAAGCTCTGTAGCACACTCAAAACTTCTCTTTAATTGTGGTGCGTCTTACATGTGGAGATTGGCATGTCTGTCTGTGACAGACCCCTTTCTTGTCGGGTATTTGTAGTTCAAGAAGTGATATCTTGAATCAGGCTAGGTAGAACATCCTTTGGTGTGTGTAAGTGAAAACTCTGTAGGAAAGCCACATTCATCATTAACCGAAACGGGATAAAAAAAAATTATGCGGCTCTCACACAAGTTTTCCCAATTGGAGATGTCAGTAAAAGATTTGTCTGCTTTGTGTAAAAGATGCATTATGCAGTACTGTAGAGTTCTTTAGAATGAAAACCAAGACAGTCTGGAGAAAAAACAATGGCATTTTTCCCTGGTAAAGTGAGCAATCAGAATTTAGCTCTGAGACCAGCTGACACAATATTGTACCTCCCATCCTCTCTACACCACCAAGTAAAGGATCAGTTTGGGGAATTTTAAATGTTTTGTTGGCAAGACCTAATAATCTGTTACTATCATGTTAATTCTAATCCCCTAGGACCCTCCCTGTGCACTGAGCAGCATGATGAGGAGACATCTGACATAACAAAATAGTCTTCAGTGATTCCTGGTTTAACTTTGGTACTACTGTCAGTGCAAACACGGGCTGGAGTGACACTGCTTTCCATTCTTCCCTCGGGAGCTTTATTCAATAGTTTGTAGGGTACTGCTCTCTACAACAACTACTTCTACGTCTAAAGTCTCCTTCTTGTTTGAGCAGCTCGTTAAATTTTGTAAAAAAGAAAGGGGAGATATATACCTCCACTAAAAATGCCAAATACAAAATGTTTGTGACTTAAACTGCATGGTTTGTTTCAAGGTTAAAACTTGGTCTGTACTTGGAAAGCACTGCAAATGTAGCTGATAACAACTACAGTTCTACTTCAAGGGAGATTATGCTTTTAAGAAAAGTAGTAATTCACTGATATCAATTCACTAATTCATTAATATCTACCTAAGAGCCTTTAGAAGCACAGTGACAATCAGAAGAAAAAAAAATAAAAATCAAATTCCTTACCATCATAGCTATGCCTGCAAAACTTCTGAGTATATACAAGGCCTCAGAAAAGCATGTGCATTTGAAGAACAAAACATAGGCTTTGAAGTGAGGAGCATTCAGTGAAGATGGATGGGCTGAGGTCACAACTCTACATCTTTTATTGTTTTAGTCCATCTGACATGCAGAACAAACGAGGCAGCCAAGCGCTGATTTACAGGGGGAAGGTTATCTTCCTGACCAATAAGAACCAAATGTTTTAGTTTTGAGAAACAAAATCTGATTCTATGGAACATAAAATCCTTGTAACCTGCTGCTGATTTCCTGCCTTCAGGGATTTCTTTTTGCAGCTGGCAGAACCTTAAAACAGTAAAATTGCTCAGTTTAGGAAGCTTTTCAAAGCAATGTATTCCTAATGCTAAGTACAACAGAGTCATAAAACGTGTCACAGAGAAAATGAATAATTGTAGTTTTCTTGTTTTATCTAGCAGATTTTCAAACTAACTTAATTACTGTCATTCTCTTGCACCAGTTTTTACTTGCAGGTTGGTTAAGGGTCAGATACAATTGGAAAACTGGTCCTAACTAAGTACCAGCCAGGAGCCACTATGAAAACATGGCAAAGTGGCAATCCAAACAGGGATTTTTGAACTCCATAATGTACAGAACTGCTCTGATAGCTGTAGTTGTCTAGCAAATGGGTGTTTTCATGGGAATTTAACATTTAAGCTATCTCTACCAACATATCACATGAAAAAAAGAAAAAAAGGACTCTGACAAATTTACTTCATGAAAGCTTTGTGGTAGGTAGATCCACAAAGAGACTCTAGCCTTCAACATTAGACATGACAATTCTCAAAATCCCCAAAGCCTCCTAACCTGCCAGGGAGGAAAATAATTTTTGGCACCCATATTTCTGCCCGTGATTATGTGCAGTATCTTAACACAGCCTCAGTACTTGGGGACCTACCTTACAACTAAGCCCAATGAAGCCTGAGGACACAGATTTGTCTTACATGGAGAATGTCTTGGTGTATCTGATATATTAATAATCATATGATCCTGCTGAATGGCAGATAGCTACTCTGGCCAATTTGGAGAAAATAGTTCTTTCTTATGTCAGTTGAGTGTTTTAGCCATTGGTCTACTGGACAAACTGGGATGCGATAACCTTGTATCTTGCACAAAAACAGTGCCACCTATATCCACAATTAAATAGACACTGGAGCAGGGATTTGGACCTATCTGTGCCTCTTGCCAGTCAAATGTGCTGAGCATTGCACTGCAGGATAAAATTCTCCTCGCCTGTCTATGACCCCATTAATATTTAATTGTTTTACATGAAATGAAACAGAAGAAGCTGGCTTCTTTACAGAATAGCATGTAGGTAGGTCTTGTCTTGAGAGAATGAGAACCTGGTTCATGTCTTTTATGCCAAGTCTGATTAAGTGTCCCACATCCAAAATCAGTGCCCTAACTATTGAGCTGTTGGAGAATGTCCCATGATTTCTCACAGAAGGGCTGAGCAGCTTTAGTTCCTACTTCAAAGAGAAAGTTCCCAGCTGAGAATCGAAGTCAGAGATATGTGCCTTCCTCTGCACAATCAAGCTTGGCCAAGTCTTCATGAGTCTAAGTCAGTATCTAAATTGTGTACAACTGCACTTCATTGGACTACAGCCTCATTTTATCTGCTTATATTTCAATAACTTTGTAAGTTGGTTGTGATTTAGATTGCTGTTTGGCATGTGATCAACTCTGTATTTAGAAAACAAAACTTACTCCAAGAAAGCTCGAGGGAGTGAGAGATCACAGTTGAAAGGGGGTTTTTTTTTGAAATATTGCTTATTTTTCTGGACACAGTGATCATTGTTCAGCTGTTAGGATGATTTAAACTACACGATTCTACATTAGTTAACAGTTCTATTACAAGATTTATTATATAAGCAAAGTGTTGCCTAAAATGGAGGTCTCTCAATAAACAGAAAAATAAAGTAAAATTAATTTGTGCTCAGTCAACCAGTCCCAAAATCAGGGACCACTTCTGTCTTATTTTGAGGGGTTTAAGGTGAGCTGGTACTTTTGGGCACTTGACACGTCACATTTGAGTGAGAAATGTTGTCAAGGTGTTCTTCCTCTCCCACATGTGTTTCTAGAGGAACAATTCTTGATACTATATGCTCTGAGTCATAATAGCAAATTTTACTGGAAAGTTGCAAAAGTCTTTAAAAAAAGGCAGATTAAGTTTAGCTCAATTATTTATCAGCCCTTTCCCAGAGAAAGGTGTCACCACGGAGAATATTTGAAATTCATGTACTGTTTAACTAGACTGACTGATTGTTCTTACGGCTGAAGATATTAACATTCATTAGTCTTACTTACTGGTCATTAGTACTGCCTTCATTATCAAGTAAAGAATAAATAGAAATTCAAATAAAAATTCATTGAGCCTTGTGACTTCCAGAGCATTAGATCTGTTGTTTTAAGGCTGACAACACAAAAGTTTCATATAAACATTTCAAAAATCCTTTAATAAATCCTTTATATCTTAACTCTCTTAAATTTAAGCGGGCTAAGAGAGATACTCATATATCCAACATAATAGAGTGCTAATCACATATTTTTTAGTAACACCCGCTTATGTGACTCTACAGAATGGTTAAAACTCATTACAGATAAAATTACTAACTACAAATAATCACTATTAAAGTCAAATTTCTATATTATATTTTGACAGCAAATAAGAAAAAAAGCCCTAAGAAGACTAAGAAATTGTTCAAAATTTAATAGGTTTCATTTTAGTTGATCATTTTAATGGTACAAAAAACATTTAAAAAAATATTAGTGATCATTGTTCCAAAAATGCACTTTACTCTCATTAATGTACTTATATTGTTTCAGTGGAAGCACATTTAAGTATAGCTGTAAATATTTTTAATCTTTAATTTTTTATTTTTTTTTTTACAGGAGCCTCTGAATGTTATTGATCCCAGTTTGATGGACCTAAATGGTCCAAGTGAGGATGCACTTGAATGGGATGAAACTGACATAAGTAATAAGCTGATCAGTATTCATGAAGACTTAAGTGATCCTGATCAGGAACGCAAGAAGGATGATCAAAGCCAGAAACCTGCTTCAGGAGAATGTGGTGATAATGATGTGAATGAAGATGAAAGTATCAGTGACCATGGAAGTCCTCTTTATTGTCCCAGCATCACTTCCCTTCCAAATCCTCACATCTATCAGGTGTATAGTCTTCATAATATTGAATTATCAGAAAAAAAACACATGCCTTTTTTGAAGAAAACATCCAAACTCTCCAGTGTTACACAGTCTAACATTTTAAACAAAAGTCTTAGTAAAGACTCGTCATTTTCATCTACCAAATCCCTGCCAGACCTAATAGGGGGTACCACACTGGCAAAACCTTATAACTACACGTATCAGAGTGGAAACATAAGCCGGCATTCTGAGAGTGAGAGTGGGATAGTGAGTGAATGTGATACAGAAACTACAAATAATTCAGAAATTTTTTTGCTAAATGATATTGAAAGCACTCAGAGTAATCCTGAAATTGGGCATGCAGAAATTCAAGTGGACGATATAGTCAATGTAATAAGACAGAAGATGAAGCAAGATGAAGACCATGCTAGTCTCTCAGATGATTTCCAGCTGGCAACTTCTGCGTGTTGTGGAAATGAAAATGATGAGGATTTGGACAGCATTACCATGTGTAACCCTGCTTGTCCAGAAGAATCACAAGGAAAACATGACATGTTTACATTTTATGATTACTCATACCTTCAAGGCTCCCAATTCAAATTACCAGTGCTAATGAAACAACCACAAATTGAAAAAAAACATACAGAGGGCAGTTTGTTTCATGGCTTTTGTTTTGATAAAATACCTGGTAAATCTGAACATAAGCCTGGAGAGTCACAACCAGATGGGTTTATTCATGACCATACTCAGGCAAGTATCCCTGGAGAATCAGATCCTAATTCCTGTAAATCTGCAGAAACTGTAAGAAAATTAACTGTTACAGAGAATACAAGACAGGTTTCAACTTTATCTTGTAGTTCTTCATTAGAATCTCTGTCTGTAGTAGGTGATTTGTTCAGCTCAGGTATTTTTAAAAGTGGAGATGGTCTTCAGCGAAGCACCTCTTTGGAGAGCTGGCTGACTTCCTATAAAAGCAATGAAGATCTTTTTAGTCATCACGGCTCAGGAGACATAAGTGCAAGCAGTGATTCTGTTGGGGAGCTCAGCAAAAGGACATTAGATCTTTTGAATCGCTTAGAGAATATTCAGAGTCCTTTAGATCAAAAGATAAAGCGCAGCATCTCTGATATAACACTCCAAAGTAGCTCTCAAAAAATGTCTTTTACTGGACAGCTGTCTCTAGATATTGCATCCTCAATCAACGAAGACTCAGCAGCTTCTCTCACTGAGCTCAGCAGCAGTGAGGATCTTTCTCTCTGCTCTGAAGACATTGTATTGCACAGAAATAAAATACCAGATTCAAATGCATCATTTAGAAAACATCTTAATAGGTCTGTAGCTGATGAGAGCGATGTCAATGTCAGCATGATTGTTAATGTCTCCTGCACCTCTGCTTGCACTGATGATGAAGATGACAGTGATTTGCTTTCAAGTTCCACCCTTACCTTAACTGAGGAAGAGCTAGGTATCAAAGATGAAGATGATGACTCCAGTATAGCAACTGATGAGGATATTTATGAAGAATGCAATATAATTTCAGGACTTGATTATATAAAAAATGAGCTCCAAACTTGGATTAGACCAAAATTTTCTTTGACAAGGGAGAAGAGGAAAAGTAACCTCAGTGATGAAATTCAGCGCAGTAAAGAAGTTAGTAATGAGACATCGAAAGCCACAGATACATTAAGCATTGAAACACTATTGAATGGTTCAGTACAGAAAATATCAGAAAATAATGGCAACAGTAAGAATGTACCACGTGATCGGGAAAAAGGGACAAAAAGTCATGTGATGAAAGATATCTCTCGGGTTGTGAAGGATCCGCTTGTGGATGATATGGAGAATGGCAATGTTGAAAATACTCTTGGCAGTCAAAAGGAAGGTCTTGTTAGAGCATCAGCAACTCCCAAAACTCATGCATCACTTGATGTCAGAGAAGCTGAAAATGAATGTTGTGTCTGTGAAACATTCACAGATAGTTCAGATGATTCACATATGGATGGCAAGGAGACTGTTCTGTTGTCAGACGAATTCAGAAACCCTCCAAAAGAATGTCAAAGTCATCTTCAGCCTGATCATCACTCTGTTGCTTCCTCTCCTGCTAAAAAGCCTTGTCTTGAATCTTCCTCAGAAATTAATTGTTTAGACATACAAGATACAGCTTTACAAACATCCTTACCTAATGGTCAACAACGTAGAATAAGCATCACTGAACAATCTACTGATTGCTCTACAGCCTTGAAATCCAATGAAAGAGAATGCAACTCCTCAGCCAATGGTCTTGATTTGTGCTGTAACTGTGAATCTGCTGCTTTTGATAAAAGAAACGTGGAAGATGGCTCAGTACACAATTTTGTGAGGGAGATAATAGACATGGCATCAACAGCTTTGAAAAGTAAGTCACAACCTGAAAGTGAGTCATCTGCTCCAGCTTCATTAGCACAGATCAAGGAAAAAGTATTAGAGCATTCTCACAGACCCATTCAGCTAAGAAAAGGGGACTTCTATTCTTATCTTTCACTTTCTTCTCATGATAGTGACTGTGGAGAAGTAATCAAATACATAGAAGAGAAGAGCAGCACTCCTGTGCTACTGGACTTCACAGATGAGAGAGAAAATATTGAATGCTTTTTTGAAGCCTGTCCAGAGGAAGAACGAGTAGAGCAGCAGCAATCCATTTCTAACAGTACTCCTGAAGCACGAGTTGAGCAACAGCAAGCTATTTCTAACCATATTTCCAAAACATCTCCAGAGTCATTAGATGAAGTGTCTCTAGAGTCATTAAAAGAAGGTAAAACTTCATCTGCAGGTAGGGATTTATCTTTCTTACATGATGATGACAATGATATAAATGTCCCCAACACTAACAAACAAAGTGCATCAAACAATTTGAAAAATGCTGCTGCCGATTTGCTGATTTCAGATGGGCAAACTGAAAGTTTGGAAAAGAATTATCCAGAACTTAACAATAGAAAGAGTAGTACAGGAACTGAAGAGCCCAAAGGATGTGTTGCTGCTTCTGAAGAGGCTTCAGCTATAGAGTCTCAGTTAAAGCCTGGCCATTCACAGAAAAAGGATGTTTTGCATCAGAATAGTAAAACTCTTACCTGTGAAGAAAATCTCCTGAATCTTCATAAGGAAAGACATATAAATATGCACAGATAGAATGTAACCCTCTTCAGGCACATACATTATCCTAAAAACAGGTACGTACTCTACAAGTTGCACATTCATATTTTAATTTTTTTCTTATTTTTTTTATGGACACCACCCAGAGCTTCTGTTTTATGATAGTGCTATATCTTTTGTTTTGATTACACTATAATCCAAATTTACATGTCACTGGTCAACAAATGCAGTGAATGCAAACTGCTTCTTGTCCTTTGGCTTTTCACTGACTGGAGCTACTCCCATCTGGAATAAGGCTGCTATCTTGCAGAACTTGGGAATTCGTCAGGAATAATATTTCTGTATCAGCCTCCTCTTCCCTTCTCAACTGAACTGTGGAATGAGAAACCAGCTCTGTTCATTGATCCCTTTCTCCACAGTCAGCTGGCCTCATGAAGTGTTCAAAGACACTTGATGAAGCTGAACTCCCAGTTTTACAAGAATTCTGGGTGACTGTGAGTTGGAGTTCTACAATATTTCCAGACAAGATGTGTAGAATAGCTAAGCAGACTGGAGAATAAGTAGAGAGATAATAAGTCATCTCTTGATGTCAGTTCAGCATTATTTAAGTTCAGTAAGCCATTATTAAGAACACAATTATTACAACACTGTGTTAGGACAAAAGTTGATGTTACCAATATAGGAAATCTTTACAACATCATTAAAGAGTATAATTCGAGGGTAATGTAAAATAAAGACCTGAACACAAAGCTTTGGTTCTATTTTGTGGTAAGCATTTTGAAACATAAGTAAAATGGTGGAACCTAAGATGAAAAAGTGGCTCTGACCTCTTCCAAAATTTGAAAGAGGTTCAAATGTGGAGTTTCTGACCTCACATAAATGTCTAACAATAACTGCACATTTAACAACAAAAGAAGATCTACAAAGCAACGTCTGGATCAGATTCTAGCATGTAGCACTGCTGCTTTGAGTCTCACTAGATGTTTGGTGACACAAAAGCCAGAAGAGCTGCACAGAATGCCATTAATCTTTGGAAACACTCCTCTAGTAGACCAGGGCCAGAATGGCAACTCCAAGTGCAACTCCAATTCCAAATGCTGCTGCTTGCCAGAAGCTGTAGCAAGGGAATTTCCAATAAATCACAAGGCTAAACATGGGACCAGGTTTCCCCGAGAAGTTCTGGAGTCTCTGCCCTTGGAGATTTTCGAAATTCGAGTCAACATGACCCTGAATAATCTGATCACCTTTGAAAACAGCCTTCCTTTGAACAGGAGGCTGGACCAGATGACGTTCAAGTTTCCTTCCAACCTACATTATGCTATGATTCCATGATGTTGCTAGGAGAAAAGGCTGTTGTTCATCACTAGTCATGAAAACTACAAGTACTCTCCTACTTCAAACTATGTAGTTGTATCAGAGGATCTGAGCCTATTTATATGAAGTAGATTGCTTTGCTGCTATTAGGTATCTAACTTCTGCATTTTCTGATTTTGCTATGTTATATTACTATGCTTTTGGCTTTTCTTTTGCACATATTTGCGGTTTACCCAACATTCACACATTCACATATGTATAAATGTCTAGCAAAGTCTTTAGGTTACAACAACACTGGTCTACAGCTTGCCACTCTTCCGACACATATCTATTTGAATAATGCATTATCCTGGAACTATCATAACAAAGAGGATAGTTCTTGAATAGCTTTGAAATAGGCTATCATGATCTGTTGATTGCCAATAAGGTTAATACTTGGACATATCCAAACAACTGGAGAAGCAATGGAAATCAACTGGGAATTACAAAGCTCATAAATGTTACTATATATTCAAGAATTACATTGAAAGGATTATATGTATATGGAAGCCTCTGTTTGGAAGCTGAGATGATTGCAAAAGTCTGAGGTTGATACGTGACAATTATGTAAACATAAGCCTTTCCTAAATTACTGTTTTATTAGTTTTCTGTTTTTTTAAACTCATTTTTATAATATTAATTTGAGGAAGAATACTCACTATAGTGAATCCGATTTTATTATTGTGCTCATTCTTTCACTGAGGAAAATAATAACGTCTTTTCAATTCAATAGTACTTTTCCTCTGAGGATCTCAAAATACTGTCTAAACTTTCCCTCCCTCTTCAAAACTTCATAGTTACTTACTTGGTAACCAGATGTCTTTTTCATAAGACTGGAATATGACAATATGCAGTTGGTGTAAGCGCTAAGATTGGACCTAGAGGATGGAGATATTAAGAAATGCCCACAGTACAATAAAATGTCATGCAGATTCTGTATGCAACAGCTTAATAGGGTTATGTTATGGTTTAATTTTTGCTGAGGAGTTGACAAATATTTCTTAAGGTAACAAAGCCCTTCACACTACATCCAACTTTTTACTTTCAGGAAGATGTACTGGTTCTTAACTCAAACATATAGCACTGCTTCCATGGAAATTATGTACTGTGTTATATCCAGTAGCAAAGCCCTAGGATACGTATAGTTTATCTCTGGCACATCAAAAAATGAAAATATGAGCTGCTAGATTTAGTTTCACTAAAGCCTGAACTCCCTTCCCCCATTCACAAGCTTGGTGCTTTAACTTCATCTCTCATGCTATGGGGAATGAATTACAGAAGCAATCTATCCTAATTTGTTAACTTATTCAAATAACAGTTATTATACTTAACTATGCTAAAGATTATCTTTTTGGTGGCAGATTGTTTATTTTTTGATGAGGCTAATTACTGATTTTCCAAAGGTAATTTACATTTATTACTAATACATCTTTTAAAATGTGACAGATAAATGTTGTTCCCATAAGTGTATTATGAAAAAAGTTACTATTTAAAAACACATTATTTAATTTGAAAGATAAATGGCAAACACCATTATTTTTCCTGTAGCACCTGTGCTGTAAGCTCATTTAAATGTGTAATTCCATGTGTAGCTGCAATACTTAGGGAAAAATAATCTATAGTATATGTGTACCTTAAAAGCATACTGAGAATTCAAAGCTGAAAAAGACATAGTTTCAAAAGTAGTTTTATTTTATACTGGTTTAGTATTTACTTCGGCTATACAGGAGCATAAAAGTAACAGTGAAGAAAATATTTTTGCCAAATGTTACAATCCTGTTATTTAGCAGTGTGCTCCAAAAAATTCCCATTATGGGAAAATAATAACAATTCTATAGTCAGGCTTAAAAACATTTCTGTCAGCACTGACTAGTCTCTCATGTGAGCCAGAATGGAATTCTTCAACAGAGGTGCTCATAAAGCTATGCTGATTTTATTTCTCAAGTAGGGGACAGCTTGAAAGAACTGTCTGTATATGAGATCATGCAATCTGCTGTAACTGTGACCCATGACTCACTAATGGGATGGTATTTTTTAGTCACATATTCAATATCCATAAAGATCAATACATTAAGGAGGTTTATGTGATGTGTCCAAAGTCTTTTGTAGAGGATACGTTGGAATTCTGTGTGTAATCTGTTAGTTCTTAGAAGTAAGTCCAAAACCTATTTCCTTCCTTTTGTGCAAAACTGGTAATTTTAACTTAAGCTTCAACTTAATTTAGGGGAAAAATATTTTACTTGGGCTTAAGAAAACTAAGTTGGCTTTATTTGACAGTGCTGCAATGTTAGCCGGAATATCCTGCCACTTCCTATAGCCAGGAGAAACTTAGGATTGGTACTGAGGCAGCCTGACTGTTATTTCCTACTCAGCAACAGATTTTTTTGGATGACTTATTCCTTCCTTGCCTCAGTTTCTTTAGCAACAAAATAATTAGAATAATGATCAATGGGACCTGTGGAGTGTGTTTTATTCACTGAAAAGTGTTTTGAGATCCACAGATAAAAGATGGTACATAACTGCAAAGGACTGTTACCTAATTATTCATTACAGGAGAAAAATAATAAACAGGTTTACACAATGGGTAATATGTAATAATTTACTTTTAGAGACTTGAACTACAAGAATAATCTAAAATTTTGCTGTTTTTTTTTTTTTCTAGAGGTTTTTATAGGAGGTAGATACTATAATGTTTCTTTACAGAGTTTAAAACAGTCTGACTTTTTAGCTCCTTACATTAGCTGACTTAAAAAAAAATGAAATAGACAGATAATCTTGTATTGTCTGTGAATTACATAATTTTTGAAAAACTTGACATAATCCATCAGTGAGACTTTTCTTACTATAGATACATGAAACTCATGCCAGAATCACAGAAACCTTTTGATACAATCTTCCCCTTTATTCAGATCAGTTCTTCATTAATTACTAAACAAACTGTTGAACTTTTTCACTATTTTCATGTAAGTATATTTCTGCCATAAATCAGGAGGGGGGTCATTTACAGCAAATAAGATCAAAGGAGAAGGTAAAACTGGGTAGATCCAGATGTTCCTGCTTAATTTGGAAGGCACATAATGCATATCTGAAGTGCCTCCTAGGAAATGCCTATGAGATGTATTTTGCACTAATCTTTGAGCTGTATTCTGACAGTTATTTCTTCATAATCCTCATCATAAGCCTGTGCTCTTTGATGAATAGTTTAACCCTAAACTCTGAGCTGTATAATTCTATAGTGTGAAAATTTAACTCATTGCTGGTACTAGAAGTGTCAAAATAGCTATATGCAATTTCAAAATGTAGCGATGACACTGACAACTCTATTCATGGACCACTTCTGTGACAATCCTTTCCCCTTCTCCATTGAATTCTCATGCTATATGTTTACATAAATATTAAAATAAATGATGGATAGGTCTTCTAATTGCTTGGTTTTTGAAAATTCCTGTTTTCATTGATCGGTGCACTTCGAGTGTGCTGAAGGTAAGTTCGCAGGTAAGGATGGAGACAGGATCCAGGGAAAAGCTCAGATTTGATGACTTCCCTTGTTTCTTTAGGAATGAAGTCTTTACAAAAATCAATGAGTTTTCTACATCAATACAGTTTTTTACACTAACTTGTACCTCAGGCTGTTAAAGGTTATTGTTTGCCAACTGTATGCTTCTGCATTTAAGGCTCTGGCATGTGACCATTTAATGACTATCTATGGTTGTTCTGGAAGAGCTGTGTTTTGCAAATAAAACTTAATTTTCTGTAACCTACTATTACTTTTTTGTTTCCTTTTAGACACTTGGCTGCAATTCAGGTGCAGGTTCATCCTGTAAACCCTGGGATGACCTCCAATTCCATTGTATCACTGCCTTTCATTACACTGACTCCCAAGATAAATTTTCTTTCCAAATGTGATTTGTCCATGTTGGCTTTGTGATCAGGCTGCATATGCTAGTCCTATTTGAATGATCATTTTGTATTGTAGCAAGGCCATTTGCTTTCATATGGATTCCCCTCCCAAGCTACCTCTAATGACCTCCCCTTCCTGAATTGGATGCTCCTGCACTACTTATCACTGATTCTGTTCTTTAAAGTTTTGAAGTTCCACAGAATTCATGATCAGTCGTGTTCATCTTTTCAGAAATGTACCTGTCAATACTCTTCTATTTTATGTATCAAATTTAATATTTATGTGTATAATGCATAGGTTTATCAAAACTATTTTACTTTTCAAGTGATAATTTTGTTGGATTGCAGAAAAAAGAAGTCATCAGCCCTCCTGACTCAATTCATCTGAAAATTAAGCAATTAAAATAAATGGCATTTTATTTATTTAATTTTAAAATTTAATCTATGCAACACTTCAAGAAACAACTACATGGTGTTGTATATTAGGAACTGTTGACATTCTACTGAATTAAGTACAATATTTTGGTTTTTTATGCTTCTTGAGGTGGTAATGAGAAAAAAGTTTTTAAAAAATGTGTGCCTTGCTGTATTTCTTATACCATTTATTAAAAAGCTGCTTTCAAAGTAAAATTATGTTGGTTTGAAAGAAGGAAATAGCAAGGTTAAGATGTGTGAATAATTTCTGTATATATGTATAACCGAGCGCAAACATTGATGTAAAATGACAGTATAAAATGCTTTCATGTTTGTGATGTCCAGTGATGTGGAAAATATAAGCCTTAAAACCATTAGATTGCATGGTAACTAGAATTGGCATAATAAACATAGTTCATTGGGGAAAAAAAAACACAACAGAACTGGTGATCTCTTTTACCTGCGTTCCAAGAACAGAATACTTTATCAAAGTACAGAAGAATGCGTATTGCAATACAGAAAATATGTTTGCAAATATTCCCTAGACATATGCGATTCTGTACTTGGTGAAGATTTGTATTACCTGGCTCAGAGGTAAAGAATTTTTTCATTATAGATTCAGCAGGTCTTTTGGGCCAAACAAGGAGACACAAATATTTAGTAGTTTCAACTAGTACACTGCCAGCTGCAGTGGTGAAAATGATCAGGCAGCCTTTACAGCAGATCATTTATTTTTTTGTAAGTAAAAGGTTATTGTCTGATTCTTAAAATCTCATTCATTTACATGATTATATTGAATAAGCTTCATATATATTTATAAAGACACTTTTACAGTTGGCTGTTTCAGTGACTCAAACTGTACATTTTAAATGTTTTAACTTGTGCTAAAACTGTATTGGGTGGCCAAAATAAGCCAGACAGCTTTATAACCTATTTCTGTAAACATGACATTAATCTCCAAAAAACTCTATTGAGAAGGGATGTCAAGAAAGTTGAAAGGCAAGGAATGCTCTCCCATACCACCTTTAAACATCATTTTTCCAAGTATATAAATGTTTTTACAAAAAGCTTCAACATTCTTCTTCCTTTAAAAAATGTGCATCTGATTGACAAGCTTAGCTATTAGCTTAGAGGACCTATACTGACTGACTGATATATTCGTACAACACTGAAGGAGCAAGTATTTAAAAAAAAGGCTCATGTTTTCCAAATTATTAACAGCTTCCTATTACTGCAAGAGCCGTATTATTTATCTCTCAATTTAAATTTCCACTGCATAGCCTTGGGTAGGCTATTATGTGGGTAGGGCAACAGAAGCAACTCTTAACTTAAAGAAAAGTGTAAATAAGAAGTAATTATTAAGAGAGCCTTTTGAATCCATTAAGTTTTCTGCTCTTGCACATCTTCTATTATGTGAAAATCTAATAGATTAGCCTATAATAACCTAAGATGTATAACTATGTAGCTAAAGATCACTTTACTAGATTTTAAACTCTCTAAAAAAAATATATCATTCGGAATATAACTCCTAATTTTAGTAAAATATTTACAGTGACAATTATGTTCATTTATTAGTTCTTTCAAACATGATTTTTAAAATGATCTTGACATGGGAATTGAGTTTGGAATCATTCTTTTTTTCTCCATAGCATTTTCTGGTGTATGTTGTATTTTTTTAAACTTACTTTGACTGTAGTCATACCTTACATTATGATGACAGGAAAGCTAATAAGTCAGAGGCTTTTCAGATCTGTCATCTCACCCAACAGACTGTGCAGAGCTCCATCAATTATTTGTACCATTCTATTAGGCCGTTTGCCACAAATTTCCCTTTTTCCTGGGGGAAAATAGGAATACATGTCAAATCAATAAACCACATATTCATCATACAATATCTGGAATATTATAGGGTCACAACTCAAATTTCTGTGCTTCCTTTCTGAGAGATGCTGAAGACTTTAATTTAACTAATATTCCCAGATCTATATTATTTGGTCTAATGAGATAAAGTCATCATTGTTATGACTGTGACGTAAGACCCATCAATATCAATTATTCCTTTTTTGGCATGGTTAGAAGGATTACCCTTTTTGTGTTTATTCTTAAAATATGCTGGACTTTGCTGTCAACAAAAATTGATTTCTAATGGAAGAGCAATCTCTGATATAAACTCAACAGGATTTGTTCATGCCTTAGTGCAAGCCACACACCTAAGGCTCCGCTGTGCCTAGAACTTGCAAGAAGTTCTAGTGCTAACCCCTGAAGAAAAATATTGGTACAATAATGTTGTACAAATAATGTTGATGTACCAATATTACCTCTAAGATCAGCCCTTACACAGATTCCTGTATAGATCCTGTGCCCTGCTGGTGGAATTCTCCTTTGGTATAGCAGAATACTGCAAGCTTTCTGCAGCCTTTACTGTCATCTAAAGTTCCGTAGGCTGCATTTTATTCCACACAAGCTCATGCTTGAACAACATCTGCAATGTGTGAGGAGGCCATTTGACAGCAATGGCCCTGAAATGTGGATATCCTTTTTCCTGCCTGCTTCACATTCCTTCCACGGAGAGCCAGAGCTCTCCAGCTCCGAGCAAAGACAATGCACACTAACCCTGCTGGTAAAACACAAGCCTGAGACTATGATTTAAAAGGTGTTTTGTAATCACAGTAGTTCTATGTACAGATAGCCTTGGAAACCCTCTTCCCAGTCTTTCTTACATAATGGTTTGTCTTTCTCCCAAGGTAAGTCAAAGCGTTTTTATGGAACAGAGCCTCTGCACCTTTGTTACAGTAAAATAAATATAGGTGGCATCTCTAAGTCCTTATGGTTGTTTGTGGTGTTCATTGAACACATGTGTACACATAAGCATACAAACACATGCAAAGATTCAGAATTGTTCCTGCTTGTTTTACAATAAACTCAAATAGAGAGCTGCTCTCAGGCAGATGGCAGCTCAGCCTTCCTCCTTGGTGACGGGATCCATGGGTGACACAGCCTCCTGCATCACATATTTCAGAGTTTTTTTCTGCCTCCCCTGTGTTGAGGAAAACAACATATTTTTACTTCAATGTATTAGGTAAAAGGGCTGAATTTTTTTCTTTCTCCTGAAGACATCAAGAACAATGTTGTAAAGGTTCCTGTGCTGCAATGCACAGAAAAGGGTTTATGGATGTTTGGGCCAGACTGTACTCATACTTGGCTCAAGAGGATTAACAGGGATGTCAAGTTCTTAGCCAAGTCCATCTCCTTCACTGACAAGTTTCTACAAACTTATTCCAAATTATAGTGTCACTTTAAGAGGGATTTGGGCCAGCAAGTGACATCTGATCTATTGCCTTCAGTGCTGTGCTTTTGATTTTTCACACTCACCCTGTCTTTTATACCTTTTCTACCAGCCTGAATTGCTTACATTTTTCATGCTTGCTCAGTAAATACATGTTCATCCCGGATTTTAGAAATTTTTTTAAGGATGAGACCCTAAATGTACTTGGTATTACTTAGGTTTGTATGCTGGGTGAATTCTAAGTGCTTTAAAAAGGGAATTTCAATAGCAAGTAGTATTATTTTATTTCTGGGGGGGCAAATATAAACTAAGTTAAAAATGAAGTCAAGAATTGCATAAGTAAGCAATGTTAGTGTACAAATATTACTGGGATTTTGTAGTAATTGTCTAATTCTTAAAATTACAAATACAAAATTACATTATTCTTTAAATTAAATGATATTTTATGAAAATAACAGTTAGCCAAGTAAATGTTTTAACCTCTGCCTTATGTTGAGTTCATATGTCCCTGACATCCTGGGTTTGCAAAAGGAAGTGAAAATCATTTTTAAAACACATACAATATTTTAAAGATGTTTCTCTTTCCTGTAATTACTGTGAGATTGTTTTAAATGCAGCAAGGATCCAGTTGTAGCATTTTCCAAAGAAATGTCATGAGAGTGACAGGGGGAGGGAAACATATTTGACAAGATTTCAAGCAATAGCAGAAAAACACAAACCATTCTTGATGCACTTCATTTACAGACTGAAAAGAAATCAGAGTCTGGAAGAACTGATACTGAGCATCAACCACCTACCCCAAATCCATCTTTATTTTTCAGGAGGATACAGATGTTATGGGAAATAACATGCCCTCAGGCAAGGTGGTATGGCAATTTCTCATAAAGGCTACTGTGCATATATACCTGAACTTCTGCTCTGTAGGTCTTGATTCCAAAGCCTGATGCCAGAATTATGTTTAGAGGGCATGGGTTTTGCTGTTTCTTCATAAGGAACATGACCAAGTTTGTGCTGAAAAACATCTGCCTCTAACAAGCTTGAAAATGAAGTTGTAGCAAGCAGATTTTAAATAATATACAGTCGCAGACAAAAAAATCATAAAAGGAAAAGAAAACAAAAAATCAATCTTTCTGTAAGTCCAAGTGGTCCCCTGACATTAGTATAATCAAGAATACTCTAAGCTGTGCAGGATTATGATAGTTCTATTAACTGATCATTACTTATCCTGACATACTGGTGCCAGACAGATCTACGCCTCTCATAGTTTTTGCTTTACTTACCTCAAACTAGGGCTTTTCGAAGTGCTGAAAAGATTATGTAAATGTCCTTTCAGTGGTTAAAACTGTGGCATGAATAATAATAAAAAAAAAAACCACAACCCACAGCTCTGTTGGGTTGCTGAGCATCTATGCCAGCCCAGCTGATCAGTGATGCTTTTGACCATATTTTGTGGAGGAAAAGTCTTTAAAAAGCTTTTAATGCACATAGAGCTCTATTTTCCACTAGTGTAGGACTAATAAAGAAAGCTTAGTCTGTAAGGGTAGTTTGCCTTACATGAGAATGTTTCTCAAACTTGTTGCTGTTCATCTTACATATTCCTGCATCTCTTATCCTCTGCTCTTCTGAGCTGAACAGTTCCCTGTTTGCACCTTTTCATCTTGCACAATTCAGCAACTAAAGGAAAGGTTTGCAACTTATGTTTGTAACAAGCAATTTACAGGTGACAGTTCAAAAGGTGGGCAAGTGGGAGGCAGAACAACAGGGGCTTGGACTGAAAAGGTGGCTGGTAGAAATGTAATGCAGCGCTTGTGCGAGCTAGGCTGGAGGGAGCATTTGGATCGGTAAGTGTCATCCTGGTTGATGACTGAAAAAGAAGAGAGAAGCAGAAGAGGGCATGGAGCCTGGAGGATGGTTGATGGTAACTAGTTCTGGTTAAATAATTTGTAGAATGGTAGGAGCATACACTGTATTGGAACAGCTTTGTCTCTATTGCTAGACTTGTTATTGCAAACTGTAACGTGATGCTATTCATGAATACTCATTTTTCTGAATCTGCTGCTCAGTATGCCAAGCATATCAATCAGATGTACCATTGTCAGTTAATTAACATTTGATTGCATTAAACATAGGGTGTTGAAGAGGAGGTTTCTTCTTGGAGGGGGAGGAGTATCTGTTTGTGAGTTCTTTGGAGGGGGAGGAATGTGTTCTTAATAATTATCATCAATTGTGAGTAAAGCCAAACTGTAATCTTTGTGTACATATTTCTGTGCCACTTGCCACCCTTATGACCACAATAAGAGGGGAAGTCAAAGGCAGTAAGCACCTTAGTCCTTAGGTGCATATCCTGCATACTTGATTTTCCTGTGTAGAGCAGTATCTGGAAATGCAGAGGTCACCATATTGGACAAGTGTAGAAGTCAGGTATATGAGAAAAAAAGAAAGACAAGGAAAAGATGGGAAGGGAAGGGAAGGGAAGGGAAGGGAAGGGAAGGGAAGGGAAGGGAAGGGAAGGGAAGGGAAGGGAAGGGAAGGGAAGGGAAGGGAAGGGAAGGGAAGGGAAGGGAAGGGAAGGGAAGGGAAGGGAAGGGAAGGGAAGGGAAGGGAAGGGAAGGGAAGGGAAGGGAAGGGAAGGGAAGGGAAGGGAAGGGAAGGGAAGGGAAGGGAAGGGAGGAGGAGATGGAAAGTTGAGTTATGCCTACAGTATATATCTGTAGCTATTTTATAGCATTTTGTAACACAACAGACATGATAGTATTAAAAATAATGAATGGTTTGGTTAAGACAAATCTTTCTTCTTCTCCTAGCCACATAATACCAAGTCACTCAAGGAAATGGACTGGTAGTGAATTGAGATATGATGGAAGGAAATGCTGTACTCCTTTGCATCATATATAATTAATCTATGGAATTTCATCTCTACAAGAAATTAGTGAATCAAATAGCTTAGTGGGATTGTAAAAGAGTATAAATACAGAATAGGCAGCTGTGCTAAGACAGCAGGTTAGTTCAGACTAATGACAGTGAAAAGCAAACTTCATTCTCTGTGCTGAAGGCTATTGTTTACTGCGAGAACAGGGGAAATTTCCTAACTCAATGCAAAAATGGCCAAAGCAAGATGGAAGATTTCTGCCATTCTCAGAGGCAATCAAAAATGGGCCACTGACAGACACAACACATACAAAAAGCATAGAAAATGCTTGTTTTTCTTTTCTTTCCTCTTCATTCCCTCGTTGAGAATGAGGATGTGATGTCAGAAACAAATTATTTCAATTTGACAAACTATTGTGCTGCAGAATGAGAAATTATCTCAAATATGATGTTGTGGATAACTGTAACCAGCTTTCCATATGCCATATGTAACATATACATGGGTACCTAGAAGGACTTAACTGTGATAAATTTTATTTCAGTAAAGAAAACACTCATATTTCAGGCCAGTTGAGTAACAATATTTCAGAAGAATAACCCTTCTTTAATCATATATTTTGATGGAGGAATGCTCATAAGCACATCAGCACAACTCAATTCTTTGCACGATGACTGACATCTTAAACTGCTCTGCACAATGAATCACCTTGTCAAATAAAGTGTGAAATGGAAAACCTGTTTTCAAACTCATCTGATATAATGACATTTACAACAACATGTTTGAGGTGATAAACCGACAATAATAATTATATTTCTCTTAGACTTCCATTGTACTTTGAAAGTTTTATGCAATCATGTGCTCTTTTTTTTTCCTTCAAGGAAATTTTATACCAGAACTTTTACTTTATGGATCTTTAAAATTAGACAAGAGACACACCACATTTTGCATACAAGTGGAACTCTTGATTTTAACATTTCCTTAGAAGAAACTACATAGTTTCAATTGCAAGCTAACTTGTATATTCTCATTTGAAGTTTCAAGTTATTCTTACAGAATATGATACACATTAAAATTATTTTCTTATGTTTTTTCAATGGTGATCAATAATAATTATCTTTCCTGATCTTTATCATGGCAGTAAACACACTAATGAAATATCTCTGAATGTGTTTTTTAAGCTTAATCAACTTGAAAAGATAGTATTAAGAAAGTCAATTTTAATACTGGAATCTACACTCTAGTGATTATATTTTATCATATCCTCCTGAAGTTTATGGAAGGATAAATATAAAGTGGTTTCAGGAACATTCTTCGTTGCTCTTGCCACCACCAGAACAATGTTCTTGGCTTGCCTTGTCTCACCTGCTACAACTGGCATCTCTGAAGAGGAGCTGAGATTTCATCAAAACAGATCTGCAGCTGGACCCTGACAACTGTGAACAGGGGCTAAGATTTCATCCTGCTCTTCTAAAAAGGTTTGATATGACATTTTTAGAGGTATTAGAACTGCAGTTATTTAGTATCTGCAACAAACACATATAGATCTGTTGCTGTAGAAAAATGGGCCTCTGGGGAAAAGCTTGACTTTCAGCACTGAATATGTGTGTTGAGCTGAAAAACAAAGGCTTAAGAATGTGGGATAAACTTTCCAGAAACCCTGACAAACAGCAGCTGACAATCTTTAATAGGAAGGAATGAAATGACAGATCAGGTGCTCAGAAAGTAGAATTTGATAAGTGATGTATATGAGCCAGCACATGGAGAAGAGAGGATTTGGTGAGGCTTCTGCACAACCAAGAAAAACATTTCTCAAGGTAGGTGTGGGCCACTAGCAGAATTATTGTAACAGCTACAGTTTTATACTTGAAAACGTACCTGGTAAATTTACTGAAACATCACTTTGGATAAAAACATCCTTTGCTTATGCTTCATTATCAATGGGACCTCATAGCAAAATGTTCAAACTAATATCTCATGTAAGTTATTTTCCCAATGCTTCTTCCTTTGTGACTATATTGTTATTTTTGCCTTCCACTAAAGGTAACAATAGAGTAGGTTTTGGAAGCGTATCTGTTATCAAAAGGAGAAAATCAACAGCAACCCACCAACACGTCTCTACTCCTACTTGCAAACAGCCACAGGAAACACTTCTCATCAGCCAAATTTTTAGAAAGAAGATAAATTACATAGTATACAGTTCTTCCATTTATGCCCATCCATATTTAAAACCAGGTTGTAAGTCCTTAAATTTCATTGTGGCAATGTTCATGAACAGAAGCCAAGCTCTTCCTACACAAGGATCCATGCTGTTTCATTTACTAGTAATGCCTGCACCATATAGCAGCCTACAGACACTCATTGTCTGTTTTTGCTTATCAGGAAATTCTGTTCTCAGCACAGAAGATCTGATTAGAATGAAAGAGGGAAAGATCCCTGAGTATTTATTCCTTTGCAGTGTTGGAAAGTGGAAGTTGGATAGTGAGGTCTTGTGTTTCACTAGGGCAAAGCAACGTATAAATAAACACATAAGTAGTGGTACAAGTATGGGAAACTGGATGACACCAGGAAAAAGTCACTTAAAAAGGTAATATTGTTATGATGTAAAAATAATGACACAGTTTTCCATAAATAGCCAGTCTTTATGCAAGACAGTTTTCCATTACATAGATGAAAACTAGAAGCAACTAATATGAACTCATAGAAGTGCCATTAAAGTGATATGAATCTGCCCATATAATCACCAGCCAGCACCTTTTTGAAGTAGCAAATGACTGAAAAAAATGACAGCAACTTTCCTTAGCCCAAATTCTTAAACAAGTTTGCATACTGTGTGCTTAAAAAAGGCATAGTGATTTCTTTGCACTATAGCAGTTTCATCCAGACTATACTTCATCGCATGTCAATGTTTCTGGTTAAGTAGCAATCTGGCATTTTGAATGTGATAAGCTTTCTACGGTGCTTACTACTTCTATACTGGACTGGGTTTTTTTCATTATCTCATTCTGGATATAGAAATCTATTTCAAGGTCCATTTAGAAATAGAAAGTTTTAAACTTAATTTATATCATAACCAAATCTTTACATTTTATTGTTGTAAACATCTTTGGAAAAAGCATATTATAATTGTTGTGAATTTCAGTATTGAGTTTCATAACAAACTGCAGACTTAAAAGGAAATACAAATGCCTGTGTTCTTAAAGAAATTCTACCAGTTAAATAATGCACTAACTAGCTATATTTTTAAATTGCATTTCAATTTGTGATTATTGATGCCAACACAAGATTTTGCAGAACTTAAATACTTTCCACAATTAGAGACGCTAAGTGTACAGTGCAATAGCACATAACAAATTGTCCTTTAGCACTGACTAATGACAGAGACCCAATTTATTCGTAGCATAGTGTCCTAGAGTACAAACATGAAAAAAAGTAAGTAATGACAGGAAAAGACCTTTAAATAGATCACTCAGATAAGACCCCTAGATTAGATGATGGAATTGTGCCTGGATTTGAACTCCTGGACACTTTTGTAAGAATAACTTTTAATATTTTTTAAGACAGAAAAATAGAATAGGTATTGCACTATTAGTTTGGGGTTTAGTTTCTGGGGTTTTTTTTTCTTTGTTTTTGTTTGTTTGGTTTGTTTGTTTTGGTAGGGTTTTTTCCTTTTTATTGTTTAGGGTTTTTTAAGCTTTTTTTGTTTGTTTGGTTGGTTGGTTGTTTTTTTTTTTTACAATCTATGAGTTAAGAGTATTTACATAAGACAGTGTTGAAAGGCTTAGGTTTTTTTAGTGTAAAAACAAAAGCTCTAATGTTTTTGTATGTTTAATACTCTGTGTATTTTTAGTGCTTGTATGTGAACTCTAGGCAGCTGAATAACTTAGTGATTCCAAGAACTGTGCATTTACTTTTCCTGTCTCAAACAGTACTGGCCCCTTTGCTCTCACCACAGCTAGACAAGCCCATACCTTTGCAGAGAACAGAAAACTCTTACCCCCCTCCCATTTAAAAGGCATAGAAAGCTGAAAGTAAGCACACTGAATAAAGTGTAAAAAAAAAAAAAAAAAAAGTGAGTCTCAAAAAGGAGACTAGTATGGGGGCTCCACAGAAATAGCAGAAGAATGGCTGTCTTTGCTCACACGGGAACAACCTTGAATTTTCTTAAAATCAAGTCCAATAAGGCCAATATCCAAGTTCTGAGGTTGCCCAGAGGAAAAGGTTTGTCTGGCTATAATCTTTGTGGAAAAGTTGTTCCTTGACCTTTTTTGCCACTGTATGTCTACTGCAGCACAGGGAGGTCAAAAGTGCACTAGTTGTTAGCACCAAAGATGAAGCTTAACCAGACACTGAGAGCAATGATTGTCAAACGGCTCCATTTGCAAGACAAGTGTATCCTTAGCAGACCAAGGGAGATGAAAGAGATTATTTTCTAGGGGTCACATTTGTTCTTCTTTTCTGACCTCTCTCAAGATTGCAAAAGAAGCAGTAAGAGTTTTCTATAGCGAAGAGGTGCCACAAAGAAAACAGGACTGTGCTTTCCTCATCTCTTCTCTGTCTTCCAGCCATGGTTAAGCTCTGTTCTGCCTTTCTTTCACTTCCATAAGAGCCTAGTGAAAGCATAATAACTGAATAGAGAAATTAAAAGGACAGTTTCAAGGGACTGTAATTTTACCTTTTAAAGCCCTTCTTAGAACCTGGAAATGGGTTTGGGGTATGGTTTGGAGCTTTTTTGTTTGTTTGTATCTTGTACTACTTCCCCCTATTTCTGTCATTCAAACCAGTATGGTGGCAGCACCTAGGAGCCCTAGCCATAGGTCAGTGCAGTATTCGAAATAGATAAGCTGTTTCTATTTTGCACTTCCAGCCTCCCTCTGTTTTTTGTTTAGTATAGCTTGGAATGAACTTATCTGATTCTTTTCTGGTTCCCATAAACTCAACTCCATTCGGGGTTTCAGAAAATTTCAGGGAATGGGCAGGTTGCAAAGCCCTCCTTATTTGACCCCTTGGTTGGCAGGTCCTACTCCTGGGTGCCCTTTAGGGTGCAAATATGAAATCTTACTTGAAGAGAGACTCTCTTAATAGGCACTCAGACTCCTGAAGGTACTGCAATGGTACCATAGCAATTTATAGAAGTATCTTAGCTGATTTTTAACTATTACTTTGATTACTCTTAGAAGCAGGAAAAGCACATCCAAAAGTTATTCTAGCTGTAGAATGCTGAGGTTTTGATCTTGAAATAAAAAATATATTTTTGAACTGTCACTGAAGTCTTCAGGTTATCATATATTGATAACATGAATTATTTGTCATTCAAAACTATATGCCTTTTTTTTATACGTAGTAGGTATGAAACTCATCACTTCTTAACTCTGATAGAAGGTCAGGATGGTGGATAGATAAATGCAAGGGTTATTATAAGGCACAGTGTGAAGTGGTTACTGATTTTTTTACTTCTCTACTATGACCTAAAAATCAAGTTTGACATAGGTTTTCAAGATCAAGGAGGGGGAAAGAGAAATTCTATGCAGAGGTAACTTGGAAACATGTTTCAAAGCAAGTGACTGGCGATAAGTTACCACAAAAAATAACTATTGATTACAGTTTTTTAATACTCCCGTCTTGACAGAGTTGTTAACAATCCAGATGTCATTTGATAAACACCCCCATAGTGGAAAGCTGAAATTATGGCCAAACACTTCTAGGCTATGCAAAAATTTTAGAAAACACAGTGACTTAGTAGGATACAAGGCTAGGAAAAGAGAAGGCATTCTGATAGTAGTGGGCTACATTGTTTATCTTCACATGGGATTTCATGTACCTTTGCAAAAAGCTCTCTATCATAGCAATGGATTCCATTATTATTTTTCTTATGACTTGAATTTGTGTTTTATTGTCAGTCATCAATGTTTGTTTAGCATGTGGAAAAGTTCTATTTAAACATTCCCTCAAGCTACTTGGCTGAACTTGCTGTCCATTGGGTGCTTCAGAGGATAAATTATTGAAATCTAAGCAGATTAATACCTCATGCTTATTCCCATGGCTAATGCACAATTTTGCGGTTGGAATAAGAGTTTTAGGCCAGAATTTTGAGTGATGTAAAATATTGCCTGCATTACGAAGTAAACAGGTTCAAGTTGGCTTTTCAATTTGGGAGGAGCCCTTAAGGATCTGTTAATGTGGGAAAGATGGGCTGGTTGCCCCTGTAAGCCCACTGAGCAATTTTCCAATAACTAAAACTCAAGCAGGCCAACTCCCTAGTTAAAGGGGTAACCTAGGAACTGAGAAGAGATTTAAAGGTATTTCATCTGGTTCCTGAATATCTTCACATCAGGTAATGTTCTTCTGGATTAAATAAATATCTTCTTTAATGGGATAAAACTGTCTCTAATTTATGCCAATTCCTGGGCTGCTTCAAAGCATTGTTTTCCTGATAGTTAGAAATTTTCTTGTAATTTATTTTATTTTCTACGAAAAAGAACCTTTATCAAGATACTCATGACAGTTATTATATATAAAATATTTTATAGATAAGATGCAGCATATTTCTGTCTTGTTTAATCAAGATATGAAATGGATGTTAAATGTCTTCAATCCTGTAGGTGCCACATCTCCTTGATTTTATTAACCCTTGCCCTCTCTAACAATTGGGCCCTACTTCTTTATGTCGACAGAAACTATTTGTCTCACTGCTTACAATTCATGTTAAAAAGTCTTAAGTTATGGCTTTTGAAATCAAGACTGACAAAAGAACAGTCTTTTTTTTTCCCTTATTCTAGGTAGGTATCTTCTAAGTTTTAGAATTTCATAGTACACTCCCGATGTCTAAAAACCACTTTATAAATACTCTCTCATTTCACTTCAAGAAAACAGGGGAAAAAATTCCAGAAACTAATCCATTCTTACAAAACTAAGATCTGGATAGAGAAATAGCTCTGTAGTACTGTGGTCAGCACTGCTGGTTCCCCTCTCCACCCACTGCAGCCCAAAAGCAAGAAAGAACATGGTGATCTAATGCAAAGTAACTGAATGTAGGTCTCAAAATTTTGGGTTCTCAATCCTATCTGAATCTTGAAAGAGTTGTTTTTCAGATATTCCGGTTAGCCCCTGTTTAGATGACAGCTTTCAAATTAGGCCACTCAGATTGAATCTAGGCTCCTAAACCTGAAATACCTGATTTAGGTCCACAAAGTCATTACATCTGATGATCTAAATGCTTCGTGGAGCTGTCAGAATACTTGTAATATCAAGAACAGTATTAAATATAGCTTCCAACAGAAAAAAAAAAAACCCTGCTTCTGGCCCTGCCTCTCCTGTTCTCTCTTACTCCTACTTTCTACACTTTTTAACTCAAAGATTATCCTTCATTTCAGCAATGGAGTGTTAAGCAAAACTCAACGTGTAGCTTGACACTACTGTAGTACAAACTGACTGTGGTTTGGACTGTGCTTCCAGCAATATGTACAAAATACTGTACTTAGGACATTCTTTTTGTCCCTCTTCTCTTAAATCTTCTGCAAAGCAGATTTTAAAGAGCAGGCACGACCTGGCTCATTGTGCTCAACATCTTTTATAAACTCAGCAGTGCTGTGGAAATCAAGGACAAAAAACATTCTTCTGCCTTAACATATCAGAAAGAAACAAGAATTCCACAGAGACAGACCTGAGCATTGTGGATGTATATAATGGACCAGAGCCAGGACGTGTGTTAGGTTAATTACCTCAGAAATAGTTGAGTAACAAATAGCAATGATTAATTTAATAGGAAAAAAAAATAAAGGTATGCGAAATGTTTCAAACCCAATGAAGATCCTACTGTAATTATTTCCTTGTGCTTGCTAAATCTTTCATGATCCAGATGCTCTTCCAATAACTAATTATATAACTCACCACACTTCTCTGATTTAACTTTTAGTTATCTGCTTTGGGGAAAGTAAGTACTCAAGTTGGTTTGGGTTTTTAAACGCAACTGTAGTTTTTCAAATACAGAGGTTACAACTTACATTATCTTTTAATTATACATTGCATTCTAGAAAGTAATTCATTCCACAACACTCAATATAACTGGCCATTCTGCACCCAGGAGAGTTACTGTTGGAATGACTGGCATGCAGTAGGCTGGAACTGAAGTATGTTCACCAAGTAATAGAGACTTCATGAAAAGAATCAATGATCTGGTTGGTAACTGTTATGATAACATAGTCCTACAAAAGTAAAAGCATAATATGATACCAGGAGTGAAATTAATAAGGCCTGCTCATTCTGAATTATAATAATGATATATGACTTTGATACAATTCATAATGTCCTGACAACATATAAACAAACTCACTGATTAAAACTATTCACGTATGGCCTATGTTTACAGGAAAGGCCAAGAAAACAGAAAGAACATGCATTATCTTCATAGGGACAGGTGACATTCAAATTTCGAAGCCACCAATTGATACCAAATGATGTTGATGTTAAAACATGCTTGAAGCTAACTTAAATGTTCAAGGTGTTTTTGTTTCAAATTCAGTAGGGGATGAAAGACCAGCATTAAAATTCAGGAAAAACTATCTACTTTCATTGCACTCCTAATGCAAAAGGCAGAGGAATTAAACCCAGGTCTTTTGTACTACATCCCCATACAATTAAATACATTTCTTAACCGGTGCAGGGTTACGATCACAGCCTTTGTCCTTATGAATAGTTAATAATTCAACAGGCAGGACTAGCAAGGATTTCTCTTCAAAAATTTTTAAAGTCTTGTGGCTATAGCACCAGCCAAACAGCTGAAAATGAAGATGGAAATCTCCTCAGCCAGAGTAATTTAAACTGTCTCCCATATTTGGGGAGTGCTCTTATCACACAGATACTGTAGATAGGGTGGTATTTTCTGTTGAAAGAAGACCAGTCAGTACAATAGTTGTTAAGCCTTTAGGGGAAAAAACAGTTTCCCAGCATATCATAAAGCATGTTCTGTTTAGCAGGATAATGTATAATACTCTCTCCCTTGTTTTGGAAAGACTTTATTTGAAAGGTATTGTGGCCAGGCTACTAGCTGAAAATATTGCCAACTTCTTCAAAATTATTAATACATTACTACATTACATTAATACATTGTGATGTTTCTTTCACTGTACCTTTACCAAAATGGATGCCTACATATTTTGACCATACAAGATAAAAAAATAACTGTCTTCTAGTAAAGTGGGGGTTGGGGTGGGGAGGCGAGAGTGCATTTTTTTTGTTTTGTTTGCTTGGGTGTGCTGTTGTTTTGTTGTTAATTAATTACTTGCTCTGACAAGGCTAAGAGAATGGAATCTATCTTTCTGGAATATTCTGGAAAAACTATGTAAAAGATTTTCAGGTTGCTTTGAAATTCCTATTCAGAGCACAAGTTCATATGCAATGGTACAATATCAGTGTCCAAAAAAGCCACTGGAAATGGTATGATCTAGCAGCTTAATGAAACAAGCAGAAGTTAATAATCTGATTAAGCTGGTGTCCTGCCTAGATATAAAAGCTTCTCATAGAATTTGTATATAAATTCCATATGCCCAGTACCAGAAGAATAATATTTACTTCACTGCAGTTAGGCCTGTTTAACAGAAGGGGAAATAAAGCACAAAAATTGGCCTTTGGGAATGAATACATGAGCAGTTGTACAGAATCTGTATGAGGTGAGCACTGACAGAACCACCATAAACAACGTTCAGTAATAAGAAGAGAGTTTTATGTTAATGTTTCTTGGCCTGCTTTTGAAGAAGGCTATGTCAACAATCTTAATGGCAGATTTAGTCTCTGCTCTTGTAAATCACTCGGGCTGTAAATAAAAATCTGTCTACGTGGACATCTTCACTGGATTAGGACTACTAAGTGTTGTATTTTTGCTGGAAAGATTATGAGACACTTGAAACTATAAATCTGAATACATTTGGATACCAATCAGGCAGTTCTAACACCAGCAAAAGTCTTGCTAACTTGAAGGGAGTTTTGTCTGTGCAGAAAACAGAATTAGCCCCTCACATGGTTATTTCCTCAGAGGAAATATTAGTGGACTGAAACACAATGTATTTCTTCTGAATTTAACATTATTTGCTAAAAAAAAATTTCTCTTATTTAGTATTTCCACATCCATATAAACTCTTTGTGTTATTACATATGTCTGAAGTCCATTGACTTGAGGATCTTCATTCTGCCTTTAAACTTACGTTATTTAGAGCAGACATTGGCTTCTGATCTGACACCATTTCCCAGACTTTTTTATCGTGCTATTAACTTATCATTAATGAGAATAACCCACATCAGAACAGCTGTGATATAGCTACTTCCTAGAGCTGTGTGCTAGGAAGCATCACAGTTTCTGTAGAAGTAGCGTATTTATAAATGATAGGTGTATTTCCACTTTCTATCTGGTGTCTTATAAAAGGCAATGAAGTAAAGGGAAAGAACTAGTATCTTCCTTAGCAGTTTCCATTAACAAAGTCCTTTTCTAGACCAAGAAAATTAAAGACATGATAGAAAATATCTCCTAACGTAGGTGAACAGCTACTGTATTTGAGAGTCTCATGTAGATACTCAACAGACTGAACTAATACCACAGGAAGAGTTTTGAATTCTAGCAATGATCTTAATTACATAAATACATGAGGAATTTAGAGCTAATATCATGGTTTTTATTCAAGTCTAGAAAGGACAGAGCAACCAGTGCAGAAGTCTCCAATCTCAATGCCAGTTTTGCTCTGAAAACAGTGAATTCACTCAGTATATTAGCCAAGTAGTAACAACATCAGACAATTGCTACTAATTCCACTATGTAGAAGAGGATTTCGGCCTCCAAATTGCATTTTAAAGGTACTATTTTAGCGTGAAAACAGACACTTCAATTCGTGTCATGCTTTGACAAGAGTAGGTAATGGAAAAGCTGTAGAAATTAAAAAGTAAAAGATTTTGAAGGTTTTATATGTGCACTGGCTTTCCTACATCATTGCATATGTCTACATGCATCCTCAAAATATTACTTTCAAATGAAAAGTTAACAGAAAGCTTAAATGAGTGGTTGTATGTGGACCAAACTCCAATGGTGTAGTATTTATTCCTGCATATGTACCAAAGTCTCATGCTTATCTTACTACAACGAAGATGGTTCCTAGAGCAAAATTAAGTGAAACTAAATGAAAATATTGCTTTGTGTGTGCAGGATAAGGAATAACTTCCCTTTAATTCTCTCCCTCTTTAAGAGGTTTTTACCTCTGCCAGAAGTGCCTTTGACAAATCCCTGCTCATTTCCTTTCCAAGCTTCCTGAAAATCTTAGTTGGAGGCCCTCTAGTTTCACAGGAGAAGAGATATTACTTTGCTCTTTGAGGGGAGGCCCAGTAAAGAATACTTTAACTTTGCATCATCTTGCTGCAATACATGCAATCAGTACATATCATTTCCCCACAAGCTTTACTCTGTTTCATCGTTTCGTCTGTTCACTCTGTAATACCATTAGTTCTACAGTACATTTTTTTCTTAATGTGGAAAAATAATTACATCACGCAAATATTGTTCTTCTAGTGCTAGGCACTTTATATTTCTGTTGGAATTTCAAGAGAAGCAGCATAAACATCAGCCACAATTATTGAAAGTATTTCCTTGTGTTAACATTACTTAAAATAGTCAGTTTTCAAATGCTTTGAACAAAAAGTTAGACTAACTTGTATGAGATGTCTATCTTTGCATAGCCTAGCAGATGTTATTTGCTGAAGACTTTTGTGGGAAAAGTAAACTGTAGCTGCAAAAGCCAACACTGACTCTGGTTTAAAATATATATGTTTATTGATTCCCTTTTGGTTGACAGCAAGAAACTAATAGGATCCACATAAAATATTCTTTCCTGCAATAAATACTTATGGATGGGTATCACAGCTCAAAAAATTACTGGACCAGTGTTCTATGTAGACATGTAGGCTTACGCCAGACTTTCTGGTACTTCCCATCTTTCTGAAATCTGAGCCAACATATTGTGAAGAGTGTCTTGGTCTACATAGGGTCACAGGGGAATTCTGAAAAAATCATGTAGATGGAGTTCTCTGTTTGCCTGTTTCTCTTATAGCTCAAAGCAAAATCTTCGTGTTCTCTACGTGTAGCAGAAGTTTTCATATAAACGAGATGGGAAAGTGAGTGTCGTGGTACAGCCTCAGCTGCCAACTAAGCACCACACAGCTGACCACTCATTCCCCTCCTGCAGGACAGAGGAGAAAATTGGATGAGTAAAAGTGAAAGAAACCTCATGGTAGCAAAAGCTACACAGGCAAGCAAAGCAAAACAAGGGATTAGTTAACTACTTCCCATCGGCAGTCAGGTGTTCAGCCATGGCCAGGACAGCAGGGGTCCATCAAGTGTAACAGAAGACAAACATCACCACCTTAAAATTCCCCCCCCTTTCTTCTTCTTACCTCACCTTCAGATGCTGAGCATGATGCCATATGGCATATAATATCCCTTTGGTCAGTTGGGGTCAGCTGTCCTGGTTGTGTCCTCTCTCAGATTCTTGTGCAGACCCAGCCCACTCGCTAGTGGAGGGATGTGAGGAGCAGAAAAGGCCTTGATGCTGTGTAAGCACTGCTCAGCAATAAAAAAAACATCTGTGTATTATCAATACTATTTTCAGCACAAATTCAAAACATAGCCCCATATGATCTACTATGAAGAAAATTAACTCAATCCCAGCCAAAACCAGCAGAGTGAGGAAAAAAGAGACATGGGGGAAAAGTGTGGAGAAGAGGCACAAAGTTTACAGCTGGTCAAAATTAACGTACACATTAAGGCATATTACACATCCCTTGGACTTATCTCCTTCGGGTATCAGAATTACTCCCCGAACTCAGATCTACAAGAGTTTTATTAGAGCAATCATTACTGCTTCCTCACAAAAACATCAGCAAAAATTTCCTACAATACTCTTGATAGGCCATTTAGAAATTGAGATACACTGTTTCATGTCCTAAACAGGTTTCTAATTAATTAAAGTGCTAGACTAGTTGGCATTTCCTCATACTATAGAGTAGAATCTAAATGGAATCTCAATTAAAACCAATTTTTCACCAAATCCGTCAACTTCCACAGTTCAAATAAAAGGAGAAATATATGACAAAGACAAAAAAGAGAGATTCAAAAAAATGCTTACATAGGAAACATAAAATGTGAGGTTGCAATAGCATAAATACTTTTCTGTAATCACTGCCCTGTTACAGACACTTAATGACATCAAAAGACACAAATCCTGCATTTAGTAGTTCTTATATTACATTGAGGAATATTTCAGAGATATGATTTCATGGTTGCATCACTTAATGAAGAGTTGTTTCTCTTTATGGAGACAAATACAAGATCAGTACCACACTTTTCTGTGCTCCTGCTTACTTATTTCCTGGTCAAAAATTAGCAGCTATATCACTCTCAGCTGCTGAGCATAAGTTCCTCTACAATTTTATAGCCTCACTTTGTTGCAGATCATTCATATTTAAGACGATTCATACAAGTACTAGCATTTTTGTTTGGATTCAAAGAGTGCTTTTGAATGGTAGCTCTCGATGATTTCTGCTTACCAGGCTTTAGTTCACATTGCAGGTGGTATAAGAGCATGCAATCTGGATTGCTTTCAGGTAAAACGTTTCTAAAATTATGCCTCAACAGTAGTGAGTTCTAATATACAGGAGCTCTAATGCACAGCTCTGATGTAGAGGACAAGACTAGCACTATTTTTAAAGAATCCTTTTCCCACCCTCCAGGTGGATATACATTAGAAAATGTATGATATGGAAGCTGGATCCTCAGCACCAGCTGTTCTCCTCTACAGATCTGATTTAGGCTGTGTTTACACGATGTAATGGTAGATCCAAGGGAAGATTTGTAGAGGAAAGCAATTCAAAACAGAGCAAAGAAACTTCTGATTTATATGATATTTTGGTGGTTGTTTTACTGAAATAACGCCAGTTTCCCCACTGCATTGAGAATCAATTCTCTGTGTCTAATGAGCTGTAATTAAAAATAAAGACCACTCTTCTCTCCTTTCTGTCCTGATGTTGCCTGGGATGGAGTTTATTTTCTTTCTGGTAGGTGTGTTTTGGATTTAGTGTGAGAAGAATGTTGACAATACATTCATGTTTTGGTTGTTGCCAGGTAGTCAAGGACTTTTTTGACTTCCTATTCTCTAGCACAAGAAGCTGGGAGGGAGCAAAGCCAAGATACCTGTCAGCTGGCCAAATGGGTATTCCTTATGATATGACATCGTGGTCAGTATATAAACTAGAATAGGCTGTGGGGGGGTGGTGAATACAACCGCTCTGGAATGAACGAGTTACCTGTGCTGTGGGTGGTGAGCAATTGAGTTTTGTGTCACTTCTTTTCTATTTTCTAGTAGTAGTAGTAGTAGCTCTGCTTTTGCTGTCCTGTTAAACTGTTCTTACCTGAATGCATGTGGGGGTTTTTTTTGTCTGTTTTTTGTGGGGTTTTGGTTTGGGGTTTTTTTGGTGTGTTTTCTTTTTTTTTTTTTTCTTAGTATCTCTCCCATCCCACTTTGGGGCAGGTGGGATGGGGCATGGCATGAGCAAGTGGCTGCATAGTCCTAGGTGGCAGCTGGGGTTAAACCATGAGACCTTCTCAAAAATGTACTTGTTGCTCATTTGAAGCTCGCCCTTCAATGTTTGGTAATTATCCCCACCATACTTCACGATTGCTTTTTTCTCAAAGAAGCAGTGCCAAAAATTAGAAGGCTGTATTAGTCTCAATTGCAAGGTATTCACAGGCTGCTTAATCTGCTTTGTAATTTCAAAAGGACAGTTCTTTTCATCTGCCTGGCTCATAAGACTCATGAAGTGAGTTTAGTGTTTGAGCTCTACCTGGAGGGAGAAGAGCTCATGACAAGTGTCCTGCTATCCCACATAGTACTGTGTGAACGCACTAAAAAAGTCAGCTAGGACTTGTATCCTGAGCAAGAGCATCTGCTGATGATGGGGAGTCATCCAACCTGACTGTCAGAAAAATCAGTCATTTTTCCTCACAGGCTGAAAGTCAGATTACTTGTAAAGAGCTCTCTACTCACGTCCATTGAAACCATATTCTACAATAGTTTGTTAACTAATGTTGCTTTCCTAAAGGCTTGTTATTTTAATGCATTATATATAATTTTTATGTCTCCTAAAAGAAAGAAAGAAACCAACTACCCTAGGACAACTAGCCAACAATTTAGAACAGGGTGCATGATCCCCTGCTCTTGTGGGTAGAATTTAGACACTGTTTTGTGCTCCTTGATTCCAGAGCTCAAGTTCAGTCACTCCTGAGGCTGCTAATGCACATGTGACTGATGTTTTTAAGTCAGCTTTTAATTCTGCAGAGAACCTGATAAAAACACTGATAAAAACAGACTGTTTGCAATCCTCTGTGGTTTTGCCTTCCTTTTTTTTTTTCTTTTTTCTTATTTTTCTTTTTCCCTTTTTTTTTTTTTGTTTGTTTGATTTGAAGATCCAACATCAGTCTTTGTCACCTTAGATTTCTTTGACTGAAATTAATTCACCAAGGTTTTTGAGTTTATTTCAGTGATTCCTTCAGCTAATATACTGGGTGTTTTTTTTTTTTTTTATTTTTTTTACAACAAAAAAGAGTCTACTTTTCCTCAAGTGCGGGTCATTTTTCTAATGGTAGTAGTGGGAACTCTGTGTGTAAAATAAGAGGAAAAAAAACAAAACAAAAACAACAAACCAAAACAAACAAACAAACAAACAAAATAACAAAACCAAAAACATTCTACCTTCTTCATTGCTCGGGTAAAATTTTGTAGTGGAAAGGCACCATAGAGATCTGAAGCTACAGTCTCAATTCAGAGAAAGTGCTCTTTGAACTCTATGAAAATGTTGGCTAAGGAATGATTGTAGGATATAATGAGTAAGACACAAAGGAAGACAGGAAGCTCACCAGTTGAGAAACAGCCTATGATGCCAAAAAGATACTTTTGTCAAAATATACTAGTTCAGTAGCAATTGAAAAGAAAAAAAAAAAAAGCAGAGTATGAGATTGAGGAGGCAGCCTTCTGGCTTCATCATGACCTCTAGAAGGTAAGGGGGGGTCCAAGAGAGCTGGTTAATGTTCAAACATCACTTCCTCCAAGCCTAAGACTGATGCATCCCTATGAGGAAGAAATCAAGTAAAGGGAGTAAGAGGCCAGCATGAATGAACTCCGGCCAAAACTCAGGTGGAAGAAGGATGTTCATGACATGTGGAAAAAGGGACAGACCACCTGGGAGGGATACAAGGAGGCTGTTAAGAGTATGCAGGGATGCAGTGAGGAAGGCCAGTCTCCACTTCGAAGCAAATCTGGCCAGGGAGGTCAAAGACAAGAAGAAGGACTTCTTCAAGTATATCAACAACAAAAGAAAGGTTAGGGAAAATGTAGGTCTGCTGCTGAATAAGAAGGGTGCCCTGGTGATGGATGATACAAAGAAGGCAGAGTTACAGAATGCCTTCTTCACTTCTGTCTTTACTGCTAAGACTGGCATTCAGGTATTCCAGACCCTAGATATAGAAGAGAAAGTCAGGCAAAAGGACGACTTTCCATTGGTTGAGGAAGAACAGGTTAGAGGTCGTTACACAAACCTGACATCCACAAATCCATGGGCCTTGATGGGACACACCCACGAGTGCTGGGAGAGGTGGCAGATGTTATTGCAAAACCACTCTCCATCATCTTTGAAAGGTCTTGGAAAACAGGAGAGGTGCCTGAGGACTGGAGAAAAGCCAGCATCGCTCCAGTCTTGAAAAAGGCCAAGAAGGACGACCCAGGAAACTATAGGCCAGCCAGCCTCACCTCCATCCCTGGAAAGGTGATGGAACAGCTCATTCTGGATGTCATCTCCAAGCATGTGGAAGAAAATAAGGTTATCAGGAGTAGTCAGCACAGGTTCACCAAAGGGAAATCATGTTTGATCAACCTGATAGCCTTCTATGATCGTATGACTGGCTGAGTAGATGAGGGAAGAGTAGTGGATGTTGTCTACCTTGACTTCAGCAAGGCTTTTGACACCATCTCTCACAACCTCCTCATAGGCAAGCTCAAGAAGTGCGGGCTGGATGATAGCACAGTAAGATGGATTATGAACTGGCTGGATGGCAGAGCTCAGAGGGCTGTGAACAATGGTGCAGAGTCTGGTTAGAGGTCTGTAGTTAGTGGGGTTTCTGAGGAGCGTTAGGTCCAGTCCTGTTCAACCTGTTCATCAATGACCCAGATAAAGAGACTGAGCACACCCTCAGCAAGTTTGCTGATGATACCAAGCTGGGAGGAAGGGTTGACACACCAGAAGGCAGTGCTGCTATTCAGCGAGACCTGGACAGACTGGAGGACTGGGCAGAGAAGAACCTGATGAAGTTCAACAAGGGTAAGTGTAGGGTCCTGCACCTGGGAGGAATAACCCCAGACACCAGTACAGGTTGGGGGCAGACCTGCTGGGAAGCAGCACTGCAGAGAAGGACTTGGGAGTTCTGGTAGACAACAGGTTGACCATGAGCCAACAATGTGCTCTTGTGGCCAAGAAAGCAAATGGTATCCTGGGATGCATTAAGAAAAGTGTGACCAGCAGGTTGAGGAAGGTTATCCTCACCCTCTACTCTGCCCTGGTGAGTCCACATCTGGAGTGCTGGGTCCAGTTCTGGACTCCCCAGTTTAAGAAGGATAAGGAATTACTGGAGGGAGTCCAGTGGTGGGCTACAAAGATGATGGGGGACCTAACGCACCTTTCTTATGAGTAGAGACTGAGAGGGCTGGATCTGTTCAGCCTGAAGAAGAGAAGACTGAGAGGGGATCTCATCAATGTTTACAAATATCTCAAGCGTGGATGTCAAGAGGATGAAACCAGACTCCTTTCAGTGGTACCCAAAAGTAGGATGAGGGGCAACGGGCACAGGCTGATGCATAGAAGGTTCCATCTGAATATGAGGAGAAACTTCTTTACTTTGAGGGTGACAGAGCACTAGAACGGGCTGCTCAGAGAAATTGTGGAGTCTTTTTCTCTGTAGACATTCAAGACCCACCTGGACACATTCCTGTGTGATCTGCTCTGGTGAACCTGCTTTAGCAGGTGGGTTGGACTGGATGATCTCCAGGGGTCACGTCCAACCCCAACCATTCTGTGATTCTGTAATGGAACAAGATTTTTCTCAAGAATCAACATGTTGCTGTGGGAGTTGAAAAGTTGAAAATTGAAAGAATAACAAGCAGGGAAAAAACCAACATTAAACAAACAAACAAAAAACAACCTTGGCAAAGATGAGAAAGCAGAAAGCATTTCAGCTGAGTATATAATGCTAACAAATTAATTAGAAAAAAAAAAAAAAAAAGTTGTTTCTGTAATAGTAAAGGTAAAACTCTAACAGGCAAGGTACATACCATGTGTGCTCATCAATAATATTTTCAGATGTGTTACAACTCCTTTCCTGGGTTGTCTTTACATGGAAGTCAAGTTTCATTGTGGGATGATCCCTGCCCAGATCTCACTCTGTCACAGAAGTGGGCTACATCTGTATAACATAGTAAGACTCTGTACTCCTGAGCTCCTGTACTCCTGAGCCTTCCAGATATACCATTAACATTCCTGTTTACTTTGGAAGAAGCAAGACTGAGCTAAGCTCTTGGTCATAAATGATAAGACAAATTAAAATGATACCTTAAAACTGTGTAAAGTAGAGTACCAACCAATTTTAAAAAAATTCCTTCAAAGCGAGTAGAGGAAGATGACAGAAAAATTAAGGCAGGCAAACCCAGTAAAAGTTGTATTGGGAAAGACTGAAGAAGGGAATACTTGAAATATATGAGCACTTACAAACTGCCTGTTTAAGATGACTGGCACCCTAACAGTTCTAAAGGAACACTGTGAACTTGTTGTATGAGTGGCATATTTAACTATTTTAATTCCTGAAAAAGTAGGACATACAGGACTGCAAGAGAGAGGAAAGGAAAGGGTAAAAGGGGAGAAGGAGAAGGAGGAAAGGAAAGGAAAGGAAAGGAAAGGAAAGGAAAGGAAAGGAAAGGAAAGGAAAGGAAAGGAAAGGAAAGGAAAGGAAAGGAAAGGAAAGGAAAGGAAAGGAAAGGAAAGGAAAGGAAAGGAAAGGAAAGGAAAGGAAAGGAAAGGAAAGGAAAGGAAAGGAAAGGAAAGGAAAGGAAAGGAAAGGAAAGGAAAGGAAAGGAAAGGAAAGGAAAGGAAAGGAAAGGAAAGGAAAGGAAAGGAAAGGAAAGGAAAGGAAAGGAAAGGAAAGGAAAGGAAGGAAGGGAAGGGAAGGGAAGGGAAGGGAAGGGAAGGGAAGGGAAGGGAAGGGAAGGGAAGGGAAGGGAAGGGAAGGGAAGGGAAGGGAAGGGAAGGGAAGGGAAGGGAAGGGAAGGGAAGGGAAGGGAAGGGAAGGGAAGGGAAGGGAAGGGAAGGGAAGGGAAGGGAAGGGAAGGGAAGGGGAAGGGGAAGGGGAAGGGAAGGGGAAGGGGAAGGGAAGGGGAAGGGGAAGGGGAAGGGGAAGGGGAAGGGAGAAAAGAGGAAAGGAAAGGATTTCAACTTCCAAAAATGTTGTGACCTTTGACAGTGACTACTTTGTATGCGATGGAGAAGAGAAACAGGGCAAATAAACATCCAGATGACTAAATAGTCCTATGAAATAAGCACTGTGAGTTTAAAACTAGTAAAACTTACCTGTTGAACATGATTTTTTTTTTTTTAATAGAATAACTAATGCCATTATTTAATAAGCTAAAAAGGTACGTAAGAATCTGTCTGCTTGAACATGAAGTGAAGTTTGTAGTGCTGTCTCTGCTACATTTGGATTCTGGTAAAATGTTGGGCTGTATTAACTTCCAGTTTTTACAAATTCAGATTAGTTTGATTTTGGAGATAGTTATCACTTGATATGACAACGTGGATGACTGTATACGAACGGTATTGATAAACAAAACAGCATTACAGTCAATGAGAAAGAGAATCCTAGATTAGCATAGGAATCTGTATTATACTAGGCCTTTCTTAAATTCATTAATGATTCCAGAAAGGCAGTAAACAGAGCTACTAATTTTCATAAATTAGGTTGAATTGGAAGGAACAACCATTACTTGTGAGGAACAGAAAAGTAATAGCAGAGGAAATCTGGAAAAATTAAATTTGTGAATAAAAAGTAATAAAATCAGATTCAATTATAAAAAATAAAAGGTAATGCACTCAGTACATTAATTCTAAATGCCCTAAAGCTAAGAAGGAGACCTAAAACAACTCTTTGAATAAGATAGTGAGTTAATGGTGAGAGCGAGCTAGGTACGAAGATGCCGTTTGCTGGAGTACAAAAAAAAAGAGCACTGCAAATGTGGCCTCTTTGTGTGTGTCTACTGCATCAGGAAGCCAGGAGGAAATGTCCTTGTAAAATAACTGATTCAAAGCCCACTGAAGCAAATGGAAGGACTCCAGCCCCTGTCAATAGGCTTGGATCAGGCCCTAGGCATGTCTGTGTGAAGTCACTTGGAACATTGCATTCCCTTTTTAGGCATAACTGTTACCACAAAGACACTGAGAAACTGAAGGAAGGCCAGAAAACTCTACTACCACAAGCACAGGAATTGGAAAGACTGAATTCAGGATGGATTGATTTAAATCAGCACACAGGAAGCTTGGATTTGTACAATTAAATATCATCCTCTTGTGCATTGTACTTTATTTTCCTTAAAGAAAAAATTATTCTTTCCAATAAATGAGAAGTCACACATGATGATAAATAACTTTTTTATAGAGCCCTCAAATTCAAGTTTTTTATTTAACTGACAAATACAGTTGTATACATGTATATTGAAGACAGAATGTAGAATTTATTCTTTCTGGATACTATGTCTAAGATTTTACAAATAGTTAATCTCATTCTTTTCCCCTGGTTGTTACTCATAGTCTGGAAAAGGAAAACAAGTTTTCTTTTTAAAAATTGTTATCAGTTTTTCAGTTTTGAAAGAGGTAGGTAATGAACTGAACCTATGGGAGAGAGGGGCAGAAATGAAGAAAATATTCTTTCTAGATCTCTGGGCAGGGCTGCAACTAGGAGCTGGTTTAGCTTTCCAACAAACTCTGGCTTTAGGCATGTGGCTGCTGACCTTCAGCAAGTTCAAAAGGTTTCTTGTCTTTCTTATGAATTTCCACAGCAGATATACACAGTGCTTTTAAAATGGCAAATTACTTTAAAGATAGAGTAACTTGGGGTTTTAAGAAGCTTAGATCAGATATATTATACAAATGTTACTATGGAAAAATATCATGTATACTTCTTGCCATATTTTCCAATTTTCATCCACTGGATTGCTTTACCATATCTTCCTTTATTACTACTAAACTGTTAACAGAGCTTGAGTGAGAGGGGAGCAAGGGAGAGCACTATGGTTACCAATTTACAAGTACTGAGAGAGCATAATTACTCAAGAGTTAGGCAGTGTGTTTTATAGCTGCCTATAGAAAGGGCTACTAACATAGGTAAGCAGGCGGGGAAGACAACATTTCACCATCATCTGTGCTTTCCATGGTGCTGGCCAGCATCTAGGTATGAGAACTAAACCATTCCAGCACATGGAGCTCAGTTTCCTCTTCTCAAGCCCATTCTCACCAGGGGGAGAAACTTGGGCCCTGTTCCTGAGTTTGCATGTTGTGGTCATGTTTAGGCCTCTTGCAGACAGAGGAGTTGTTAAGCAGCTGTGTAGGACATATAGGAACACCATAAGCTTGAGAAGAGATCTCATCTACAGTTACAAGGGTTAACAATATATATGGCATATTGTGAATAGACAAGAGACCTACCAGAACAACCATTCTTCAAAGTGGGCACCATAACACTTTCAACTACACAAACTCACAGAAAAATCTGAACAATTCAATGTATTCAGGCCAAAGAGTCTCAAAAATGCTCGTGGTTTTCACGTACTTATCATGCAACTGGTTTGATGCAGGCTGCTCCCACTGACTTCAAATCAACTTACAAAGTTTCATAGCTTTGAGAAACTGGTACAAGTAATTTTAAATTGCATATAAAAAATTAGTAATCCCTCTTAGTAGATGCAGGTCCAGATAAGCTTTTGTTAATTTTTCTATAGTCACACTTCTGTAAAACATGTTGTTTTAAAACATTATGGGTTTAGTCTGCTTTGTAAACTTGTTCGAGAGAGCAAAGCTACGTCAAAAAGGACTGATATAAATGGGAAAACAGACGAAGAGAAAAGAGGTATCATTAATTCTGGATGGACTTTTATTGACATGATCCCTGCTTATTTCCCCAAAATAACCCGAACCAACCAGCCAACCAAAAAAACCCACAACCAAAGCCAACAACTACGACCAACACCAAAAATTATGTTGGAAACATTTGAAAGGACTCAGAAAAGTTACAGGAATGTCTGGAGTTAAAGTTGAAAACAGAGGCAACTGTTTCCTACTCTTTGGATTAGGAATGTTGAAATGCTCAAATCCGAGTACCTCTATAGGATGTCTGTAGCTAATCATAAGGATCTATTTACTCAGACAAGTCATAAAATGAGTCACTGACTGAAAATTACAACTAGAAAATTTCAAGCTAGAAATAGACCTATTTTTTTTCACAGTAAGAAACATAATATCAGAGAATGTTATATTTTTCTTAAAATTAGGATGGAATACTCGGACTTTTTATCACAAGAATGGGACAATTAAAGACTTTCATTTCACCTGGTTCTTTGGTCTACTGCTGGCTTAAGACAGCCTTCATGACACAACTTTAAGTGCCCAAGATTTTGGGATGTCTGTCTTAGGCATGACTGATTGATTTCAGCAGATGTCTATTTCTCTGCACCAGCTACAGATGACTGATTTAGCCTGGGAGAGCTATAATTTGCACACCTCGGGCTGAGATGAATCCTGCACCAGTAGTCTGGCTAGACCTCCTTAGTTCGTGTTTGTAATCCACATTTCCAGAGTATCTTCCAAGCAAGTACTGGGGAGGTTTATGAATTTAAATTTTTACCTTCCAATATCCTCTAAAAGAAGGTATATTGAGTTAAGATTTAAGATAGCATGTTTTTCTAAAAAACATTTTCTAGCTCAGTTAAAACTTTTTATTTCTGTTATTCAGGAGTTATCCCAGTTAGTCAGAACAGCTTCTTCTCATCTTGGAATTTTATTATGAAATCTACTGAATGGAATAAAATTTTGTTATTTAGTTCCTAAGTATAGAGAAAAGAAAAATGAAAATGGGGAATAGTCTACAGTGCAGACACTGAGGAAAAAAGTTGCCCTGTTTGTACTTAATGTAAATAATTAATCAGGAAGAGAAAAATCTGTGGCATCCCTTACCTTTGTTCTGCAAAAAGGAGGACATAATCTGGAGTAAAAAACAAAACAAAACAAAAAAAGAAAAGAAAAGAAAAGAAAAGAAAAGAAAAGAAAAGAAAAGAAAAGAAAAGAAAAGAAAAGAAAAGAAAAGAAAAGAAAAGAAAAGAAAAGAAAAGAAAAGAAAAGAAAAGAAAAGAAAAGAAAAGAAAAGAAAAGAAAAGAAAAGAAAAGAAAAGAAAATCAAGCCACTCCTCAGGTATATTGTCTGAAGTACTCTATAGCCTTTATACTTCTCTCCATGATGAGGGAGGGGGTTAAAGAATCCATGTAATGATGTATCACCTCTTGCAGCTATTGCTGCTCTGCCACCTGTTCTCAAACAGTCATGCTAGAAGTCCCTTCAAAGTGAGCCTCTGCAGCGTATAAGACATAAACCCCTTCTAGGAAAGCTTTGTTCAGCATGGTCTGCATCTTCTGGAGCTACTGTAAAAATCTTGCTAGTGTTTCATTTGACAATAATGATAAACTTTTTTTCTAGTCACGGGGCTTTCTTCAGATGTTGTCCTGGCTCCGCAAGCACAAGATACTAAATGTACCTTGTATCTACATAATTAGTGTTTCATTAAGTTGTCAAATTTAATCAAGAGCTGAGGACCTCAACAAGGTCCTGTGAACCAGTTTGCTGTCTGATGAACTCCAAAAGAGAGGTTAAAATATTTGGATTTTAATGGCTACTGCCTCACTGTGGTTATTAGTACCGGATGAAATGATATTGCACCAAGTCCTGTGCAGCCTTTTATTGCAGGGAGAAAAATCATGCAGGGAGACAGAGAATAAAAAGATGGTCTTTTGATTAAGTTCATGTTGCTCATATTGAAAACATTACACTTAAGTGTCAGTAGTTGCACAAACAGCATTTTATTTCATATTGGACTTTTAAGATAGCTGGGTTCCTCTTGGCCTCCAGGATGTCTTGTCAGAAGGGCATGTAGCCACATAGGCTGTGGACTTGTCCAAAATTACTCAACATTTGGATCTTTGTGTCTCAGAGTATTAACCAGATTACAGGTCATAATCTGTAAAAGCTCCCCTGCCACTGCTCTGCTTGACTCCATTCCAGATGAAATCTCTTCAAATAAATCCTGAATCACAATGATACTGCTTTGTGTGTCTACAGCCAAAAAGAAGAGACTAGAAAGGAGGGGAGGGAGGGGGAAAAATGTATGTATATAAAGAGACATTTCCTTCAAGGGTAAGGACCTAAATTAATGAAGATCCTCATTTATAATCTCTGGAATTTTAAAGTATCTGTTCTTGTAAGAGAGACCAATTACAAAATTTAGGGTAAAGTAATTAATCTAGTGATCTCTCTTCCATTTGAAACTTCTTAATTTCTTATACCCTTTTCCATGGATTCACAATGCAACATACCTATGCATGCATCTGTTATTTATGGCAATTTAGAGCAATTACTTAATTAACTATGACATACGAGTTTGGTTTACATTGGGAGTATTAGGCCTGTTTTCTTTTAAGAGAAGAAAAGAAAGGTTAGGTGCAGACGATACACATGAAAAGAATTCAAATTGTTGTGTTGCATTAAGCCATTTACTGTTTACCATTCAAGACAACGAGGGACCAAACAACCTGTTTCTAAACCCTTCATGAAATGAATTCCTGCTCAGCTGCTTCCATTTATGGCAAAACCAATACTGAGCGCACAAGAAAGGGAAGACTACACTTGCACTCAGGGGCATAATTAAAGTAAAATGTATTTATAGAGTCTTCTATAATGTGACTCCCCACACCATATGACCACTCCATACAGGCTCATCCTTATTCGAAGGTGAAATTTAACATCATTAGTTCCATTACCAAAAAAAGCAAAGAACTACGGTGGAGAAAGAGAGAGTAAACAGTTTCTCCAGGATTACCCAGGAATGCTGTGGAACAAAGATTATCTGAGACCTCTTCATCTTAAATACCAGCCCACAGCATCTCAAATCTGGGCATTACCCCTCAAAGAAATGGAAGAAAAAAGAAAGCAGTTGGCAGTTTTTTTCTGGACTCATATATGTAAAAGTACAGGTTTAACACTAAATCCACTGCAATGTTCATAAATATGTAAATAATACAGGTGTCGGTCTCATTCTCAGAAATGATGTTTCAGTCCCCCTGATTTTCCTTCAGTGGCTTTTTTATGCTGAAGTAACTTTAGGAAACAAGACTCAAGAGCCTAATTCCCCAGTAACCTTCAAAGAACCCACTTTATAGCAAGATGAAGAAGGTCTGATTTGAAACTAAATAAACTTATTATTAATTAAAAGAAAAATAATGGCTTTGCTTAGATGTCATATTCACATGAACTAAAGTCCATAATTTGTGATCTAATCCAGCCATGTCTCCACTATGACTGTGTTCATTCTCAGCATCTTCCACCATCTTACCCAACCAAATGTGAGACCAGGAAGAACCCACCAATAAGTCCCATAGTATGCAAAGTATTTTGTAGTGTCTCTTAGCAGGGTCACAAACATCAGATCTAGGTTTGGTTGATTTGCTACACCCAGGATATTAGAGATATTAGAAAAGAAAGTTAAACTTTCTTGGTTGGGGATTTGTTTGGGATTTTTTTTTTTTTTTCCCTTGTTTGTTTGTTTGTTTGTTTTTGTTTTCCCATTGTCACTATTTTTTCAGGGATAAATCCTGCTTCATAGCAACCATCATGCAGGGAAAGGAACAGCTGCTTTCAAACTGGAACTTAACTCTAGGTTTTCAGATTTCCCAGATATTTTACAAATTCTTTGCATCATCTAATAGCAGTGGCATCTAGAAGTTTGTTATGAATATTATTGATTCTGGCTACTGACTAGAACATATTAATGATGCAGTAAACTCTAACTGTCCTATATGTAGAATGGGACCCTTCTGTACCTTCCAAGAAACAAGTCCTGATAGTTAAGATAACCAATTTTGGTAAAGCAGCAGAACTTTGAGAAAAACATTGACTGCTGGAAGTATAAACCAGGAAAACTATTACTCTACGTAATGTCTCTTATACTGTTTCCACAGCATTCATTTTTTACTACCCAGCTGCATGGGTTTGCATGCTCTCCCAGAACAGCAAGTCTTAATCTTTAGTAATACAGTAGTAGCAGTAGTACAGGGTGTTTCATAAATATGGACCCAATTTCAAAGCTATAGCGATTTTAAATTGGGTCCATCTTTTTGAAACATCCCATAGTGGTAGTAGGAGTAACACCTCAGATTTCTTACTGTAGAGGAGAAAACCACATTTTGATGCTTCATAAACTAAATCAGTTTCTACACTATCTTGTTGACTGTTTTTCAGACTTAGTGTACTAAGAAAAGTCTTGCACGTGAGATGCTATTACTCAGACTGCGAATGCGCTGATATTTTTTCTATTGTCTTGTAACAAACACTGCAGAAGTTAAAATATCAAATACTCATTAGTCTGACGGTCTCCCAAGAAAGTAACTGTAGCATATGTAACAGGCTGGTACCTAAAACATTATTGGTATTCTATAATAACATGAGTTTCTTTTGAATGTGTCTAGCCAGAGGAAACAATAAAGAACCCCGAGGTGGAAATCAGAATGACAGAACCCATTGTTTGTAATAAACAATTACCCAAGGAAGCTCAAAAGAAAACACACAACAATTAGGAAACCTGAAAGCCAGAGACTTGTGAAGAAGATTCCAGTTTGGGCTGGCAGAGGCCATGGATGGCCAGCCACAGGGTTTGGCTGCTTACCTTCTTAAACACTGCCTGCTTTCACCTGACATGATCTATAATGCTGTAAAGTAGTCAAACTTCAAGTGCCTTTCAGGTGCACTTCAAATTTTCTTTCTTTTGAGATATTCTTTGCTAGCAGAATTTTCCACTTTGAAAAGGAGGGCGCTTCCAAAGGATGACAGAACCACTCAAAACCAGAGCAAAAATGAAAAAAACTGAAGGTAAAACCAAAACAATGGTTTGGCACAACTCTAAGAGATAATGTTTAGCAGGAAGAATTTTATTTTCGCCTTTATTGAACAGTTTTATTATCTGACATGATTTTTCACTTTAATATTGCTTAAATACATTGTTTTTTCCTGTAATATGTGCTTACACAACAAACTACATGACAGGCTAAATGTGTCTCAAAGTGTCTTTGCGTTTGTATCATTTGCATTTTGATCTGCCCATGTGGGGTGTGCATATATCATATGGCTTGTTGCCAAGGCATTCAGCTACAACACAAAATGTTTTCAAGTTCAAAGCTTGTATCATTGTTCACCTCATTTTTATGTTTTACCCTCATTTCTGTTATATCGCTAGAAGATGTTTCCCTTGCATCAATAAAATCCTTAATAACTTGCTCACTTTTAAAATGTGCAAGCCATAAATGAAAAAAAAAAAAAAAAAAGACCAATACATAAAGATAAAAGACGCCAGCTTTGTGCAGCTGCTATATTCAGCTATTTTTAAACAGTCAGTGTATAAGGATCCAGAAAGTTCAATTAAGCCAACCACAGAGATATTATTGCCCTGTTAGTGACGTTGTCTCCCACCCCAGAGCACATCTGCAGACCCTCTTGCCAGGAGGGTTCCACACGGGCCTGGGGCTTCAAGGAGGTCTCCAGTTGCAAGATCAGAGCCTTTGTGCTGGCAGCCTCTGACAGAATAAATATATATTTTTAAAAATATAGGCCAAGTTACCTGAGTATGCTCTACTTGCATATAGTACCACTGGTCATCTTTCTTTTGTATGTTTCCTGGTATTAAATTATTCCCTTTCTTAGCGAAGCTTTTTAAAAATAAATAAATATATAAATAAAACATGATAGAGCTGCTTTTCCCCTCTCAACAGTCAGGTTTTTCTCTCTTGAGTGGTAATTGGAGAGGGGGAGTACAAATCTTGCTTTGAATTTCTTGATTGTGTTTTCATGCTTGTTGTAGAGGTTTTTCTTTTCTTTATATATGCAGAGTAACAACAGAGATTGGGAATAAATTCCACTTGGAATATAGTTTTTAGATGCCCTGAATGTGTCTATAAATAAGGCTTATGATTGAGTGGAATACAAGAGCAGAGGACAAATATCTCTGTAGGATCTAGAAATTCTATGGTTTTCTGATGCTCCTTATTTATTCAGCAATATGAGCAGGACTTCATTGTGTGTCATAACCTATGGCATCTGTGATGATTTACAGAGGTTGAGGGTTATATCTGCATACTCTCTTTTCTACTGTGTTGCACATCTTTTTCCTTTTTATACTTCCACTCTTTATTTTTCACAAAGCACCTACTTCACAGGCATTTGTACTAACGACAGATTGTTGGACCCATATGGTCAGAAAGATTGCATTAGGATACCTGTTTCTTACTGACTATATTGTATCTCACTTTAAATGGTGACACGGAACAAATACAAATCAATAAACCATGGTACACAACAGTTTGTGTTATGCTCGAAGAACAGATTGCTATGGTGATTTTAGGCACACAGTCAAAGGACAAGTGCTGTCACTGAATAAAGCATGTTATGATTAGACTTCACTACTCAACCCCATCCAGCTTCTGCTTGAACATTTAAAATCCAAGCTATCCTATTAATTTGGGATACATTATTTGTACAACAGAATGTGAATCCTTTTGTCTTTGTAAAAGAAATAAAAAAAAAATTTAACATGAGGAACTGGTGGAAAGAAATAATTTTCCATTGGGTGAAAGTCTACATTTCAGGAAGACAGTCTTCAACCACTGTGTTTGTATTGCGTTTGAAATTTTGCTTGCATTTAACTCAGTATAAATGTGATATGTGTTTATCTAAAAGGAAAAGAGATTCTTCTAGAGCTACTCCAAATACAAGGAAGTAGTACAGGGTATGTGTTGTAATAACCTTGCCCTTTTTCACTTTCTAGTGAACTGGAATATGTTGGAACATGTTCTGTGAAGCACATGTTCAATTATTTCAGTTTATGTGTATTTTTAATGAATGTGTCAAGTTATGCATGGGCTCAAGTTATTACCATGCTGAATCAGAGCCTATGAATATGTTTGAAACAGAAGGTTCCCTGAAATTCTGGAACAGACAATTTAAATTACACAGGAAAAAGAAAGGAAAAATACTAACAAATAGGTCAAAACAACTACAACAGAGGCTCTTCAGTAGAACCAGGAAAAGGGAAAGTTGATGAGAAAGAGTGTATCCAAAAAGTGTAAAGTGCCTGCAAAAAAAAAGCACTCGGCAGAAGAAAAATGGTTTGGTGGTAGGAGAGAAATACAGGAATTAACAGGCCAAAGCTATGCACATCATGGGAGAGACTTAAAAAGGAAGCTGTGAAACTGCACCTCTTCCCTCCTTCCCTTTCTCCCTCCCTCCTGTCCTTCCCTTTCCTTCCTTCCTCCCCTCTTCCTCATCCAGGGTTCATGCATGTGTCTCTGAAAAGAAATCTTGGCCAGCTAAGCAAAATGGAGCTATGGCACCAATTTCAGCTGAAGCTTCTTGACTCCATGACTTACTTGGCCAGGAGGAAGATGAGTTGACCACAATCAGATGCTCAGGGCACAACTCAGTGCCCAAACACAGGTGGCTATTGTCACTTTTGCTACCCAAGGATATCCCACCTGGGCTATGGTTGCCACTCCAGGAGCACATTGGTCTCCTGCAGGACCTGCCAGCTCCATGTCGATGGCTTAGGTACCACAGGGTGACTCAGGGGCTGCAAGCCCATGATAAGGCATCCAAACTGCACCCTAAATTCAAATATCATGTATTATCTGGAATGTTGGAGCTATTGACAACCGTTGTTTCAATGAATGGTCAAAGCTGTATGTAGGAAATAATCACGCATTTGTGCTAAAAGGTCACCAGGAGGAAAATGTAAAACTAAAATGTTAATTTTTTTACCATGTCTACATAGTAAAATCTAGCAGATCTACATACATTAGTCTATTCAGTACAATTTAATGCTGTTTCTGTGAATATTATACATGCTCCTTATGTCAAATATTTCCAATTTCAACTTAAAGAAAAGATTTCACAAGTGGAGAATGTCTCTTTTTACTAACCACAAGAAGATACTTAGAGCTGAGGACAATCACAGAAATTTTCAAGTTAACAGATTTTTTGGGTCAGTGTCAAATGTTAAACCAGGTTGTACAGAGAGCTGTAATCCACACACTAGTGCGTTATTAAATTCTGGAAAGTAATGAACTGGCACTGGAAGCGAAAAGGAAAAAAAGCAGTAATGTGGAATGGCCCCTTATTCAGGAAACTTTGAAAATGTGCAGCCATAATAGTTGTGGTGAAGTTCCTTTAAATGGGACCTCGGTATGCTGTGCAATAAAGTCAAAATAGGAGATTGTGGCATTCCAAGTCATACTGAATAAACGCATACATTGGGCCAAATTGTGGTCCTATTCACAAGGGAACATGTTTTTCCCCATTTTCAATAAAAAAGGGGGGGAGGTGGGGAGCTGAGAACACTTTTAAGATACAGGGCACAAATGTGTAATTATTCTTGGCTAACATGGTAGCTGTTGATCATTTAACGAAACCATAATTACCATATAATGGCAGGGTATTTATATGACAGATTACTACATTATTAGAGGGTAAGTGTATGATTATTTCTGTCCTCAAAATCAGAATAAAAAACACATGGAAGTGGAAAAATAAGTTGGAAAAAAGAGGGGGGGGAAATCTGAATTTCCCAATGTTACTCCCATACTGTTACTCCATCCCCACCTCAATCACACAGTGATGGCAATGGCCAACAGCATTCATGATGAAGCCAAATCTCTGCAGGAAACTCATGCCACAGAACAACAGAGGACAAGGCTCTTTGCCAAATGGCTACAGCTCTGGGCTTCATTGTACTTATAGTTCAACAGATTCAATAGCAATTTGGTCACTGGTCTCTTGTCCTCAGAAGACATTCTAGTCCTGTTTGCTTAGATGGATAGCATGTACGATGGATGTAAGAATTTGCACTCCGAGGTACTTAAATCCCACTTCTATGCTTTTACAAAAGAACAGTGAACCAGTGTGGATTTCAGAGCAATATCCATTTTGTACAGGGTGGAGAAGCTGAATTCTGCAAGACTACCTATGGGCTGGGCACTGTTTGGTAGGGTTTGACTCCAGTGAACGCTGCTGGTGTTCACCACCATAAGGAATTTTGACCACATAGTAAAGATTGATTTAAATTGTGAGAAAATACTTAAATGATTCCTTGTATGGGGAAAAATGCATTGACAATTTGTGAATTTTCAAAGTTACAGAGAGAGTTTTGTATGCTGAATAGAGTCTGTCTTGATCTTTGTGATGGTAACTTTCCGTGTAGGAAGCAATATCATATTGAAACTCAGCTGACTCACTGATTACCCAAGTCCCACATGGATGCTAAAAGAGCTATGCAATCATCTACTCCACCTGAAGTTTGCCTCTGCATCATCATAGTGATATTTCAGCTGTGTGGGAAAAGATGGCCAGTCCTTCTCTTTCCAAAAAGTGCTTGGCTGAACCAGTATTCTAAGTTACCAGTTATTGTAAGTACAAGAGTTTGGCCCTGAATACAAACTCCTGAATTTGGTGGGATACTTAACTCTGGTTTGCCTAGATTTTTGTCCAAGAGACAGCATTGTTGGAAATAATTTCAGTCTTTAGTTATTTCTCTCCCTTTCCTTCTTGAATGTCTTTGCAGAGCAGGAAAACAGACACAGGTAAAAGCCACACGCTGTTATGTTTGTTCAGGATTTATCCTATATGTCTGTAAAAGAAACACAGACTGCAAGAGAAAAGAATTTGGAGGCACTAAGAAATCAGGCTGTGTATACTTACTTAGAAGGCAGCTATAATTGCAGTAGCTTTGTAAATAGCTCCCCTAATAAACTGGTTATTACTCTGAATGGTAAATGATTGCTTATAATTCACTGCTGCTAGGTTATTTCTCTCTGCAGAGAAAAAAACCTCTAGTCCTTAAATGGGTAATACACCCACAATACTGCTGGGAATTTGGTTAAGCTAGAGTCTAACCCTGTTCTCCCTGACCTCAAATGGAGCCCCAGGACACTCCCACAGGCAGCAGTGTTCATTAATGAAAAGCAACAGGTAGGGAGCTAACTATGCATGTTGCCCGATAGAGTAATGACTTCTTAAAACTATTTCATTGATGTATTTTATTCAGTGTGGTCGGTGTCTTCTGTTAACTTCCCCACCACACCATGTTTACTCTAGATGAAAATTAATGAATGAAAACAGTTTTATGAACTGAACCCTCTGCTTCTGGTATGTCTTCATTGCAGGCTTCTTCTGCCTCTGCTATGCTTTTTAGAATTATAAATTATTGCAATACATTGTGCAAATGCCATGAAAGTAGCTCCTAGAGATAAAACAGAAGCTAAAGTTAATATTATGAAGCTCTAAATTCAGGAGATTGGAGTGTTAACATTTTTGCCTATTGGTGTTCTCCATAAAGTTTATTCATAGGAAGTTAAGTGTAGCTAGACTCTGAGTTACTTTAATGTTTTGCAGATCAAGTGTATTTATAAAATCTTCTCTTAGAAGGTGCTGGTTGCAGTGGAAATCAACAAAAATTAAGACATTCGGCACCAAAACAGGAACAATCTTATTCTTCTTCTTTTGAGGATGGTGATGTTTTGACTATTAGCATTTCCATTAGGAAAATAATCAAAATAGTTTTATCAAATCCTATTTAAAAAAAAAAGAAAGTCTTGATCACTCTACAGGATATCAGGAAACATTTGCCCTCTCACATCCCCTTCCTCCCCCAAACTACTACTTTAAAAAAAACCCCTTCATTAAATGCTGTGTGACTCTGCAAATCTTTTACAGCCGTTATAATCTTGTTATCAAGGACCCAATCCTTCTGGCACAATAAAATTTCACTGACTTCAACATAACATGGTATGACTTCAAATAAGTCTCATAAGGAAATGCTTTAAAATAAAGTTCAAAACAATCTGTAATTATGTCTTAGAAATGTGTTCTATTTTTCAGCTATTGTTATCTGTACTTTTCCTCATGCATCTATTTCTAAGCAAGGGTCATATATTAGTAATTTTATTTTCAGATTCTCCTGGCAAAAAATCAGAGACTCAGGAAATTTCCTCCCAAACTAAGGTCAGTCAATTTCCAGCATTTCAAATTCTGGCAAACCAACTTCTCCAAGGTCTCGTAAAAATTCTGGGCTGTTATCTCCATATGCCTGATAGACTTATTTGTGATCATAATTAAAACCGTCTGTCCTTTCCCTGTGACTTCAGGAGAATGGCAATGAGTCACAAGAGCTCTGAAAAAGCTAGAAGAAGAGAGGCTGAGGTTAGCAGCTCAGAATCACTTAATCTGCTATATTTCATCCACAGAAATGTAGATCTAAAGCACTTCCACCTGCTTCTTGATTCAGGTGACTTCAGAATAAGTCACCATGGCAGAAGGCTGCATTACAGTTAGCATCAGGAAACAGAGGTAGTCCTGGGCTTGGACTGAACCATATAGAGATGTAAAATAAACTAATCCACTTGATAGGGAACATCATTATCCTTATAACACTAATTTTTACTCTTGTATAATCTATTAGAACTTTCCAGTTGTATGTTTTCAACAATATCTGGGTAAAACATATTTTCTGAAATGCAAGAGTATGTGAAAAGTGAAATGCTGCATACATGAGACACAAAAATGACACTGAAACTGTCACTGGACTGTTAATAAGGGGAGAAATACTTAACCTTCAAAATTATAATTTAGAAAATTAGTCCACTATGATGCTGTTTTATTCTGTAGTATTTGTGACTGCTCTTTATTTCTCACACCTTGATATCCATTCTCCAAATTTCATTGATTTCCTGTTTTTTTCTTTAAGCAGTCTTTGGTTTTGAGGCTTTCTTTGCCACTTAGAGGAAGTTTGCTCACCAGGTGGGTCACTTCCCCAGCTCCTAGAGCCCTGGCCTCCTCCCCTTTAAAAAGGAGAATGAATTCCAGCATCAAATTGATCTGATGTTAGGAGATGCTGGAAGGTATAACCTTAATGAAAGCTTAATAAGCTAATTGTATTCCTGAGGATCTTCTACATTGGTTATCTGATGCAGAAGGAAGCAAAAGTGAATGTTTGACATGTTCCTTGGAAGTTCAGTTCCTCCTTGATGAATCAATTAGTTACGTAAAATTAAGCAAATGTTCATATACCCTTGTCCCGTCATTCTCAGACTAAATACCACTACCAGCTTTGGCTCCCTAATTTGGGGGAAAGAAGTTGAATGTCATGTGAGAATGACAGCATATGTCTGAAGCACCAGATTACTGGCTGCCTCCTGAGACTTGATAACCTTGGTATTCACTGGAGTTCAGAAAACCAAGTATCTCTGAAGATTTGGATTTTAGGTAGTATCACTTCTTATTTTCAAAAAGAGTTGGGTACTTAAAACTATTTGAGGACCTGGTTCTAAGCTCTGCACGGGGTCAGGCTTTTTAAGTAGAATAAGGCTTGCTGACCAGAGATGAGATCTCTATCAGTGTGCAGTGCTGCCCTAATAAAGCAAAACGTATATCTACCCTGAAACAAATACTCTACAAGGAACAAACACAATTCCTGGTATAATTCTTCTGAAATCATTGCAAGAGATGAAATTAGAAGGAAACTTCTTAGGGAAAATATTTTATTTTTAATAAATAATATTTCTTCAGCCTATAGTAATTTTAAAAGGTTCTCTTTTATCAATTTACTTTGATTTCATGAAAACATGTACAACTACTAATATAAGCAGGTTTATCAGTTCAATTTCCTACTGAATGTTCTTTTTGTTAGTTTTCTTTATTTTCTTTTTAGTTTCCTGCTTTATTATTCAGAAGGTTTGCACTGTATTCCTGTACATATTTGGTTTGGTGCCCAGAAATGTATTATTTTAACAGGGCTAGTTCATTAAAAGTTATTACTTTACAGGGGTTCTACCACGCATACATAATTGCATATATGCCCTTCTACAATGAATAGTGCGGTAAAGTTACCATAAAAATTTTTGGATTTTATGGTCTATCATCTCTGCCATTTCAAGTCATGTTGATTTGCCAGCATCTATCTTTTCTACTCCAATTATTTTTTTTAAAGGTATTAAGTAGTCAAAACATAGTCTTCATTCTTTCTTCAATAACTTTAGTCCTTCAGAAACTATTGGGACTGTGAATTGTCCTCCCTTTGTGTTGCCCAAGGAAGAAGCAAGCACAGCTGTTAAGACACAGAACTTGTTTCAATCAAAACCAGTAAGCCAGTTTTCAGTGACCTGCACAAGGATTGACTGTGGTACTCTCTCAAAATCTTTTTCAATTACTATATTTTTCAGTAACTCCATGTCATTCTATGAAAAGAGGTTTTGAGAATATCTCCAGATATACAATATAGTTGTTTTTTTTTTTCAAGACTTTGAGAAAGATTTGAATGACAAATTTTATGATGACAAGAATCTAAGTGCATTGTAAGCTAAACGAGTAAAAATGACATTTCCTTGTAACTATCTGTTTCTATGAAGCTGCATCTCAAAGCCATGTAAGGGTAGAAAATTCTACATAACCTTTGATGAGAGTTTGCATTAAGAAAACGAGTATCAGTGTGAGTAGTGTAACAGAGCATTGTACTAGTGTAGTTGGTCAGGAGCTAACATTTCTGAGCTGACCCGAAAAGCATGTTATATGCTGGTGTGACTTGAAAGATACATAAATGTCTTCTGCCTGCCATAAATGATTTGCTGCCTGCAGCTAAGGCAGAATGAACAAAATTGTCAATTAAATGTCCTGTCTCCATCAAGTGTAGTGTTTTGCTGCTTTGTTCTCATCAGTGCCCACATGGAGTTTTGGAGGGTAGGTGTGAGACTGCTTCAGCTAATCTACATTGGCTGACTTGGACTTTTTAAGTCCTATGTTGACTGGGTTGCACATACTTTGTTTATCTTTTGTTACCCTGTATATACCAACTCAGTTGGCTTATGTCCTTTGTCCCAGCATTGATGGGACATTAAGTAATATTTTCACTCCAGGGGTTCCACAAGTACAGAATGATCCTGACCTGCAAAGACACAAATGAAGATAAAGAATTAAGCATTCAATTAAATTTGGAATTGCAATATTTATGCTTTAAAATTAAAAATGTTTACAGTATCATTTTTAATCAATGGGAAATAGATCTAGGGCACAGAGAACACTTGAGAACTGTGAAGAAAAAAAAAATACAACAACAAAACTGCGTAACAGTTATAAAATACTTAATCACTTTGAACTATTTGTATACCTTCACATATGTAGTTCATATCTATGTATAGTATTTGCCCATTGGCTTTTTTTTTCACTGTAATGTGATTATACAGCGGTGTTTGGGGAATGACAGCACCCATGAAATAGTAAAGCAAAGGAAGTCTCTCACTCTGAACTCATACAAAATAGAGCAGGATCTAGTCATGTATCTGCTGGCTTTATGCGAGTTCCTCTAAACGTTTGAGAAGTTAATAGTGATTAAATTTAAGTTTAAAGAAGTGTTGAAGATTCCTTTACCTGATGATAAGTGGCTTAATTTATTCTCCATTAGTTAAATATTGCAAACCCTATAAAAGTTTTGTGTGTGTGTGTTTCACTAAAGTGAAGGTATTCTTGCTTTCATGACAAAAGAGGTTTCTTTCATATTTCTCACTTCATTTGAGAGAGAAAGGCAGTGAGTGTGTTTTTTACAATTGCTACCCTTCACATGAGACATCGGACTCCTTCAGCCTGATTTTCATGGCTATCCAGCAAAAGCAACAGCTTGAGGCACTGTTCAAAGAGTATAGGATATTTGGTATTTTGCCTAACATTTCTCTGTTGAAAACATGTTGTAGCATTATGTGAGCTGTGCTACTAAGTGGTATTGTACAATTATCCTAAAAGCCTAGCTGCAACATCTATTTACAGTGACTCCACCAGTCTCTGTGATACTACTCTTTTTTTTTTTAATAAATTGTGTGAAAGTAATGATACACAAATCTCATACTTTAAAAAAAGTCTTCTTTTTTTTCTTCACAAGACAAGGTTGTACTGAATCTAATCGCACTGTGTGGGATTAACTCTCTGTAGCCTGTTCCCTTTGACTTCAAAGGCTTGCTATCAAAAATTAATCTCCACAACTTCAATGAACCTTGCTTTTGATAATTGTGGGCCCATTGACTTCAACGAAACACTATCAAAAATTATTCTCATTTCACTTTAATACTCATTTTTAATAGCATCAGACCACTTATTCCACCATCATATTTTCAAGACCAAGTATCCAAACACTTTTAAAGACAAAATAAAACCTCAATATACCTCACTGAAAAATTGTTCCTTGTGGTTGTAGTTTTTTTACTGCACATATGCAGTACTGATTACCTCATCTGAAAAAGAAGCGTCTTGCAGACTTTTTGCTAGCACCCTTTTATAAACATTTTGGGGCAGGTGGGGTGAAGAGGAAGATGAAAACCCTAGAATAACATTTCATAAACAAATGGATCAGCAGTCTTATTTGTCCTTCATGAAAGTCATAGGAAAAGTCCAATATCTCACTCAAACCAGTTATTTGTGCCTTTTTTTTAATGATGCTCTGTTTTGTGGGGGGTTGTGGTTTGGTTTGGTTTGGTTTTCCTTGTTGTTGTTGTTTGGGTTGTTTGTGTATTTTGGTTGGATGTTTTGTGTGTTTGTTTTTGATTTGGTTTATTTTTTCAGTAAACTAGAGAATTTTTCCAAGAATTTAAACTGACTGGAGGTAGCTGGGGGAAGACAAGCATGTTTGCTTTTATTTGCTTCCTTGAAATAGACTACAAGTCCATTGTTACTCAAATTCATGACTGAACAAGGTATGCTGCTGTTCTAACCACTACACTGTACTATAATGCACTTCTTTTTCTTCTTGGTTTCTCAAAGGGTAGGACTAATCTGAAGCTTTTTTTTTTTTTCTCCATCCATCCATCCAGATCTCAAGTTTCCTGTCCAAGATACACACATGCCCTCTGATATTTATATATTACAATTTGCCTTGTTTGAGCTCTTCAGAAGTTGTCATTCATTTAGATGTTTTTGTTGTAACCACTGATTTAACTTGAAATCTATCCCTCTGCATGCAAGACAATTTTGCCATTTTCCTTCAGAATCCAGACAATTTATAGATGAGCTCAGACCAAATAAATCAGGCAAGATATATTTATAGGTCTACTATACCATATATATTAATATATATTTTTAATCACCATCATACTGTCAGTCTGCAGAAATATTAATAATTAGCTGTGAGCAGGGCATACACATCTGCTACCCAAGCAGATACTGTTGCTGGTATCCAGGCTAGGACACTTCAGAACAGCCAGTGTTTAGAGTCAGTCACTGCATAATGCCTGTGTCCATTAGTAATGAGGTGAGCCTTCCTCCTTTCCCTGCACTAATTCACCTGAATGACTATGTAACTATAATTATCTTTAGACTGAGCAATTTCTTCATGAGAGAACATTTACAGTAATTCTGAACAAAGAAATATAGATTCACACTCACATTAACTTCAGTACTTAGTGGCAGAAAAAGGCATTGACTCATCTTCTGTTCCACACCTCCTTTTCTCAGGGCATGAAGCCTTGGAAAATCCTCGGTTTTGCTTTCCAGATGAAGACTGTCTCAGACAGTAGTCTCCATTTGGGTTGACTAGATTTCTGAATATTCATGTATGAAAAATAGTGGTTTGATACTCAAAGATACTCATCTCCCTATGACTCTAAGTGAAGTTAATGGGGGAGTAAAATTCCAGTCTCTATATATGATAGTGAACATTTACCCCAGACCTCTTTTGAAAGGTTAGCAGTAATTCTGCCTTCCTGTAGCATCATAACTGAACCTAATAATATCACTAGGAATCTGCTTGCAAAAGTACATTACTTTTTAGACTAGGAAGTAAATTGTGTATGATAAAATGAACAATATTGAAATGCAGTCCATATCTGAAGAAATGTTGTTTGGTAATTATAAAAGGTATGGTCAAGTTAGTAAGTCTTGCATGTATATGGTATGTGTTTCTTTTTTTTGTTCTCAATGCTTTTTTTCCCTGAAAACCGTATTGAGGGGAATTATTTCAGTTCTTAAAGATCTTCCTAACTAAGAGTGAAGAGAGCAGATATTTAAAACTCTACAAATTAAACAATTTAACTCAAGCTGTGTGTATTCTACTAACCAAATGGCACCATATGAAAGTATTTACACTGTCTATTATAGATAGCAGGACTTAAAAGAAAGACAGAAGGATTTGCAATGTCAAACATCATGTGTTATAACAATGGATTCAAAGAGCTTGCAGCCTATCGAAAGTCAAATTATTTTGCATTATTCCCACTCATGGACTCTTCTTCACCTAAAAAGTTAACACAGAACAGTAATGTTAGTGGAAGTGGCAAGGACCCAAAATAAGAATATTCTGAAAGCTAAGAATACTATTGCTATTTAAACTGATTATTTATTCTTCCTATCTCCAGAAATGCAGACGCTGAAGTATTATTAATGTGTACCATAAAAAGTGTGAGATGTACAATAAGTTCAAGAAAAATCTTAACCTTGGTTTTTGTTGTTTTTTTTTTTTTCCTGCTTCAGGTGTTTGGTATATCAGCTTTAGTCTTTTCATTAATTCAAGATTTTTTTGCATAGAATATCTCTTTTATTATGCAGATATTCACCCTTTGTACTTTCTTATAAACTGACAAGAGCTGAGTAAAACTGAATAGAATTAAAAGTTCCATTTCAGAAAGAGTAATAGATTATAGTATATTCTAGGTAATTCTAGTTACTGTACTTGGTTGGCATACAGTGAAGGACTGGATACACAGAAAAACTGCTACTGAATTGATGGCATAGAAAATACCATGGTCTGTTAATAACATTCTTCAAGACAAAATTACAACTTTTTAATGAATTCAGTGATTGCATTTGAATATTGAAAGAATTACTGCTATGTGGTCTGGATATCCCCCAAAAGATTTAAAATTAGTTGTATCAATATGATAGTTTTTATCTGCATATGGTTTAATTATTTTAAGAAGAAATATAGGTTTAGTCCAGTTAGAGGAAGTAATTTTTCCTCTTATTTTTTTAATGACAAAACTTTCCATCTTGTTTTGAAAGAAAAACATTTTTCCAGAAGATTGTTGCAGAACTGAAAAGCTGAAAAGACAAATGGTGATTATTACAAGTTGCAACTAAAACTAAACTCTGTCATTGTGCAGATACTGACACTGTTGCTATAACATCTTACTTGTATGAACTCTGATATTCCTTCTTGTTCCGGACTGAAAAGGTCAAGTCTATATTAAATGAAATATGCTTGGAAGAATCTGTAGGAGGTTTTCTATAGAATTAGGGACCCATGTCAAAAGAAATGACAGTGTGGCTGGAGGAGTGCCCTCGTTTTTTCTTCTGTATTACGTATAGAGAAGAAGAAGGTGACAGCCTTAGCAAGTAGCAGCTTTCATCAACCAGTCCTATCAAGTGACTAGCAAAAGAGTCACTATTCTCTTAAAATAGTGTAGTGCACATAGACAAAGCAAATGCAGACATTACTGGTTGTCAAGTTAATAAAGACAAATGAGTATCTCTCTTGGGACAAAAATAAGAAACATACATTAAAACCTATTTAATGAATTTTGAACTAAGAGAAATTATAATTTTCTTCCTATAAACATCTATACCTACTCAAATGATACATACTCTCTAGCCAAATATGTGTTACCTCAAATGTGTAATAAATAGAATAATCACTAAATTCCATAATATTTAAAAAGCATATATTGATAATGAGGCAATCACATTCCTTATTTCCTTCAGAGTCCAGAATCTCTCCATCCAGTATGTTGCCAATACCTGACAGAGTGAGTTTCAAAAGTCACAAAGACATTTTGTGTGTTGACTGTTCATGTGTAAAGAAATGAGATCATGTGATGTATTGGCAGTGAAAATAGAAGAATGTTAGGTAGTCTTTTTGGGTAATTTCCAGTGAATGAAGTATTCAACTTTTTTTTAGATAGAAACTACAGTCCAGAACACTTTCTGATAACAAAAATACACTTTGAAGTGGTGAGAACACTTACAACCAAAGAACGAAAAAGAAACTCACTCTTAGAGTTCAGCAATTAATGACCAGTCTGTAGGCTACCCTGCCTGTCAAAATGAAAATCAAAGGTCCAGCAGTGGACTGAAAGGATCTCAGATTGTTTTCTGGTTTTGTCAAAATTAAATTCCCTAAGGAAGGAATTCTGAAGAGTGAAAAGTAAAGGACACTTGTTTGGGTGCTGCATATTGGGTACAAGTAACATGGATGGAGGTCTAATCGTGAAGTGAATAAAGCTATCTCTTTAAGGTTTCTGATAGACCATGTGTAAATACTAGAAAGGTTTGTTTGGTTTTAAACCCAAGAGAAGTTTGAAATGGGAAGAATAAGATTTGAGATGTTTAAACTTTGAAGGCCTCCTGTGAGTATGCTCAATACTTGAATTTCTTGTTTAAGAAAAAAATAAAGGAAGAAATTTGGACAATCAGCTTCTTAACAGTGAGAACCGAAACTGCAGAATAATAAATAGTTGCAAATAAGAACAGTATTATGTTCGAGATTCCTGTGCCTAGACAGAAACATTTTCAGTCAGGCTAGCCTGCATTCAAGTCTTTGACACATGTATTTCCTTACAAGTTTTGATTATTTTTGGAAAAGCACTAGGAACAAAGATCAAAGTATTTATTTCTGACTCTTATGCATGCTTGAAGTTACAGAAACTGTTAGCAGAGTCCCAGATTTACATGGCTGCCCACCTGGGACCACGCTATACAGGCATATAATGCACTATCTTCTTCAATCAGTGAAAAAATAAAGCTGCTGTTATAAAACAAGAAAAAAAAAAAAACAACATAACAACTGTGGAGAAGTATGGCTTTAAAGACCTAGTACGGCTTTAAACTGCACTGGATGCTTACAAACTCTGCTGCTGAAAATTCCCAGCTCCCACTTATGACACTGTTGGTTTTGGTGCTGATTGATACTTCCAACGTGAACTATAAGGGAGGAAACACAGGTAGGCTTGGAAATTTTCATATGTTCACTGCTTCATGACTCAGCAGAGCACTGCTGGTAGCTACAAAAGAAAGGCCACATTGGACCATGGCCTGTCTGAAAGGGCTCTGAAAGCTCAGTGCTTTTTTTGTTGTATGTATAATTAACCTGGATTTGTTCATTAAAAAAAAAAAAAAAAAGAAAAAAAAGGGCATTAAGAAAAACGAAGCATGGATGGTTTCTGTTTCTTCCTTATTAGAAGGGAATGACCATTTCACGATAAGAATCCTCCTTTAAGCACAGTCAAAAAACCTGCTGACGGTGACTTTCCAGGACATACCAACAGCTCAACAGCTGCTTTGGTTTAGGAACACTCGCAGAAGCTGAAAATAAAGCTAAACAAATAAATAAAAGTGGAAGGTATGTTGACTAGCCCGGTGTCCTTCACAATTTTTGCATATGTTACGGACGAGCAGGACCAAAGGGAATTACCAGATGAAAAATCGGAATGAGGTGATAGCACAGGATAATACATTGGTATCTCTTAGAAGCCCTGGAGATAAAAAGCATCTACATTATTTGTTTTTCTACTTTCTTGAATTAAACTTCTTATCAAACTGTGTGGCATGAATCAGGTTTTTGTGAACGTAAAAGCAGCACAATTTAGTTGTGGTCTCCATGACCCCAATTTGACACCAATGAAGTAGCAGATTACTCTACTTTGGAGACATGACACTGATCTTGAAGACAGGAGAAATGGATACACAGGTGCTAAAACTGCCTGGGGGGAATATCGTAGATTACACGCTCTCTGCAGAAACAGGTACAGTCTGGAAAAACTGCCTGGCTGCCCCTTGACAGCTGGGCCTGCTAGAAAATTTGTAGGGGATCAACACTGCAGGAAGCCTCTGGTGCCAGGAGCTAACTCATTCACTAAAATTTGGGGGCAAAGTATACAATGCAAGAGAAACTGACTTGAATATTGGAAAAATAGCTGTCCTTTGTCATCATGCAGTGGGCCAGAGGCGCTCTTTGCCTCCCATATAGAGCGAATTAGGCAAGCCGGCAATAGAGAAAACCCAATACTCCTCCCCCAGACAGCTTCAGTGGCCAAACCAGAGCCTACATACATACCTTTGGGCACATCAGCAATGTATCACTCTTCCTGCTCTGTGGAGTCACCATCCTTGTACGGCTCTCAGCTGCCAGTACCAATGAGCGAGATCCTCAGATGAGCCTCCAACCTCAGCTGCGTTTTCCCAGTGGCAGCGCTGCGTGCTAATCGCTGAGCCATTGGGATAGCCCTGTAGGGCATTCTTCTAATAGTTTTTCTAGTTCTTCCACTGATGTCCTTATACATCTTTTATGATTTCAATAGTGATGCTACTTTCCCCAGGCACTTTCCTTCTATCTTACTCTCTGCTTGCTTTTCTTTTGAATGCAGGGGGGAGGGAGCTACCTTAATCTTGCCCTTCATTCCCAGCACAACCTTTCAGAAAAGACATTTCCCTCATCTGCTCTTCCAACCCTGAGTACATGTCAAGGAATTGTTAAGATGGAAAATATTTGAGTACTTCCTATTTAAGTTTTGATGGTCTTTTTCCTGACTTCATGTTCTATTTAGAGGTTTTTCTTCTAAACAGATGAACAGCCAGTTCTTCTTGACTTAAAATTAAACTCCAAATATTTTCTTTAAACTGCACTCACTGCTTTTACAAAGAAATGAAAACAAAATGCAGCACGTGACATCATTTGAAGGAGAAAATTATGTTATCTTACATAGTTCTAGAAAGAAACTGTATTGTTTTAACCGCAGCTCTTCTCTAATGTGCACTGCTGATAAATAGTAAAAAGGAATTCTTTCCTAACTATGTCTTTCTCTCGCATTATACATATATAAATTCCTTTGGGAATAACTTTAACAATATAACTCGGGATATGAGGTAGCTGATATACGTGAGGTATTAATATGAAAAATATTTTCACTGCATATGTATTATAAAGCTCTTGGAATATTGCAACAAAACTATAGGTCAGTTAAAGAGTCTCCTTATCCGTGTTCTGCCCATAATTTTTTCCTGCAGGTCCATCTTCTCTTGTTTTCTTCTCCTCTGTTATTTTCATTTCCCTTCTCATCTTCCATTCACTATTATTCAAGGCGCCTTTTGAGGAGTTTCTTTTGCTTCACAGTGACGATACATATCAATAGCGGCAACTGAAGCAACAGTCAGTGGACACTTGTAGAGATGGTGAGTTGTAAAATAATAAATCGAATCTTTAATACTTAGACAGAAGATGTGGACTTTATCTGCACTTAATGGGTGGGGAGGCTGATTACTCATTCATAGCTACGCCACTTGTGAATGATGAGGTCACCTCTATCTCAGGAAGATAAATGCTATATCCTGTTATGACATATTCCTTTTATATAAAATTAGTTCAATTTTCTCACTAGTGAGGAATCAGTATAACTAAAAGAAAAAAAATCACTTAAAGATAAAGGCATTTTTCTACTGTAATTCACTATATATCCTATTTTCATTTTATTTTATTTCTGTTCTGTTTTGTTCTATCTTATCCTGTTCTACGTATAGTATTTTACTCTCTACCTAAATGATATCTGACTAAAGTGAACCAAAAATTAGATGATACAATGAAGCTTTGTAGCATTTTCTCTCATACCTGTCACAGGCTCCTTCCAACAGCAGATAATGAAAATTCAAAGTCAAACCATTTAACTTTAAGTAAATGGAAATGAATTTCCAGAGAAGAGATATTTTTTCACCTGTGAAAGAAAGGAACAGTAGTACACTGCCAATGTGAATAAAGATATAATATATAATTGTGATAGATAGGTATATGTGAAGCATAAATATTAAATGTTATTATATTACACACCGTCATGTGGTTTTAATTTTTATCTTTACTATGTTTTTGCCTAAGAGAGGAAGGTCTACAGTACATTGTTAGAAACAGCAGTACTCTATTAGAACATTTCTTAGCTTAATCAATACTAAAGCAACTTGCAGAATATCTTACAAGAGTAGATGATATTGAGACAAAAACTGTGACACTTAAACACTGGAACCTGACAATAATTTGAGCAAAATGAGAAATAAACAAAATTTAAAATATTTGGCTTGATTCTTATCTCATTTACACTACCACATTGCACCAAATTAATTTAAATCCATCATAGTATGTTGTAGCACTGGTGAATGTGCAGCTAATTGGGTCCACACTATTTAATATAGCACATACTATAAGCTTGATGGTGGGTATCTTCATCAGCATATAAAATAAGCCTCAGAAATTCTTACTGGATTTTACCATCGTGATTAATTTGGGAAAAGGATACAAACAATTAAAATGGAGATTTCTTCAAATATGAGATAATGCTTTTTTTATTTGATATATTTTAAGGGCTATATAAAAGAAAATGCTTCTGTATTCTGTAGACATTTACAAACTTACCTTTGAATCCTGCTCGTCTTACAGCATACGAAACTATTTGTCAGTAGTTCCACTGACTCGGTAGGACTACTTGCACAAGCAAAATTATCAAGACTCGCTTTTCAGTTACATTAACATTTAAATTAAGATATTAATCAATAGTCATAAAAGATCTTATTAAATATCTAGAGATCCTGGTTTCGCCTATGCGACTGGAAAGCAGTGACTTTCCGGACTAAGCTGAAGCAAGCTTGGCTAAAGACAGGCTCTCTGTCTTGGCAGTCCCTTTGAAACTTGAATATCTGCTTAGAGTTGCCACTGTAGAGCAGAGAGTGACAATCAATGGATGGGGACTTCGACATGATTACATCCACTCTACTGCCTGGCCATACATTGACAAACAAAACTACTGTAATGGAGTGATCATTTGGAAAATGGCTACTGCCCACATTTAAATTCCTTTCAGTGTTATGCCATAGCCAATTAGAGTGGTAGCCCAGCCTATATTCATGCCAGTCTTGTACTATATTGTAAGAAAAAGGAAAGGCGCAGCTCAGAAGTCTTTAATTATTCCTCCAGCCATTTATTGACCTCCTCTCTAAAGGCCATATACAGGCCTTCATCTGCATGCAAAATTCCTATTGACATCACTGGGAGGGCCACAGGCAGATGGAGGGTACTTTGTAAACCTTACATTTTGAATACGTTGTAAGAGAAGGTGCAGAATTCACAGTCCTTTAAAAAAGTGAGCAGCTTTATCTCATATTGCTCTTTAAACATGGAGTTTTAATAACATTTTTCCTAACAATAACATCCCCCCTCTTCTCTGCAAGCTATCTAACCTACACGTTTCTGTAAAGTCTTCATATTTAACACTCAAACAATTGATGTCCCTATAGTATAAACAGGATAGATAATGAATATAAGTGGGATAGAAAATTAATCCTACTTGCGAGGAAAGAGAGTCATAATTCACTTAGGCTTCTCAGCTCTTACGTTATGAGGTCTTCAGCTAACTCATGGGATCCATTCCACATCCCACAGATGCTCATTATGAATTCTTTTTATGTGCAACATGTGGGGACTAACCAGTTTCATATCTCCTGGTATTAGCTGCAATCCAAAGCATTTTGTATTAAAACAGAATGCAAACACAGATGCTATTTAATACAAAGGATTTGAATGCAGCCTCTGTTTTAACATAAAGTTGGTGTGTCTTAATTTGTTTTGGAACAGAAATGGAAAGAAAAGTCAAGATAAGAGGATATTGTTAGATTATGAGCCAAGCTATGATTCCAAGAGGCACACAGTTGCATGGGAAAGGGGAGACCGGACCAGGTGACAGCTTTGATTTATGGAAGCGAAGGTTACAATGCCTTTGGAGTGATGGGACAGCCTGGGACATCTTCCCCCTTTGGAGGTGCTGCATAGCCTTTCTGATATCATGCATCTTCTGAAGTGCAACCTGTATTTGTCCCATGCAACTCCTCTTTGTATGGGCCTCATTTTCTTCAGAACACACTCAGCCATACAGCTGCTGTTTGTGTTACGGTGCTCTAACCCAGTGTGTCACTGTGAGCTGTCCACTCACCAGGCGGGCAGAGTCCAGTTCTCCTCCACATGCACGACCCATTTTAGCTCCAGCAACCAGCAGGTTGGAGCTACAGGTCCGTGGTTTTGGAATCCCCCAAGAAGATTTGGGGAGATGTGGCACGACCCTACTAGGAGAAGGGGTCCCTTTTTCTCCTCTTCCCCTGCTGCCCCTGACTCGGCACACTGCTCTTCTACCCCCCTGCTCCCCGGAGCTGGCTCCTCACCCCTTTCCTCTCGCTGCAGAGAGGAAGGGACACGGGGTGCAGAGAGGAGGTCTGCCTGTGCCCCCTCCCACACCGGCTGCGGCCCGCACACCCGCAATAAGGCGGCGGAGCCGCCGGGTTAGGGGTTGAGGGCGTCCCGCTGCCGACCCGCGCTCCCCTCCCAACTTTCCGCGTTTACCTCTCGGCGAGAGGAAAGGGGTGAGGAGCAGCACCCCCCAAACACCATGACCATGAGGGCTTGTCTGCCTGTGCCCCCTCCCACGCCGGCTGCGGCCCGCACACCCGCAATAAGGCGGCGGAGCCGCCGGGTTGGGGATGGAGGGCGTCCCGCTGCCGACCCGCGCTCCCCGCCCAACTTTCCGCGTTTACCTCTCGGCGTCCACCCCCGCGCAGCGCCGCGGCCGGGCGGCATCTGCGGCGGGCGGACCCGGCAGGGTCAGCGGCGCGGCCCCGGCGGCCTGGCGGAGCTGCGCAGCGCCGCGGCTTGGGATGAGCACTTCGCGGAGGGGGAGGAGAGGAAACCTGACCGGAGCTCAAGGCGCGGAGCGCTGCGCGCAGCCCCGGGCTGGCACAAAGGGGCCGCGGTGCTGCGGCCGCGCGTCCCTCGGGGACAGCTGGGGAAGAGTCGCCCTCCTCGCTTGCTACTGGTGCGGTGCTTGGCGCACCCGGAGGGGAGCTTTGCAAGAGGTTTTTGCGCGGCTCTCGGAGGTATAATTGATATGTTAAAGCAGCAGTAGGGATCAGTGCGTGCACGCACACCACACACCTTACAAGTTTGACTAGCAATAACATTGCTGCACACTAGGAGGGGAGGAGAGTCAGCTCCCTATAATAGGGAACAAACTCTGCCATTGCACAAAAGCGGCGCATTTCCTCGCTTGTGAAAACCGTCCCTTCATATGAAAGAAAGAAAGAGGAGGGGGGGAACCAAAAGCAAGTTACCAAGAGCAAGAACTTGTGCTGCAACAATCCCCCACTCTTCCTCTTCTCCTCAGGACTCTGGGAGCAGGGATATTCCTCCCCCTCCCCCCCGCACAGTTGGCGCTAGCCCAGACTGTGGTCAGCCGCCTTTATTATTACTTCATTGAGACAGAGAAATCCTCTAAGACTTGCATTTTGGGTGGAGGGTGGGGGGTGGAGGGACGAGGAGGAGGAGGGAAAAAAGGCAACATTTGCTGCTCATCATTTTCACTGCACCGCTAAAGTAACTGCGCCCCCCTCTCTCCTCCCTGTCCCTCCTCAGCTCGGATTTTTCTCTCATAGCTACAGCTCCAGTGGTACTAGACATACCTTTTTTGTTTTTTTTTTTTTGTTTTTTGTTTTTTTGGGGGTGTTATTCTGTTATTCCACCCTTCCCTCCACCCCCCAAATCTTCACGCGTTGCATGTTTGCAATTCGGTAAAAGCCCCCCCCCTTTTACCCCCAGCCCCCCCAAACTCCTCTCCATCTCAGCCCGGCAGCTCACATCAAAGCGCCCTTCCTCACTCACAGCGGCCGCTACTCACTAATGGGATTGCAGCGTGCCTGGCTCCGCTGCTGCAGCCGCCGGAGGGAGAGTCGCCGCTGCTGCACCTCTTCGCCGAGACTCGCCGGGTGCTGAGCTGCGGGGATGATCAGGATCTTCCCGGATTTCAGCGTGCAGGTGACGGCGGCGGCGGCCGGCGGGGCGGCCGGGGGGGTGCCGGCGGCCCCGGGCATGGGGCGAGCAGGCGCCGCGGCCAACGGCAACCCGCAAAACGTCCAGGGCATCACCTCCTACCAACAACGGTGAGCACCGAGTGGGAGAGGGGTGTGCGGCTCTTCCTGAGGCTCCCTCACTTGCTTTTTCTTTGTGCTTTTGTTTCTTTGTTTTCTTTTCTTTTTTCTTTTTTTTTTTTTTTTTAATCTCTCTTTGCTGTTTGTTGGGGGGGAGCTTGGTTGGAGGGGAGGGGTTTTTTTCTTTTTTCCTTTTAAATTTATTTTCATACAGCATCTTTTAAAATGCACTGAGAAGTAAACACAATCTCCTAGTTTTGTCTTGGATGAGCTGGAAAGCAACAATACAAAAATAAAAAAAAAAAGAAAAAAGAAAAAAGTGAGACCCCGGCAGCTTAGCTTGGCTGCTGCAAAGTTTGGGATCCCGTCCGCTCATCCTTTCTAAAGAGGAATTTCTCAATGTCAATGCCTTGTGCAAATCCCAGTGTGTGGCAGCCAGGGGGATAATTGATCATGGTATGCTGATTGATAATTTGCTTTCAACCAAGAAAGAGAACAATTTTCACTTGGTGTTGCACACTTGCAATTCCGCATTGTAGTTTAACAGTATTATCATGTCACCTGTTACTACAGGGAAATATAGCACGAAACCCTAAGTATACTCAGCATTGTTATTTTTTTTACCTTAAATGCATTCTAATGCAAATGCAGGAAATTCACAGAGAGCGCCTTTAGGAAGCAAAGCCTAGAAAGTTGGCAGTAAGTCATAATGAAGTTTAAAGACCTTCCCCATTCCCCTTAACAATTCATCGATATGTGCTGATACTAACATGAAGCTTAATTAATTACCTGACATTTCTTTGTGTTTCTATGAGGCAGAACCTGAAGTCTGAATCTGTTAGTTTTCTCTGTCATAAGGTTATAACCGAAGCCGAGTCTTCAAAAGAAAGTAGCTGACAAAAGACAAATGTAGGCTGAAATCGGAACAAAACCTTTGCAGTTCTCTAAATGCAATAAAATTAGTAGTGTCCCAAGTAGCTTGCTGTCCACTATTGCATTTAATTTAATACTGAGAAAAAAAAAGGTATAATCTCAAATATCCAAATAAAATATCTCTATGATGTAAAAGAAAAAAAAAACAACAACAAAAACCCACAAACCAACACGAAACATAGAAAGTTTCAGCGTAATATTTCAAACTTAATTGGTTTAGGAGATGGATTTAGATAATCGACCATTGCCTGTTTTGTTCAGCAACTTGAAGTTGCTTCCTATAGTTTTGGAAAACATATCATGTATTTTCCATTTGAATGAAACGTTTGATGGTAACTTTTGTAGGCTTTATTAGAAGAAAAATTAATAGGAAGCTGATACTCCTGAAATAATCCCTGATGATGCCTAAGCACTTTCTTAGCTGAGAAACATTTCAAACTAAGCACGAGTCTTGTTTTGCTCAAGCAAACACACGGATCTTTCATATATATATATACACATATATATATATATAAACTTGAATGTGAGAGATATACATAATGGATTAAAGTTTATTTATTTTCATGGTTTCGTATGATTTTTGTCACTTACAAAATATTAAAATTACAATGGAAACTGACGGACACTTTAACGAGGAAGTACAGGCAGCAATCACAATAGTTTAGTCTGTGAAGTGGGGAAGTCAAGGGTCAGAAATGTCAGATTGGCTTTTAGACAAATGAAAGAGACCTCTGGAGAGTTTAAGTTAAACAGAAATATATAGACAAGGCAATTTTTTAGTACTTCGCGTTTAGTAGTTTGATTATGTCAGTCTGTAATCAGGAAGAAGTTGTAAAAACAATACTTCTCTGACAAACTACTAACACCTCTAATCCAAATAGCGCTTAGCAGATATCCAAGTACTTTGACTCATAGGAATCCAGACCAGTCTGGATGTCTCGCACACTAACCTAACAAGGGGAAACATTTTTGCACTTCTTCCAAATTTCTACTATATATTATCGACAAAACAGCGTCTTCTACGTCGAACGATTTTTCTTCGTGATTTCTGGAAACTCTTAAAATGTAGCAGACACCGACACCTTCTTATGCTATCGCAAAAGCCGAGGTGACACCTGTTAACTTTTAAAAATTTTATTTTTTGGAGGTGAGGAGACAGATATGCCGGCAGGTAACGGGGTGTGGTACTTCCTAGACCCCCCGCCTTTCCAGTTCACCTCCACCTGTACCCCCGGCCGCCTCCCGCAGCCCCAGCAGCGCGGACAGTCGCGGTACCTCCGCCGCGGGGCCGCGGGACGCCAGGCTAGGCGGCCGCCATCCTGCTGGCGGCTGCGCACGTGCGCAACGGTTGCGCAGAGCCCCCCCCGCGGAGCTGCGCGGGCGGCCCGGGCCGCTCCGCGCAAAGTTACGCCGGCCCAGTTGCCGCCTGCGGGAAGAAACCCTCGAGCCCCGGTGCGCGGACGACGCCCCGCTGCCAAACTTCCAGGTGCTTTGCCAAGTTCTTCCCCACCCGTTCTACCCTGCGGTTCACATGCGCGCTCCCTCTCCGTCCGCGTGCCCCTCTCCCCCCCAACTTTCTGAGTTGTCGCTGAAAGGTTTCTTATGAGTAAATCTCCCCGACATTCGGGGCTTGCTCCTTTCCTCCGAGGAGCCGGCTGGATTTTCCCTGAGAGCAGGATCAGGCCCAGGAAGCTGTACTTTCAAGGCAGCAGCAGAGCAGCCACAAAGTTACCTTGGAGATGGAAAGCTTTTAGTGAGGGAGTGATTTCTGCTTTAAAAGCTCTCAGCTCTCGGATTTTCCCGATGTCCTGGAAGGAACAATTAAGGTAGCGGTTTCTTTTCCCCGCTCCTTTATTTCATGATTAGTTTCATAATCTCTAATAAAACAGCGTGAAGTGCTGTACCCTTCCCAACAAGGCGGGTCATCACTCTCCGTTAACGTTTCCAGCATTACGTCCTTTATTCCGCCAGCACCTGGCGCGTACCCTCAGGACGTGCGTGCACGTTCTTACAGGGGGCCGGGGAATACGCGGGGTTCCCCCAGGGTCCACGCCGTCCCCGCGGGCGGGCGCCAGGCACCCCCTTGCACGGCCCTGTGGGCCGCAGGGCGCTCGTATCCTCCGGCTGGCGGCCCCACGCCTGCCCGCGCCCGAACCGTGTCCCCACCCGGGCCCGTCCTGCACCGTGGGAGCCCACAAGGGACACGCCGCCTGCGTGCGGGTGCCCCCGACGTTCTTCTGCTCCCGCAGAGTTGCAGAGAGTCCCTGTCTCCCTCAGCCCCTCTTCCCTGCTGGAGCTCAGACTCCAGAGGACGAAAGTGTGCGAAACTGCAACTGAGTGGCGTTGTTGCGCCGGCAGCAGAGGCTGTGTCCCCTGCACACAGAGTGGGAGCGGAGCTGGGGAAGCAGCTGGAAAATGCCCAGAAATACTTTCACAGCGGTCAAGCCCGGAGATCACTGACTCCCCTCCTTCCCTCCCTCGCCCCCGCCCCGCTAGCCCCATGGCCTGGCACCCCGCGTAGCCCGGCCCGCGGGCGCGGGGGTGTGAGTGTGTGCGAGAGAGTGTGCGTGTGCGTGTGTGTGTGTGTGTGTGTGTGTGTGTGTGTGCCGCACCTGCCGGGCGATGCCAGCGGCCGGGCTGCCCGCCGGGGCTGCGCCGCGGCTCGCTCTCCCCGCCGCCGTCGCCGGCCGCCGCCGCTGCCTGCGCTGGGCATGTCTCTGGGGCCGGCGGGGCCCCGGCTCCCTCCGCTCCTCGGCTTATGGACGGCGGCAGCGGCAGCAGCAGCGCTAACAAGCAAGCGAGCAAGCAACCTGCACCAGGACTGAGCGGAGGAGTGGGAGCCCGCGATGCTTTGGCCTCAGTACTTTTCCTTAGCCTGTCTGGCTAACCAGGGCCATTGCTGCCGCCGCTGCTGCTGCTAGACACACAACACACACCAACATCAGGAGGGGAAAAGTAAGGGAGAGAAAAAAAAAAAATCCCAGGAAGATGGCGCCCACCAAGCCAAGCTTTCAGCAGGATCCTTCCAGGCGAGAACGGTAACACTTTCTCTTTATTGAACCTGCAGCAGCAGCAGCCGCAGCAGCGCCGGACCGGGCCGTGCCGCCGCCGCCGGGGCCGGGGCTGGCTGCCATGCCGGGGTGGGGGGACCTGCCGCCGGCACCCGCTGCTCGCACAGCCGGGCACCGGGAGTTCCTCCTAGTGCGTACCGCCAGCCGCACGCACACACACAGACACACGCACACAGACACACGCACACACACACAGGGCGAGCCGCGCAGCAGCAGCCCCGCTCCGGCAGCCGCACCGCCGCTTGCCGGAGCCGGTGCTTGGCGGGGCGCGTTGGCGAGCGGGCGTGTGTGTGTGCGCGGAGGCGAGAGGCCCCCCCGGCGTCCCCCGCCGCTCGGCGGCCCCGTGGGCGGTGGGGCGCCGCGCCAGGCCCGGCTTGCCGGGCGGAGGGGCCGGCCCCACCGGTGCGGTTCAAGTGCGGCTAGGCCGGAGCGGGGGGGCCGCGCCGCCAGCTGCGCCCGCGGGGCTGTCCGGCCCGGCCCCCCCCTCTTCGCCGTCGGGCGGGCCGCGGGTGCCGGCGCCCCCCGGGGTGGGCAGAGCGGAGCCGGTGCGCGGGGAGGCGGTGCGGCGGTGCGCGGGGCCCTGGCAGGGAGGCGGGGGCCGGGAGGCGGGGGGGGGGGGATTCGCGCTGCCCCACGTATGCTTCCCGGCCCGTCGTCTGCCCCATATACTTTTGTTGGAGGAAAGCACTTGCTATTAATCTGCTCTGCTGGTGACACGAATTGCCCGTAGCGGATTTGTTCTAGTAAAGTGAATCTTTCTAGAAGTGACTGGTAGGAAACAAGAGTACAAGTTCATTTGATGTTACTTTGTGATTCTTACAAAAGTATTCAAAGCTCCATTGCTACGCTGCGATGAGATGTATGCCCAGAAGAAGAACAGCCAGAGAGTTTCGGGTGGGCTTTTTCCTCCCCCACCCTTTCAGCGTTACAAGTGAACTTGAGGGTAAGGGGTGAGGAAGGTTCCTGGTTAGTTGTAAAAATGGAAATTAACATTTAGACAGGTTTTCAGAGTAGCTGAATCGTGTATCATTTGGTGTGTATTTCACAGCACAAGTAAGTCTGAAAAATATTGAAACAAAAATAAAGTCTAGGGAATCAGGCTTATTTTAATCTTAATTTCAAACTTACTTTTTTTTTTTTTTTTTTTTTTTTTTTGTAGGATCAGCATTTCTAGTACAACTTCTAAAACCCACAGGTTTTATCTAAATAGCTATGCCATTTTTCCTTAGGAAGAAGACTGCCCAGTATCAGAAAACCATATATTTCATATTCACCACTGAGGTGTTGGTGTGGCTGTTTTAGATGCATTAGTATTAACTGTTGCACTTTGACAAGGCTATATTGATATGTAGCAGAATTTGGAGATACCTGTAATAGGAAAACAGTGCATCCTCAGAAGTCAGTGACTTAACTTACAGATTTTCATCTTCATCTATATATATATATTTTTTAATTTCCATTTTAGTGGCTGCAAAGGCGTTCCTACTGTGTTAGTAACACTATAGCAGCAGGCTTTTCTCCTGCAGAGTTCTTTGTTGGAAAAACAATTTGTATCAATAAGCCCTCTTCCCCTCCCTCAACAGACAATTCTGCTGTCTTTCTGAGAATGGTACTATATTAGTACTAAGTGTGTTTGCCAGGATAGCTTCAGTAATCTCTCCAGCAGAAGCATATTTGTGTGCCATTTTGGGAATTTCTCTGAGATAGGAATCTTGAAGATAGAATTAATTTCTAGGGGAAACTTCATAGCCTGTGCATGAGTGCTTTCTTTATCACCTGTCTCCATTTGGCATTCGGAGAAGGTAAATCAAAGTGCACGATTTGTTATTCTGCTCCACTTGAGAGCTGAACTAAATAACACTTGGTCTGAAATTCTGATTGAAGTTGTAGGAGGATATACTGTATTTAATTTAATGCCCTTTAATAGCATCTTCTTGTTCAGCTCTGATGCTGTCATTTTAAAGGTTGGATCGGAGTAGTTTTTCCCTGTAGGGAGTGGGAGGAGTAATCATTTCAGGGGAAAAAGTAGTCTAAATTCCTAGAACACTAATATCCACAAACTTGGCCTAGCGTCCAAGCAGTTGTTTTTTGCCCTTAGGGTTCACTTTGTTATCACTCTTTACAATGGTCTGAATATTTTAAGTATAAATATTACGTGTAGAAGTTGATGACATTTTTTGTAGCAGAAATAATGGCAACCTGTTTGTTCTTTTAACACAAGTTTTGGAGAAGATCAAGCAAGGATTCGATAAACAGGCATTCATGTATGTTTTATTAAAAGTTCTGTAGTGTGCTCCTGAATTCTTGCATTTAACTGTTTATTTAAGCTGTCTTTGTACACATCCTTTCAGCTGTGTGAGCCAAGCAGCTTGAAATACAGGCACAGATCAGTTACTTAAGGGGTTTTGCAGTTTCTTCTCTTAGCTACTATTTCAGTAAACTAGTTCTCAGGGAATCCTGTAAGTGAACTTCGTGTCCATGCTCTGATTAGTGCTCACTTCCACAATATTTGTGTTACATTTTTTTCAAGCCAGAGCTTAGTGATTACAAAACAAATGCAAAAAGTAGCAGTCTCTGATGCCATCAAGCGCTTGAATTGTTTTGAAACTTTTTTTCACCTGTTTAGGTTTTTTAAAGAATGTTTGAAAAGTTGCACACTTAATATTTGTTTGTTTTTCTTTTAAACTCTGAGTGTTAGCAAATTTTACAGTTATAGGAGCAGTTTAGGGTTTCCAGTTGTGTGGATATATAACCAAGAAAATTAAATAGACAGAAGTGTCACGCATATGATATGACAGCATTGGTTTGTAAAGCATATCATAATATCAGAGCGCTATTGGTTTAAAGTGAAAGAGAAGAAAACCCTTTATTTTGGCATTTCTTTCTAGAGCATGAGCTTAAACATAGCAGTGATAAATGATGATATGCATTGTCTAACACTTGCTTTTATATAAATAGCTCCAGAAGATTGCTTAAATGATAATCGAAAATATGAAATAGGGTGGCCTTCATATCACAAGGCCAAGGGTCTACAAATGGAAAAACTGAAATAATGAAATATTTCCAAGGCAACAGACTGTCAACAAGAACAGTAATGCATGGGCATATCATAGAGCTACCAGAGAGGATATTAGATCTTATAGCTCTAGAGCCAGGAGTTATAATGACCTTTATTAAATAGAGCCCTCCCACATTACAACAATCTTTCCAATTTCTGATTTATGGATTAGCAGTCACACGGCTCTTCATAATTTGAAACATTTTCCCACCATATTTGATTTGCTGAATTTTTCTTCACTGAAATCGTACATTATTTAGAGCTTACATGAGAGTATTGATCAACAAAAGTTATATTACATATCTTCAGTAACTAATGGGATTCTGAATAACAAGGTTTAGTCTGCAGCAGTGTTTCTAAATTCTTTAAAGCACAACTGTTTTTTCTTACAAGTAATTTCCAGTTTGCTTGCTTTGTACTGATGTAACAGCAGTGAATTCTAATGCTATGTTATAAATAAGTTATAAATAATTAGAGAGTTGTGTTAACAGATTAACGCAGCACCAAGAACCATAGGTATTTTAAAGAGAATATCAGGATAGATTGTTAACATCCATCTTCTTTTATTAGTGTCTCCCTTGCATTTCGAAGTCTAATATACTGGCAGTTTCAAATCACATTTGTGTGAAACTTGGCACACAAGTTGCCAGCCCAGATGGGAATTTTACTGTGAGAGTGATGTAAAACAGTTGTTGAAAACTGACATTCTAGGGATTAGTTTCATCAGCGTCCTTCCTGAAAAGTACAATTAGTTTAAATAAATATTTGTTTCATAAAACTGTCTTTATAACAGTTCCCTCTTGGAAAATGTATTCTAAGATAAAAATTTTGAATAACTGGTACTGACCATAAAGACTGTACCATTTTATTAACATTTTAGGACTGATTCTATTCTCATTGAGGTCAGTAAGATGAAGCCGTTTTATGAAAGTGGCAGAATTTCATCTGATATCAATTAAGTAATTGTGTTTTTAGAGTTTAATGTTATGAAACCATTTCCTGAAATCTCATCTCATGTGAGTAAAACTTACATTCAGACAGTCCATCAGATGGATTTTATATTATTGTCAGTCGTATCTTTTGCAGGTGTAAAAATGCCTCATGTGAGATGAGATTTCAGCATTAGTCACGTTGTTTCAAAATGAATCAAGTGAACTTGTTCTGCAGGAGGTCAGCCTGGAAATTTGTTTTTATATTTTAAACATATGGTATTTTTTCAGGTATGTAGCCAGGACTTTGCATTTTCACCCCAATCATTTGTTTGGTTGTTTGGTTGTTTTGTTTATGCTTAATGTTTGGCTCTTTTTTTTTTTTTTTTTTTGAGATGCTACCAAAGATTTATGGCTGTGAGAGGAAACATTTTGAAAATTCATTTCATAATAATTGCATTTTTTTTCAGAAGAGGCAATTTCTTTCTCTATAATATTTATAAGGCTATTGCATGTTATCTTTAACATACAAAGTCCCATTAGTGTGAATGAGGTGCATGACTTTTTGTTTCATAGGGCTTTGCATGATAAGGATAATTTGTAATAATATTACATTTTGCTGCATAAGAAGATGTGCCATAGTAGGAATAAAATGGTTGCTGCCATGTCTTATATGACTAGAGCATTGTTCTGTGACTAGCTCGAGCAGTAGTTTTGCAATACACAAAGTCCTAGTCAAATGAATAGGACCATTGTGCCACTTATTTGAACGGGACTTTGAGTAGTAAAAATATTCATTAATTTTGTATGCTATAGTAGTATATTACAGAGGACAAAGAAAGTATGGTAAGGGTAGGGTAGTATTTGTGTTTGTAACTTGGCAGAACTGGACCCTGTCTTTGGGAGACTATTGAGTTCAAGTTGTACCTTAATCTTTAAAAAAGTCACAAACGAAATTATGCATATAATTAAAGTATACTACAGAGAATCACAAGCAAGGATAAAAGTATTTTTACCATATAATTCAATAGATGTGACTTTGTTCTCATTGAGATCACAATGACAAACTTTAATGTACTTAGTGGGAGGAGGAGTGAACTTTACGTCTGTGTATTATTATGAAATGAGAAAGTCTTGAGATTCTCAAGTGAAAACGGGGCGGTTCTCAAGGAGGTTCTGAGCTCAGCCTGCTGAGCAAGATACTGACAGTTATGCCAGCCCTTACCCTGCACTCTGAGTGGAGAGTCAGACATGTAAAAGAACAAGTGATATGTAAGCAAGAGTTTGAAATGGATTACTGAAAGCAGAGTTTTGAAGATTTGTTACAGGCTGTTTTCCCAGGGTTTCTTATATGTTGCATTTTGGACTTTCACGCTTCAGTCATATGTTGTCATTTGTCTGTTCTAGGAAACTTCTCACTGATACCATATAATGTCTGAAGAAGACTTTAATACTGAGTATTTCTGTAGATATTTCTTTGTATAGATTAGTGTATATATTAGTGTGTTTCAAAAGGTCTGTAAACATTGTTCTACACTGATGAGATAGTTATGCACAAAACATTTTTGAGAACTAGCAGAAGTGGCAGAAGATGTCAATGTTAGTACAAGGAATAAAATTCCAGCCCCATTTTGTCTGCATATGCAAAGATTACACTGCCTTCGTTAGAGGGATTTACATTTCTTTTACAGGCAAAACCTCCACTGAAATAAAGTGCTTTCAGAGAATGGCTTGATTGCAACTTAAAATTAGCTGTTAGCTTGATATATAATAGAAGTTCAACACTTACGTTAAATAATTTAAGTGGAAAAGTACTGTTCCATTACCTGCAGGCATCTTAGGTTTACATATGTATATAGTGAACTTACGGGATATAGTCTGAATAATATGTATGCATGTAATCTACAGTGATGTCCCTGGGGCTTGGATTTTCTGAAGAGCCTATTGGATTTAGGCATCCAACACTTACTGCATTTCAGTGAAATATGGGCACCTAAATCCTATAAACCCCCTTTAAAATACTTGCCTGGGAATTCTGTCTCCAACAGGAATTTAGAACAGGGTTCATTACACATTACATTGTTTTAAGCTGAATTTTACTGAGTGATGAATAGTCTTTGAACAGTCCTTTTGGATTAAATCCTAAAGGGTTAGAGTTTTGCTTGAATTTAGGCACAGAATTGATACATTTGTATTGGGGGAGGGATTTCTTTTTTTCTCTTCCTTATGTGTCACATTCAAAAATCATGTGCAAATTCACATTTATGATCAGTTTACTCACAACCTAGGCTTATGAAAATTAGGTGGCTCAGGATTGTCCTTCCAAAGCTGTAATTCATTTAGCAGTAGTATAAAATGCCAAATTTTAGAAGAATGTTTGTTAGAAAGCTGTTTTTTCTTAGAGATGGTGTGAGGCAGAATTTTTTACTTCATGAGAAAAAAAATGTAAGTTGGCAGTCTTCATAGGTCAAGGTTGAGGTCAATAGAAAGAACTGAGTAACTGAATCTGTACAGTACTGGCAGTGGGATTAAAAAAAGGAAAAAAAGTCTTAAAAAAAAGAATAGCTGCCAGTGGTACTTATCCTTCAACCTGCCCAGCTGCAAAAAAAGTACCTGATTTTATTTGTGTGACTACAGTTAGATGTAGGATGGGCATGTGTGGTTCACCTTTCCATGAATTACAAACAGTAGGGACAGGAGGTTCTCAAAAAAACCCCTGCATTGTAAAAAACCAAAACTGTTTTATCTTAGTAAGTAACAAATAGAAGATTAACATACGACTAGAAAAAAATGCTTTGGGCTAATTTATTAATTCTTTATGAGTTGCTGTTCAGTTTTACAACAAAACTTGTATTTCTCATGGAAAATCAGAAGTACAGTATTTTTTTTTTCAATGGCTGAATGAGAGAGATAAATGGTACTCAAGTAGCAGTGTTTGAAAGATCCAAGTAGTTTACTAAGTATCTTAATTAATTGGATGTTCACTTTAATAGTGAGGCTTCCTGTTTGTCGGCAGTGCTCTGTAACAAGAAGTTATATCTGATACGTGAATTATATATATGATTTCAGAAGGCCCATTTTTATTCAAGCTCTATTTTTACTAAACAACTATTTTGGATTAACAAACAAGATATAAGTGGGGGTGACAGAAAATACAGACTTCAAATGAGAGACATGATAGAAAAGATGAGCAGATTCTAGATCTTTCAAACAGATAGACTTTTCCTTTTAGCAGTCACTCTACTTACACTCAGATTTTGAAACTAAGAGGTGCCATCTTTCCTTTTACTCATTTGCTAACAGGAAGAAAAACGCTTCTCTACAGAATTGTGATTTGGAAACTGTTATTCCATGCTTTTGAGGGCAGTTTTTCAGATTTTGTTTTTCTACCACTTGTCAAGACCAGAATAGGAGACTGCAGGATGTAGCAAACATTGCAAATCCCCTCTTCTTCCCCCACAAATGATTTGACATACTGAATGTGCATCTTTAGAAACATCCGGTATTTAGATTCTGCATCTAGGATTCCTTTTAGAGTGATGATTTTTTTTTTAATTGTTTCTTAGTGGTTTTGTGATACTATTGCAAAAAAATATTTAAGTTCTATTCACGAGTAATTTTTTTTTCTTGTGCCAATTATCATATATTACAAAATTTGTTCAGTTCAAATAGGAACAAACCCCAAAATCATTAAGGGAAAAAGTGTATTTTAATTGACAGAGAATGGCAGAATATTCCACCTGAAAAGCAAAATTAACTACATTTATTCTGCTTGGTGCTAATTGTAAGGAAGACTTTAAAAGATTTTCCACTGACTTGTATACATGTATGCTATAAGGTGTAGGTGTATATTGTTTGTTAGATAGACCCAGTATATGTATTTGCTGGGAGGGAAATAGTGCTAGTTGATTGTCTTCAGCAAGCTCTAAATGTCTTACTTTAGATAAAGTTAAATGTAAATACATGCATTGGAATGGTGATTTTTTTCCTCTAATGCTGTGAGGGAAAAGTAGGCTCATCATTTTTTTTGCACATTTTTATTGTTCTGTGTAAATGTAATTTGTTAATCCTGTGAAATTTGTCATAGATAAATTTGCTTGGATTATCTTGTCACCACCGTATCTGCATTCTTTTGTTCATTGCTTATTCATAATTTAACAGTCTGGCAGTGAGCCTTTTTGGGATGCTCACAAAAGATATATGACCTCTACCAGCTGCTACTATAACCTGCAGAATGCACAGCAAGACATTAGAAACGTGAGGATTCCTCTACTGATTAAAGTGCTCTTCATTTAAACAGTCTGTTCATAAGAATCTCAGGAATCTTTGTGGATAGCAGTTTTGATTTTTCTTTTCTCACAAAATTAGTTTTAACTTCCCCCTCCCCCCCCCGCCACCCCCCAAGTGGGAAATCTAACATTGCATCTTAAGATGGTGCTGCTTTGCTTTCAGATGGACTAATGGAAATTAAATCCCTCATTATAAATGCATATATGTATGTAAGTGTGCATGTATGCATTTGCATATATCTCTACATATCTCTGCCTATGCACATATATATATATATGTATTTTCTGAAATAATACACAGGGGCACTATTTTTTTCCCACTGTAAAATTTCAGAAAAGACAGATTCCCTTACTAATTTGCAGAAGAGTTGTCTGATTTAACCCTGCTTTAGCCTCAGCATTTTACAGATTGTATTGTGTAAATACTCGATATTATACAGTACATGAAAGACATTAAATAGAATGTTACTTGAACTGTAACAACATTTTAGATTTTCATTATTCTCCTGACTCAGTTTAGCATATAATTTTTCCCCTTTTTTTTTCTTCTTATCTGCAGATCAGCTTGTGAGTAATGGCTAGTTTTTACCTCCCCTTTGTGCTGGCACATGATTATAGTTCAAAATAATTCATTGCTAATCCATGCAGTATTGGTTCATCTCCATCACTCTGTTTTGTGATTAGAGCCTCAGGCCTGTAAGAACATCCTTCTGCACAGTTTTCTATCCCGAATTTCTTTGACTACAACCCGTATTTTAAATAGATCTGTCATTAATGTTCACCTATCAATTCCTTTGCATTTTTAAAAAATGTATTGGTTACAACGAATCAGTATTTTTGGTGCAGTTATTTTTCAAGGGTTTATGAAAAATATTTGTTTTCCACTGCAGTAAGTCTCCAGCAGTGGTGTACATAGGTCTTGGTTCATCTCAGCTGATGATGGAAATCTGACTTGAGTTTCTCATTTTTCCTTAGCAGTCTGAATTTCCTGTGTGCTTATTTACATTAGGTGCCTTCAGAAGTCCAGGATCTTTAAAAGAAATACTGTGTCTTTTTTGAAACAGACTGTAGTAGAATAGTAATTACAGTCTTGTTATTTTTAACACAACTTTTCAAACGAAGCTGGTGTAAAATAAAGCTGATGGAGGAACTTTTAAAATACATAGGGCCTGATCCTACTATGATCACTCTGGTTGAAGTCACTGCTTATTGGGTCAGATATGAACTGATACGACATTAGAGCTGGGCTTATATGATATAATGATATTGTACTTTGATCAGATTTAAATTTAATATTTCCATATTATGAAACAAATCCATCATTTTGTTTCACATCAAATAATACTAGTTTTATGAGAAGGTCGTCTAAAAGATTTTTCAAGACTTTGTTTCAGCATTGAGTAGTCTTGTGTTCCTTTTAATAATTACTTTCATCTCATTGTAGCTGTGTGTTTGAAAGTGTAGGTCAATAAGGATGATCGCATTCAGAATTTCATGATCTGTGTAGTGGAACAAATTGAAAGCAAAGCCTGTATCAATCACTGTGAAGGGAGGGTTAATTGTTACTGCTTCTCAAGCCTCTGGACAGATAAACCAGTAATGAAATACTTATTGCTCTGATGTGTGAATGGTTAAGGATGAAACAATGGAAACAGAAGCCGTCTTCAAAGATAACAAAAAAAAAAAAAGGCAAAGAAAAAAGAATAATCTGGATTAAAGTAAGATACTGTATATGCCATAAATCAACATTTTAAAAGTTGTTTTGTTTTTTTTTTTTTTAATAGAATGTAGCCTTCTGGTAATGATGTAAGACTGCAGAATGTATTAGGTTTCTAAAGCGAATATAAAATATGAATTTAAAAGCTTTTACTATGCAAACAATTTAAAATGGCTTACATGGAATCTGGACAGTAGGCAAAGTAACATTTTTGGCATTAAGTGTTTTCTTTTCTCTTGTTTTTCATTTGTGGTACCGTTATTTTGTGTGTGTGTGTGTGTGTGTGTGGTTTTTTTTTTCCTTTCTTAAAAAGCACAGCTGTATTTACTGAATCGAGTATGTTTTGTTTTCTTGTGAAGTCGTTTTAAACCATTTTGTCTACATCCAACCGGGACTCTTACGGGAATGTTTAAAGCAAGAAGCAGCAAAATAAAAATGAGTGGAAAAACAAATGATGATATTACAGTAAACATTTAACTATTTCTAGAATGTGAACTTAACATTTTAAACATCTGTTAGTTACTTATATGTTGAAATATATGCAAAAATATTTAGCCAAATTGAAGTCTTAGGCCCATGACAATCATCTCAACACAGTGGGTAGTTCTGAAAATTAATGAGAATGATAATACTGTAAAGACTGTTCCAGAGTTTGCCCAAATTCATTATCTAAGACTCTTGTTAAGAACATCTCAAAGAATTTTAACCAGGAAAATATATTAATGGTTCAAAAGCATTTTTCAAAACAGTGATTTATAAAAGTATAATGGAATTATATATGCAAGAGCTATAGTTAGAAACACAAATAACACAGGAGCAGCACATTATTAAGGAACATTTTCCAAGAGCTAGGGTACTTGGCTTTGATTTTGTCCATAGGTGTCAAGCGTTCCTTATTGATTTATATTTTGGGATGGGGGAAATGAAAAAGTGAACACAACTTACAAAAATGATATTTTTGACTCCTTTTAGTTACTTAATGAGGCCTATAGCTGGTTAAAAACTAAGTAAAGTAATTATAAATTTTAGAACTGGTGTAAACGTGTTTTAGACAATTGAAAAGCACTTTTAGGAGGAAGGGTGATGAGACACATCTTTAGATTTCTCTTCAGAATGTTAAGAATTTCCTGTTGCCTGTTTCCTGATGGGATTGACGCAGCTGTGTATCATATGGAACGAAAGAGGAATAGAGTGCCTGACTTTGTTTTATGCAAGTCCTTTAGTTAAGAAAATGTATGTGTTGATTTTGCCTTTTTTTTTAACAGATTGTTGATAAGAACGCTATACAAAATATTGTCCAAGTGGGAGCTAATTATAATTAATTTATCTATTTTCTAAAGGACAGAAAATTTTAATAACTAAAGTATATTAGTTAAGAATGCTTCCCACCTCCCGGCCCATGTGGAAAAAAAAAAAGCAGAGTGCTTGGAAGATTACTGTGTCATTTCCATTTGTGTTTTTGGAAGTTATTGATATATAGAAGCGTGTGTGAGTATATGTATGTGCATGTGTAATCATTGGAAAACAAATCCATTTATAGAGTTTCTTACTTATTCTGTCTGTTGTGCAATCTATAACATATCTACTAAAACAGTTTTAATGGGAGATGTGAATGCAAAATAGAGAGGAATGGGAGTATCTAAAATAATTTCTAAGCAGTAATTTTGATCTAGACTGTCCCACTTCAAGGACAGATTCTTTCAAGAGAATTCAGGGTGTGAAACTTTATTAATAAAATTTTTCTGTAATTTTCTTTCATGGTGAGAGAAAGCTTAGCAGAAGGTGGCTAACCTGGTTAGTTGATCTGGGAATGAGTGAGGAAAGGGAGTTGCAGATCCATAGCAGTGGGACCACCCTTCCAATTGTAACCCAGCTCCTGATAGAATCAGGACCTGTGTCTCATAAAGTTATGTAGTACTGAGTTCCAGTTGGAATTCACACTACCTCAGTCAGTATTAACTTTTGCTCAGAAGGCTGTATCAGGCAGATTCACTCGCTATACCAAAAGCCCTGGGAATTGCAATCACATGAGTAAAACAGCTTCTTAATGTCATGCTGTAGCCCTGTGCTACTGAAGCAGAAGCAAGCACAAATGCAGAGCGCGTGGTGGTGATGGGTGTAGTGCTCAGGGCATGTTAAAAGGCAAAGCAGAGGCATACGTGGCTAAGTGGGGTAATCCCATCGAGTTTCTTTTGGGTCTATCTCTCCATGCAAGATATGGACTTTAAGTAATTACGTGAATTGCACTTTAAATCTGAAGCTTTGATCCTCTCAACCTGCCAATCAGCTGTGAAAACAATTGACCATGTCCCTTTTCATTTTATCCTGTGGCTTGTGGGCAAATGTCCTCTTTCTGCTGTCTTTGGATACTTTGATCACTTCTTCAGTGAATCCTTTGAAGGATCTTTCTCATTCACTATACAGCTTTGTGTGGGAGTTCTGCAATGTGTTGTCTCTCAGCTGCCCCCTTTTCTTGCCTTATTTTGCTCTTCATCTTTGCATAGTCTTATGTGGAAACACAATTCCAGTATCATCTCTTTGCAAATGATTCATGGGCTCAAGATATTTCTGTCTCAATGAAAATGTGGTCTTGCTTGTCTGTCATCTCCTCCTTTATTGCCTAGCTTAGACTCCCTTAGTCAAAACAGATCTCCTAGAGTTCTTTCCAAGCCCTTTGTCTACTTTTCAGGATAACGCTGCCATATTGCCTGTTAGGACAGGTCTGTGATTTGTCAGTTTCACTGATACAGACCTCTCACTCATATCTTAGCAATTAAAAGGCAAATAGAATATTTCGTATTTGTAGGAAAGAAATAGAAAAACAGAAAACATGAACATTGATATAATTATGCCAATCATAAATCCACAGTGTGTGCAATCTATGTCTTGTGTGTACTTTTGTTACCATAATTTCAAAAAAATATTGTAGTTTGAGATAAGGGCATGAAGGCTGATGAGACATACGGAAGGAGTTCTGTCAGAGAAAAAGTTAAATAAAGTAAAATACTTTGTCTTGGAAAAGAGATGACTGAGGTGAATCGGCTGTAACATCATTCAAGACCTCAAGAAGGCAATCAGGGAACAATTATTCATTAACTCTAGTATTATGAGAACAAGGAAACATCCTGTGTAATTCTCAGGAAGCAGTTTTAAAACATTTAACAGGAGTCGTTTTTTTGGTTTTGTTGTTTTTGGGGCTTTTTTAACACCTCGTGAATACATTTAACTTTCCATTTAGCTATAGCTTTATTCAGCATGACTGTAGATAAGGGTAGCGGCAAACAATCTTTGGAGCTTAAAGAACATTTTAAAAATAAGTACCAAGGCCTCATCTTTGTTCTGAAACTGTTTGTTTTATTTTCAGGGAATACTGTTTAATTTAATGGTCTTGTCTCTCCCACCCAACACAACATGCAATTGAATAGGGGAATTCCTTGCCAAAGGGTGTTTTAGTAGTTAAAATATGGACATGTTCAAAAATGGATCAGGCATTACACTGTTATGTCTCTGAGGAGCTATTAAATGTGATGATGATGATGCAACTCAACTTCAGGAAGTTTTTACACAGCTGACTGCTGGATGCTGACATGGGTTAGCATGGAAAGGAACACTCTTTCTGTGATATTTATATATTTATATATATATATATATGTATATTTTTTACTGACCTAATTTAACTGTTTTGTTTTGTTCTTAAATTCTTTGCATTCGGACTTGTAGACTTTTTCTGCCTAACATGCCTGCTGTGTGTGTTTTCCTGCCTACTCTTCAGTTAATGCTCATCCTTGCTGCCATTGAGGATTGTTCTTTCTCCAGTCATATCTGTCTGGAATCCTTTTACAGAGTTCATTTTCAGAGTGACAGATGGTCACTCTGACCATGTCTTTTCCTATCTCCATTGGCCTGCCTTCTGTGGTACATGAAATATTAGAAACAGACCCTAAGTTTCAAGCCCTTTTTTCACCCAGCTCCATCTTACCATTTCTCTTTGTCAAGGTTTTCCTTCAAGTTGTAACACCAGCCCTGTTGCCCATTAGCTGTATTTACAAACACACATTTATTTGATACCTTATGCTTGGGCTAGTGCTCCTTCATAACCTCACCTTCTGAGCTCATCTCTCTTCCCAAGATATTCCTTACCTGAAATGCCTACAAAAGCATGACACGATCAAGCTACCTCTAACAAGATACCATTTCTTGTGATGCTAGCTGATGTTGCCTTATTTCTTCTAAATAGTTTCCTGTCTCTGATACTGCATTGTAAAATTTTGGGGGCTGGGGACACTTTGTTACCTAGTGGATATGTTAGTACTATGATTATTGCTACTAATCTGAAAAAAAAGTTAAAAATCTGAAAAAAAAATTAAAAATCTGAAAAAAAAGTTAAAAATCATGTATTACAAGTCATTGTGCTTGGTTGATCTAGGGTGCTGAGTGCTTGTGAGAGGAAGTGAGTCTCTTAAGTGTTTTGGGGTATGAAAAGCTTTTATAAATTTGAAAGAGATGGGACAAATTAATGGCTGAGAAATCCACTGAACATTACCAAATATGTATCTATTATATCTGAGGAAGTGCCTGCACTGAAAATTATTGGATACTGCAGGTGTGTATCATATATGCTCTCACTGTTACATTGTTCCTTGCAACTGCTTTTGTGGGTTGTTGGAGATGGGATACAGGAAACACTGGTCTGACCAGTACACCTGTTCTTATATTGCCATGTTTCTGGAAGCTGTAGCAAGTCTTTTTGGTGATTCTGTCTCTTAGAGAACTGCTGGAGAAAACAGCCTCAGCTAAGTAGTTTTGCTTAGTGTTATTTTCAGCACATTTCATGAATGGATATGAGATGTGTCACAGTTTAATTACACTGCTCCATAATGTATTTTTGTCTCGTGTTGATATGACTAAGAAAGACCTTATTGGGACTGCATGGACAAAGCATCATATCATACCTTGGAAACAAAAAAGAAGAGTCTGTGCTTTGAAGAGTTCATAATTTTAATTGCTGTTTATTTTTCGTTTGTTGGAAAGGGTTAGTATTAATTTTACACTCATATTTGAAGTTTGATTTTTTTTTTTTTCTTTACCATCAAGCAAAGTGCATATTAAACAGGCTGTATTCAGCAAAATTAAATGCTTGGATATTATTTTGCTTGTTGAAACCTCAATGTCATAAAGTTAATTGCAGTGATGACTTGAACATTGCAATGAACATGTGTGAACTTTAATGTGTATTATACTTTTAAACTGGGATGCAGTCTACTTAATACATGTTAACAGTAAAGAAAACCAACTAGTAGTGTTATGGACAGTAGTTTAAAGGGCATGTAGTTGAATTACGTACTGATAACTTTTGTCAAATATATGTAGCATCAGTCCCCATATCATTCCTGTATTTACGTCATTTTTGGAGAAAGAACCAATTAATAATGACTGTTTTCATAAATATTTAAGTTTGCCTACTAGTAGAGATAGGTTATCTTGTGTATAAATCTAATTAATAATATACACAAGTATTTGAAGTCACGTTTTGCTGTTTTGTCAGTGTAGACTTGGCACTATTAGAAAAGCTTCAGATTTACTGAAGTAGCACCAAGTATACACTTAGCTCTTCATAAGTTCCTCTAGCTTGAAATTGTTAATTTGTTTAAGGAAGGAAAGGGGAAAAAGAAATTGCTTGTGGAATGCTGTGCATCAGAAGGTTGGTATCCATACCTGATTGTGTAATGGAGATCTGACAGTCAGGTCTTGAATCAGGAGAAGAGATTTAGAGAGTTCCGGAAGAGGAGACTGAAACTCAGCCACATTTCCTGGGACACTGAGAGGGAAAATGGTGTTGGTACTCTAGAAAAACATTGTTCTAATATCACTGTGTAGAGTAGACTTCTGAATGAGCTAAATACATCTCAGAAGCCTAACAGAATGTTTTGAAAGGAGAGTGAAAAAAAACTTGATTTGTTCCACATATTTGGAAGAGAGAGAAAACAGCCTGATTTATTTTCAGGTTTGAATGTGTATCACAGTCTTGAACAAGGCCTGGTTTTACTGTATGATGTCATGAGAGCCTTGGGCTGTGAGTTGCTTCAAATCACAGAATAGTTGAGGTTATCAGGGACCTCTGGAGATCATCTAGTTCAATCTGTAGTCTGCTCCAGTATGTCTCTGTATTTCTTGTACTGGAGAGCCCCAAACTGGACTCAGTACTCCTAATGCAGTCTCACAAGTGTTGGAAAGAGGGAGCACCTGCTGCATATAGTCAAGTTAATATAACTCAGTATGCGTTTGGCCTTCTTTGCTGCAAGGCTGCACACTGATAAGGTCCACCATAGTTCTGGTATTGGAGTTTTCTTGTAGAGTAGACCACTCTAAAACTGTAGAACCTTCTGGGAGGAAACACTAATTTTATGGATGTTAATGGAATATGGTAAATTTGAATGTGAAATTTGTGACAAAAATGTTAAGGGTGGGTCAGTAACAGCACTGATTTTGGGTGGCTGAACAAACTCTGATTAAAGGATATACCACAGCACATAGTCAATCTTCAGCTGTGATCAAGTTTGTTGTCAATGATACTGAATATTGTGATTCAGAAATTGTATATTAAGTTTAAGGGTTAGAAATTCACCTGTAATGAAACAGTGGGAGTGAACATCTGGGACAGAAAGACTGAATCAGATTATTTTAAAATGTTTGGGATCATAATAGATACTAGGATTATGACTGTAGAACAGTCCATAGGTAATGAGCATCGGTTATTTTCTAGAGAGAAAAATCCCAGGAAGTTACTAATCAGGAATCTTGTTTGATATCTGAAATGATGCAAACCTGTTCTGGTAGCTGTGAAATTCTGTTTGTTTGTTGTAATACATAACATTGTGCATAGATTTAATCAGAAATGGAAGCATACTACAGGCATCCATTACCATCAATGATTCAGTCTGAAATAAGTGTCTGTTTTTTTTTTTTTTTTTTAATTGCTTGTAACCTGTGCCTTAAGCATCAATAGGTCTCCTGCTACTTGAGATTTTTTTATAGTTACTACATATATATACCTAGGCATTCTGTAAGAAACCAAGGAAGTCAGTTCTATATTACAGGCAATAGGTAATTTGACATGAGAATTTCTCAGAGGTCCATTGACGTTGGATCTTGGTAAAGGAGATGCTGGAAAAGGACAATTAGGAAGTAGGAAGAATGTTCCCTTCTGTAGGAAATGGGTACATGAGAAAACTGCAGATAACTTTTAAAAACTCATCAAAGTTGCAGCTAGTGATATTTAGGTTAGCTGTGCCCCATATGTCTCTAAGAGATAAGTGATGCTTCGAGAATGGAAAAATAGGGTTAAATATTGAAATTTCCCTTCATGATACAGGAATGTTTTACATCATGTTGGCAGTATGGCAATGCACAAAATAAAGTGGAGTGGATTAATAATTTTCAACAACTGCTTTCAGACATTAAAAAAAGAGCTTCTGTGAACATCCAGCACGTCAAAGCCTGATTTTTCAGCCAGTGTTGCAGCTCATGTTGATGCCTACCTGGAAACAGTATTATTACAGGAAAAGAAATCCTTCTTCTGTGAGAGCAGCAAGGTGCTGAAGAACTGCTTACTGCTCAAGTGGGCAGCTCAGAGCCTCACTCTGTGGGAGCATTTTATTGTTGAAGTGGATCATAAACAATTATAGTGGCTGCAGAACATGGAAGACCACTACTCATATAATTAGGCAGTGTTTTCCTCTGCAGTCATATGATTTCGTTGTTCGGCATAAAACATGTTATAACCCTTGCATGTCTGGTGCATGTTTTTGTCCTTACAGTTGAAGCACAGTGCTTGTGTGTGGGAGGGCAGAGGGCTGAAAAGAAAGAAATTCTCAACAAAAGCTGACCTTAGTGAATAAGGAAATGTATTAAGAAGAGGCGGTGTTTACTAAAGGACTGGACATCTTTATTTGTGGAGCAGAGGATCCTAAAGGGAATCCTTGAGGTGAAGAGTTACCTTCTTCTAAGTAGAAATATTACAGAGTTGTACAGAACTGCACAGCTTTTCCTAGAAGGACCAGATCAGAGGGACTGAAAATTTATTCCTGTAACCTCGTGTCTGGATTGAGGGTAGAAAGAAAAGGTATTTTGATGTGCATAAGGGAAGAGAAGAATATTAGTCAGTGGGGGTGGTATTTTGTTTGGAAAGCTTTTTGGTCTGCACGTAGAATTATTTGGGAGTGTATATGGTCTGGACAATGCATATATCCAATATATCATGACAAAGGCATATCTGGCCATGCAGTGAGAGTGCAAATGCGCTTCAGGTCAAAGCACAGAGACTGTGTGACTATCTTTTTATGTGACAAGATGGGGCATATTAAGTGACCAGTGTGGGCATCTGTGTATTGCTTTCCCTGTTCTTAAGGAGCCTCAGACATGGACATGGATAAGGTTGTAGGTCAGCTGAATGATTTGGTGAGGTGAATTTGATTGCTGTCCAAATATTGGATACTCTAAGCTCTCTTGTTAATGACGGTGAAGGCAGGAGGCAACATCAGACTTACTACAAAAGCATTCATTCATAAAAAAGTGGAAACCATGATTTTTAAAGTACTGCCTGTTTCTCCATCAAAACAGTTGGCTAGAAGAAGGTGCGGGTGGCTGACCAGGAGTTACCTTAGAGAGCAGAAGCAGGACAGAGGGCAAACAGGAGATCAAGCCTTGAACTCTCTTTGATGTCCAGCAGTTGATGGTTTATAGGTGATACATTTCACTTTGGAAGGTAAAATATACTGTAATTGAGAGCTGTAATAAGCACCTTTAAAAAGAAAAGAAAATTGGTATGCTTTCATGCTTTTTATGATGTCATGTTTTTCATGACTTTTAAATTGGAGGGAGAAACTTGAACTCTCTTCCAGGTGGGCGTTACAGGCCCAGCTCACTGTTTGTACACAGAAGTGTATTGGGCAGGGCAGCACACAATAAAGTACTAGTTTTATTTAACTTGTAAAATTATTTGACAATAGAGTGAATTAAAATGATAATAGAGTTTCACCTACATAGATATCTAGTCTGAATATTTATTTTTAATTTATTTCCTTAGTCAATTTCCTTAGTGATGGTGAAGTCAGTGGCAATATTCTCATTGACCTCAATAGGATCAGATTTTATCCTTCTTTCACTGTTTTGGGAATGTTGGACAGGGGAGGTAGGGTTAATTTAATGATAGTAACAATAACAATAATTGGACATGCTAGGAGCTGTTGATCTTTGCACTTATTGGAAACCATGGTGGTAGCTGCAGGCAATGGCACAGGGCTTGTTAAACTGAGGCCTTTGACAATAGAAGAGGTGTTTTAGAAAATCTTGGTACAGATGAAACTGAAACTGCTGTGTAGTATACAAAATATGTGGAAGCTGTCAAGCTGCTGGAAACTTTCTGCAAGAAACAATAGATTCATCATTAAAGTGGTGCTGTACAAACCACTTAATAAAGTGCTAATAAGATATTTAAAAGTATGCCTTCTAACAGTACCTGAGATATACCTCTCTTAATGAGATTGTTTTAAGACCAAATATTGGCAGATAAGTTTTTAACAGTGTTTGAAATTATGCAAACTTGAAATTTATTCCCCTGGAGAGCTCTTAAAAACGTGTTTTTTTTTTTTTTCCTAGCAAACTCCTTATTGGAGTAAAGTAATGGATTCAGAGAGATGAAATGTGAGTATTTAGTCATGAGAAAATATCAGTTTTGCATAGGGTGAGCAGCTTTAAAACCACAGAATTTTGAATGCTTAGAATTGAGTGTTTACCTCTGTGATGTGATACAGTAAAAAAAAAAATAATTGTCACTGTACATTTTTCCACATCAGATTTTTTAACATAGTGTCATCAGCTGCTTTGCTGACATGGTAAGGTGTTAATTGATTTTGTTTATTTGAGTTCTTATTGAACTATGGATCATTATTTGTCTATAGAGAGAGCAAACCAATTAATCAAGCAAATGTATTAATAGTACTGAAATAACATAGGGTTAACTTTTGGTGAAGTAATACCACTTATGTGGAACTGAGCTGGAAAAGCAATAATAGAAAGATAAAATTATCAGTCTTGATCAAGGAAAATCTATAAAAAATAGTCCACTGGCTGCCTCTTTACAAAGTAAAGGTGATGAAATTTATGGAACAGACCGAAGTTCTACATTTAGGAAAACATGGCTATAACATATGTAAACGAATCCTGTCAATTGTTTTGTGTTTAGTGTGAAGCTTTTAATTTCTGAAAAAAACTTGCAACTCAGATATGTGTTTTCACATATTCAGGTTTTCTGCTTAACACTAGATAAGTTAGGGTGAATAAATAAATATATATATTATACATACTGAAGATACATGTATAAATAAAGGCAGTACTTGTGTAAGAGATCCAGCTATTAATAACAGCAAAGAAAAGTAGTACGAAGTCCCTCACAAATAATTCCCTTACCAGGAAGCACGAAGCTTTTCTTCCAGGGTGGGACTCCATGAGTGGGGAAGAGGTGTATGGAAGAATGTGCTGTAATGGAATTGCCAGTATTTACACTTTTCTTATCAGAAGGGTGTTCATTACTGCTGTAGTGATGAATCTACTACTGTACGATGTAAAATATTTTGGCAGATTTGTTTTATATAAGTAAATTAATATAAATCAGGCCTATTTGGTTTTTGAGAACTTAGCTGTGCAGTGTAAGTATACTAAAGCTTTTTAAAGATTTCAGTGGAAAATACTAGTTTAAAGATCAGAATAAGAAACTTCAGGATGTCTGTTGATGGGCAGCATCTTGCTTGTGCAGAAACAAATAGATTGCTGCAGTTAAGTCAGTTAATTTATCTGAACTGATTAAAAGGGTGGAAATAATTAAATAGATTAAACAAAAAAAAAGGTTAATATTATAACAATTATTCTAGAAATAGAAATTAACTCCTGGAATATTTTAATTTCTTATCTGTAATAGCACCTAAAAAAATCTAATGGCAGTTCTAATGTAAATGAGTTCAAATACAGTGTCAGGGAAGGAGTTTATGTATATTAACAAAAATAATTGGAGTAGGAAGGCCAGCTTGTCAGACAGCCTGAGTATTCTTATAAACCAAAGGGTTTGAGGGAAAATCTGTGTGATTTAACTAAACTTGCGCATAGATCAAAATCCAAGCCTATCCAGACTGATTTGATCTGCTGATATTAAAATGTTGAAGAGAGCAGGGGGATCTAGTGTTCTTCCATTTAAAGTGGTTTCAATAGTAACAACAATGTCAAAATGATTGAAATTTGCATTTTACAGGCTTGAGGATCATCCTGGGAATATCAGTGTGGATTAGTCATGAGCTCTCTTTTCTCTGGTAGAAAGTACTCAGGGAAAAAAGGTGTAAACTGTAAGTTTTTGCTATTTGTTATATCCCAACCATTCCAGTGGTGTTAATGGAGTTGCAGAGTATAATTGAAAACAGAAATCAGCCCTCTGCTATTGAACTACTTTAATAAACATTGTGCGAGTGTTTTGTGGAAAAACTAAATTAGTTTTACCAGTAATTCAAGGAAAATATGGGATTTGCTTAGCTTTAGGTTACAGTCTTCCTGGGGTGAACACTTTTTTGCCTCAAAGTTTTGTGATTATTTGATTAATACACTGGTGTTGATTTTCAGTTTATCAGTGAGATGCCCCCAAGAAGAAGTGAAATTGAAAAAAAATTGATTAATTGCTCCTTATAATTAAACACATAGAAACTAAAAAAGAATAGTATTGATATTTTATTTTATTTTAATGCTGGACTCCTTGGAGATAAGATTAATTGAAAGGAGAAAGAGTAGCAAGCCCTTAAGGCTGGATAATGTATTGCTTTCAATTTCACTTGCTAGTATAAACAAAGCAAATGCTAAAGTTGCCCAAGAAATTGAAACTTCGGTTTGCAGATTTGTTTAAGTGAAAATCTTCAGTAAGTCCTAGAAAATTATGTTAAGATTACTAAGAGATATGCTACTTTAAAGCAAACAAATAAACAATGTTCTCTGTTGGAAAATAATTTGAAATTGCAGGGTGATATGTTTAAAACAGCCAAAGTGGTTTAGGACCTTAAGTTTAATTTTCAGATATGATTTATCTACACAAACTTAAATCTCATTGAAAAGCACAAAGGTTTAGGGCCTGTTTTGAAAAGTAGGACTTTGTTTTCCCAATCACTATTTTTTTTTTAATTGTTGCCCGTTAGCAATAAAATGTCATTTCGGTTGTGATTTTCATAGAATAAAATGTTGGCAACACAGAACCTCATCCAGTTGTCAGAAGTTGGACTAGGTTCTTTATTTTTGCCAAAAAGCGATACTTTTGAAAGAAACAGGTAAATTATATGAAGATGTGAAAATCTGATCCCAAGTAGCAGTTAGCACAGGGTGCCAAGATTTCACATGTAAACATTTCAGGCCTAATAACAATATATGCAATATGCAGATATTGCAGTTGAATTTTAAACCAAATTCTGTATTGTCATGAGTTTTTAAACAAAATAATGTTCAACATGCACTAATGCTCTACTAAGCATATGCTGATGCTGCAAAAATGATCATATATCACAGAATCACAGAATGTTAGGGATTGGAAAGGACCTTGAAAGATCATCTAGTCCAATCCCCCGTATATGTCCTGTTTCTATTGTAGAATGTGTGGCTCAGCCTTTCAAATCATTACATTTCTACTTCCCATTTAAAACCTAAGGACAGGTATCCTACCCATTAAACATAGTCGGGATCACTCATATATTTACTAAATGAGTGCTTAGTGGCAACAGCTGGTATGCCAGATCCAAAGAACAGAGCATCCATTTAGTATCTATATAAAATTTAAATATGAAATTTTTCACTTAGGAGAAATATGGAACAAATGCAGTGCTATAAAATATAGAAAAAACAGGCCTGGGATATAACTCTGTGTTAAATATTTTCCTTGGTTTAAGGAATTTGTATAACTCTGTCATGTAGTGGTGATCTGTTTTATTGTCACCATTCAAAAGCCAGCAGGTAGAGGCTTTATTTTAGAATTTTTACATCAACATCTTACCTCAGGTCCATGGCACAAGTTTATTTTTGCTTGTGGCTAGGGAGGTCACTGAACGCCTCCGCAAAAAGCTGGCCATTCTCCGAGCCGATTGAGACGTTCTGTTCTGCCAGCTCCCAGGGTCAGGGAATCGCTCTGCTGGCGGGAGCACCTGGCATTCATCGTGGAGGACATTCCCCTATTGTGTTCAGGCCATGCCATGATCGCTTTAAATACTTCAGATTAATGGGTACCAAAAAAGGGAGAAAGAATCCCTGACAAGCAGCGTAGTGTTAACAAAGCTTTGTGAAGCTATACTAAAGATTACTGACGAGGTGGCTGTTCTTCTGGCATGATAGAGGCATAATAATTTAATTTTATTTTGTAACGTATTTTGGAACATAGTTGCTGACTATTTCAGGCCTACTTCAAAGCTCACAGAAGTCCCTCAGTGGAAAGACTCTCAGTGATTTCAAGAGATTTTGGATCATACTCTTAGTCTAACTTTCCTGTCAATGGTAGCTGTGATGTGTTCAATGTTATTAACAAGGCTTGAAGAATAATGCAATCAATACATTTTACTTTGATTTTTTTCTGATAAATTATCAGGGTAGTCACTCCACTTACTAAATAGCACCTGTGTAATGAGCCCCATTACTTCACGTAAATCAAGAGTAATTTCTGAAGTTTAGAACAGCAAGATACTTTTCACATCATAGACTTAAAAAAAACTGTAAAAAAATGGACAAACAGATAAGCTAGCAAGTGTTTTTGTAGGAATTTCCAGGAAATAGTATGTCCGGGTTGCATGTTGTATATCATCTTAAGGTGTCACATGGCTTTGGATAGATTTTGAAAAATTATTAACTCACATTGACTAAAAGAGTTTTAGGTTTCTTTTGCAAAAAAAAAGTTTTTATTTTTCATGAGGAAAGAAAATTAAATTGTTCTAATCCTCAAGTATCCAGCTGATTCCTAGTTATTCATGTTTGACCTGTCCTGTAATACCACCATTAATTTATGTGAATTCCTCAAGGGGTGTCCAGCATACTGCACAGGTTTAAGTACCTCAGTGTTGTATATTGGACTCACCATCTCGTCAGTAAATTTTTCTCTATTTTTGTGGAGCGCAAAGGCATACATGGCCATGGGCACTATACACACAGCTGAAGATCTTCATTCTTTCGCGGTCCCTTCTAATCCCTAACATTCTGTGATTCTCTGATTCTGTGGTTATGAATCTCTTAGCAGTGAGGTTACATAAGGCATTTTTATTATGAAAGAGGGTCGATTTAGATTAGGTGTAAAAAAGAAATTCTTCGCCCTGAAGGTGGTGAGGCACTGGAACAGGCTGTCCAGAGGAGTTGTGGATGCCTCATCCCTGGAAGTGTTCAAGACCAAGCTGGACACAGCTTTGAGCACCTTGGTCTAGTGCAAGGTGTCCTGCCTTCAGGGACAGTGGAGTGGGAACTACATGATCTTTAAGGTCCCTTTCAACCCAAACCATTCTATTATTCTATGATTATTGCTCTGCCATTGCCCTCTCTGTCCCTTTTATAATTTCTTTTGATTAGCACAAAAGATTCAGGAATTCCCCAAACACCATCACATTAATTAGGGTCACTTTTATATTTTAATATCCTTGGTGGGAAAACTTGTGCTTATTTTTGTCTTGACATCAGTAGGTAGAGCCAGATTATTAAAGTACTCTGGCTCCATTGTCTCCAGTGGAGTATTGTCAGTTTACACAAGCTGAGTATCCCACTGAATATGTGCAGTGCAGCTAGAAAATCCTATCAAAAAGCATTCCAACTTTCCTCTTCTGCTTATTCTATTATATTCTGTCCATTTGTACACATGGTTTTATGCGTTAGATGCAAAAACCTTCACTTAGGGTAAGTTCTAGAGCCAAATTTTATGTAATGTCTTGATATTAGTCACCAAAATAAGACAGTGCCAATAAGATGCTCAGGTTCTCTTAGAAGCTGGTCACTTATATTTAGAATATCTGATTTTTTTACATCACATGGGACACATCACAGATGAAGTCAGTAAGAGACTGTTCTTTGGTTTCGGTGAAAGCTAGGTAACGATGCCATTTCTGTATTTCCAAATTGTAGGTAGCCACTGGCAGTCTGTTATATGCATTCACATGTAACTGTATGAGCCTTAAAAGACATGGGATTTTTGTTCCTGACATGTGATAAATGTTTGGTATGTAGTGAGATACAGAGAGAATTCTATCAATGCACAGTATGCCTTGAACTTTTACCTATTGCTTTCCTTTTCTTTGTTATTTTTGTAAACACCTGTGATGCCTGTTTTCTACAAATCCTGAGTAAGTGTATTTCATTGTTAACATTAGTTATTAAAAATGTGATAATTTGATAATAGTGTAAAACTTGGTAGTTGCAAAAGACTGTGGAGTGTTGAGGGTTTTCTTTGAGCTCTTTGGATTGCTATTTACCAAACCTGTGTTAGAGAAAATCCCTTTAATCCTTCCTTTTCTTGATACATAAACAATATTACACACACATACACATATATATTTGAACAATAAAGGAAATACTTTGTTTTCCTAAGGGGAGCTTCACTCATATTACCTGGAATGTGTTAATCACCGTTCTCGATCTCTTTACTTTTAAAGAGTAAGACAGATTTGTTAAAACTTTCAGAAAGACTCTGGTCCTGTTTGCATTGGCTGAGGAGGATCATAAGTGTAGTTTCCCCTTCTCTTAATAAAAGCACCAGAAATCCCTAGGAGAACGAGGAGTAGGAAGGGGCAGCCAGAATACCATGGAGGCATATATGTCATGTCTTCAGAGCCTCAATGATGTCCCCATATGCTGACTTTGGAGTTTGTTTCTTTATCTACACATGTGAAGCAGTTGGCCAAGGGTAGCTACAGGTAGGCAGAGAAAGATGTAACTGAGAAACTGACGTTTCCTTTCTTTTATGATGAAGTTAAACAAAATCCAAAACAAACCCACCAACCAACCAAACAAAAAACCTGAACAAAAAAAACCACAAACCGACCAACCAAACCAACAACAAAAAAACAAACAAACAACAAAAAAAACCCCAACAAAACACTAAAAGAGGATCACTTAGAAAACAGCAAGACTGCAGTTATTTAAAAATAACACAGGTGAAATTTAGATAAGTGAAAATCCTGTTAGTCATAGAACTAACAAGGTTGTTCTCATAGGTGTTGGATTTTGGGGAGGAAAAGGAATGTTACTTTAGTTTGTTTTGCTTCCTTTGTCTTCACACGTTGGAAGCCCCTGACCAGGACTGACCATTATATGCCTCTTTATTGCCAGCACACTGAAGCCTAGAGCTTTATTAGCCTTTGTGTACTCTGGATTATAAATTATTATTATTATCATTATTATTAATGATAATAATAAAGAAAACTTATGAATGGCAGGTTATAAATTGAGGCCTAAATTAAAATGGAATGAGTTTTTCATTTTAGAGTTACAGGGAGTTGACTAGTTTGGCAGGAATTTTGCTGGGAAGTGGTTTTGGATTTTGGTTGACTGCTATGGGAGTCGCTAGGAATTGGAACCGGGCGTTCCTTGAAATGCAAATTTTTGCCAGGGGTTTTTGAGTATGGTCATGGAAACCCAGAAGGCTTAGGTACTCATTGGCATTTCCCACCCTTTTTTATGGAACTCTGTAATTAAGGGCCCATCAGTCTGGAGTGGCTGATGGGTGAAACAGAGGCTTCTTTCTTAAAAGGAAATACACTTTCTCTGACTCAGATCTACCCTCTGGATCTCATTCTGAGTTGTCTGAAGTGTCAAGTTTAGTTAATTACATATTCCTGGTGAGCAGGAAAACTGGAAAAAACTCTTGCTTTTGGTTTGTTGTTTTGTATTTTCTAAGGCTTGGATGGTTTTGTCTCAAACTCCAAGAAGGCTGTTGTAAAAGTTGAATCAGTAGCTTGAAAAATGTGAGTTATTATTGACTGGCAGGATTGGGTTCAGCATAAACAATTGGTCTGAAGGGAAGATCTGACTCACAGAAACCAAATTTCCAGGTTAAAAAAAACTCAGCAAACATTGTGTGGATTCGATTGAGCTTTACCTCAGTTAAAAAAAAATAATGAAGAGCTGCATGTTAAATTTTCCACAATGTCATGAATTATAATACCGAATCCAGTGTCATTAAATTGTAGTTTTTTGTTTCTTGTCAGCTACAACAATTTCAGCAGAGCACAATCCGTGTGAAAGTATGAATAAAATTCAGGGAGTAGCATCAAGGACTTCTGAGCTCAGGAAACTGAGTTTGGCAGTGCTAATTTGTATTAAAGTTGTTGTTGCATGACAGCAGGAAAAAGATTTAATGCTTGCCACCTGAATCAAGCCATGGAACATTGGTTTCTATAACTGCCATGAATTTGAATCAAGGCCAATATCTCTAAATTTGAAATAAACTGATACTCTGTCTTGAAAGAAGATACAGGCCACTTATGTTGCAAAAGGTACTTAGAAAATGTATTTCAATTTAATTTTTAGCAATATATATCTTTCACATTTTTAGGCTCTTTAACACTGGCCTTTTTGGCTTTTTCTATATTCCAGCAAGTATGCAGCCTTTCAGTCATTTATTTATCAACATCCAGTCTTGAACTAATACTGATTTGCACAAGACCACAGATGCTGGTTTTACTCCCACTATCACTATGCAGCCACTTACCTTAATCTGAAAGTCATTTTTCTTTTGTATATAACTGCATTAATGGAGAAAATCAGATTTCAAGCCAAGTGGTCACACTATGAAGCTTTAAAGTCGTCAGACTTGTACCATGAGCCTAGTGTAACAATATTGCCTTTGCAGTAGCATATAGTGTGATGATACCTTTCTTTCTAAAGGATCCCCAAATGCTTTACAACAAGCAGGTCAAATTTAGGATTTCTTTTCTTCACTTCAGAAAACAGGCAAGAACTATATGAAATTCTTTCCTGCACCTGGACTGGCTTTGAATCTCTGTATAAATGCCACGTATTTACCCTCAGAGATTATTTATCATTTTAACAAAGATAATTTGTATATTTACATAGTATCTGGGAATAGTGAAACAACTCTTTATTCTTAAATGTAAATTAAATTTCAGTGTCCTTCCATGGCTGAGTGCACAAGATTGTGTGAAGTTTCAGGACTGGAGGTGTGAGGACTAAGTAGCAACACATGAACCCTGATGCTTTCTTTCTGCACATGCCCTCTTATGAGTAGTTTCTGTTTTTTACTGAGTATGGAAGGGCTTGATACTTAATCTGTTACATGGGAATAACTTAAACTAACACTGTAATTCAGCCATCTAGATTGAAACGTAGCAGCTGTTTCATAGCACGTTGGAGCAATACATAAAAATCTTGTGACGGAAGGAGAAAAAGATATGGTATTCATCTGGAAGTGCCCAGGAAACTTGTAGAGGTAGAAGGCAGCTATTCCGGTAAAATTATTTGATGTCTTTGTTGTCATATAACATACTTTCTTGGGTTGTCTTTCATGTCCCTGATGGAGCCCTGAGGATATACTCCATTTCAACCCTGTTTTTAACCTCTCGCTATGCTCAAAGACACAGCCTTCTTGGTGAGGAGGATGAGATTCTCTTCACTGCCTATCAGTGCTGCTCCTTAATCGGCTGAAGTGGTGTCTGCACGATAACAAGAGGTACTACTCTCACCTCAGGTTGTGCCAGCTTGGAAAGCTGTAGAGAGGCTGGGAATTTTACCCAGATCTGTGGCATGGTAATATAGAGCATTACCTTTAGGCTAGCAGGCCTAGCTACAGTCCATAGTTGAAATTTAAAATGATTTTAAAAAATGCATTCAATTTGAAATGCCCCAAGGTTACTATCATTTGTGAAGCTACATCTCTTTCAAAATATTATGAGTGACATTGAATTTTTGCTTGTGGTGGATATGTTATAAATATGAAGAATGATAAACTGTATGGGTGACTAGCTGTAGAAGAATATAAAGGAAAACTTGCACTGTCAAGCTTTACTGCTGTCATTTCAGTGCCTATATAGCATTAAATCTGGGGACAACTGCTGTTATTGAGCTGATGCCAGAGACTTTATGCAACAAAAATACATAGTTCATAATTTATGCATTCTTTTTTTTAAAGGATGTGGGAGGTTAACTTCCTTTTGGACACTGTCTTTCCACTGAGCATGAAAGTTTCATAGTTACATGTCTATGCTTGTCTAGCAGTCTTTCTTTCCTTTGCACACTTGCCATCTTCTGTGTATAGTGCTAGCACATTCTAGTGAGTTGTAATACTTAAAATTATATGTAGTATATCTTTACCAAAACACATAAGTTCAAAATATTAGTGCTTAACTTGCATGGTATCGTATACTCCCTTTAGGTTAAAATGCCTGTATTACAAAATGTATTTAAATTTTGAGAGAAAATAAGGCTGACTAACTAGAACACAGAGCAGTCTGTTTTTTTTCCTCTTTTCTTTCCTCCACAGCAACTCAAAAACAATGGTTAAGAAACATACAGAAACGCTGCCCTGTTTAGCCTTCGTCTGTTCAGCAATCCTGCCTGCAGCTGATGGTCTTACATTATTTTCCCACTTGAAACCCTTGGTTTTGGACTTCTCTGAAATATTTTAACTTTATTTCCTTCAAAAGCAGTCCCACGTCTTCCCTTTTTGTACTTTAATGCTCTTTAATAAGCATATGGCACAGTACTTGTGGTAGACAACAGGCTAATATTGTGCATTCGGTGCATGCTATTGTTGCTTTATTAAAGCAAAAACTTCAAAAATCTATTATCATAAAGAAGCTGATTGTCTTTTATGAGATAATTTAATTTATTTTGTAGAGTCAAAAGGGAGAAGGAGTAAGTGAAAAGGTGCTTTCATTGACTGCCAGTGCCACAAGCTCAACCTGGAATTTGAAAATCTAGCTATGTTCTTTCTGGTTCATAGATCGCCAACAATGAAGACTCCACAGCTGGAATTTAGCTACCAATTCTGCTGATGCATGATCCAGAACAGCATCCCGTGTACTCTCCCATAGCTGTGCTGACTCTGTAAAATAAAAATAAAAAGTAGAAAAACACTTTTTCCCATTAAAGCAATTATCATTACTCTCAGATAACAATAGATACACCTCGATATACTGTTAAAGTTCTGTTGGGAGCAGGTTTCCCTTCTTTGCACAGCACAACACTTGGATGTCAGTTTCAAATTTACATGTGAAAAGCCAAGGGTGTCCCAAGTCCTACCTTCTGGCAGAACATGCTCCAGAGATGTTTCTACAGGACAGATAATAGAAACCAGGCTTCTCCTGTTTTAATTTCTGTGAAAAAAAATGAGGTTCACAGCGCCTGTTCAGTCTCCCAGTTCTCATCACTCTTAAGTGTTTCTATCCATTGTTATTGCCTGCAGTTTCTTCAGAGTAAAAATTTCTATTTAACCTGCAGGATTTTAAATATTTTCTATAGTATGTGCAATCTAGGGGAACAAATGATAAAAAAAAAAACGGAAAACCAAACCACCACCACCACCAAAATCCCCTCCCAAGCAAACACAGCGTTTTTTTGAGAAGTGTATGGCATTTGTCTACTTGAAACATGCTATGTTTTTAGGAAAATATGTTGCAGCCAGTGTGCTAATTACTAAGTATGCAGGAAAAAAATGTGCATGTGTTTTTTATGGCTGGCAAGGTGACAGCCTTCTGTTCTGTTTATTATTTTTTTAATATGTATATGTATACACAAATGACCAACATCTCAGTCCAATAATAATATCCAATAACATGCCCAATCTGAAAGTGTCTCTGTTTCTATATTTACAGAACACAGATGTTTATATACATTATGTGTTGTACTTGTGATTGTGACAACAGTTGGAACTTCACAGTTCAAACAATCTATGTACATATATCTCTGCATATGTAGGATCTATTTCTATACTGATAATATTTGACACTTTCTCTGGCCCAATGATGTCTTTGTTAGGGCTGGGTTTTGCATTCTGAGTACATAACCGTCTTTAAAACAACAAATAGCATTTTTTAAAAGTACTTGCAAAGTGCTTTCTTTTCCTCCTCCAAAGATAGCAATCCTCTTTTTTTTGTCTCTTCCAGAGTTAAAATTTTCTGACATCCAAAATGGCAAGAACAAGCCTTTGACTAATTATAGCTTTTCCGTACAGAAAGATGGCACAGTTCTAAAGTTCGATGTCTAGAAGCCGTTTTTAGACTCAAAATATTTATGACCATTGAAAAAGAAGGTGGTAAATTTAGAGGTTTGGTTTAAAAAAAAAAATGGGTGGAATGATCTGAAATGTATCTCAAATATTTTTTAAACTTTCCATTATTTTCAAATTTTTTTGTGTGTATCATAATTTAATTTCATGTAGAAAAATATAGGAGCTTTGTGGAATGCTCTAGCAGTCTAACATCTTATAAAAGTTTTATTAATTATCATTTCATCAGTTATCTTGGGATAACTCCTAAGCTTTGCTTCTCATAAGAGTTCTTGTTTCTGAATCATGCTGATGATACTTTTAAGTAATCTTACCTTATTATCCCTTCCTTTTATATCCATACCTGTGGGATAGCTGAGGCAGTAAAGATAGATTCATGTTCTGTGTAAAGTACAATTTCACACAGTGGGAGTTTGAAGTATTTGCAGAAAAATGGAAGTTATTGCCAGCACATGTATTTATTCTGTTGAGAGCTTTTCATGTTTTCGTTCTTCTGTAGTTGACTTTTCCCTTTCCTGTGTTTAATTGGGAGTGATGATACATAATAGCCACATTAAAGTATAAAACTCTTGGTAACAGTGTAGTATTCTAGCGTTGACCAGGGTGTACTGTGGAAATACAGGTCTTTGGGGTAGGTAAAATTTCATTTTTGTAAGGTGCAGAAGTGAATGAGAGGTCCATTTAAGTTTTACACCTTGGCCAAATAGTGGACTTCTCCATGATGTAACCTGTTAAGCTGGAGAAGCTTTTCTGTGTAGCTGCCCTGCAGTGCTGAAAGTAAGTTATGAATGCTGTACTGTTTAAGAGCAGAAAGGTTTGCCTGGAAGAGAGCGGTGTGCCTGGGCCCCCTGCTATTGAGAAGATGCCAGTCAGAAATGAAAACGTCTTTCATGAGACTATAGTGAACTTCCCTGCGATACAGTACAATAATGCAAGGAATTTTTAGTCAAAACCTGTAAAAACAAGTATAATATTTTGGAAGTGGCAAAGAAGTACTTGCTTATAAGGAATGATTTTCAGAGGTCACTACTAGAAATATGTGTGGTTTTGACACAGTTCTAGAAGTGATAGGATTGAGGAGTTTAAGCCATTCCCCCTGCCCCCCCCCCCCCCCCCCTTGAGATCTCCAGTTTCTTTTGCCTTTTGGTTACAACTACAAAAGATGTCTTCTGAGAAAAATGCTTTCTGCATGACATCAGAATAAAGGAATGTTCCACACTATTCAGCATGCTTGAAAGTATTGGTTGACTGAAATAACATTACATTTAAAATGAATGCTGAACAGAAGGCCAGTTAAGGGAGAAAACAGAGCAGATCATGTTTTTGCAAACTTTTATCTTTAAGAAACATAGATTTATTGGACTTTGCATAAATGTTTTCTTTAAAATAGTAAAATTATGCTGTGAGTAACATCACAGGAAAATAAAGAGAATGGCTGTTTTATCATGTGATAAAATGCATGTAGCCATAGGTAAAGACTGAAACATTTGGAATCAGAACATAAAAATACATATGTATAAAAAAGTTAAGACATTACTATAGGTAGGAAAAAGCTGTAGGAAATACGTTTGCTTTTTGTAAAAAGTCTCATCTCTTTTGTTGTCAGTTGTTACTTTTTATTTTGTGTGATTTCAATTTATTTTTCATCTAGTTTTAATAACAAAAGCTAATTATTCTCACAACTCATGCATTTATAAAAATGTTTCTTTTTCTAGCACAATAACAAATACATTGTTGCTTGAACACCAGCCTTTACATTATTGTTTGGCATACTATAATTTTCATTGGCACTTGGGATAGTCAAAGAAAGAATTGGAAGAGTGTTAAAAATAGCAAAAGAAAAAGGTAAAGCTTAAGCAAATATCTTCTAAACAAAGTACACATTATAAACAGTAGTGATACTAGTAATTGTTTTGAATTAAGGATTGTATCACCTATAAATGTAGGGACCTCATTGTCCAGAATAATGAAAATGTTAATTTAACTATTGCTTACAGTGTTAGCGAATTTTACTCATTACAGATCAACGGATCTCTTTCCTTGTTGGGGAGGAAAGGAGACTTAAGGTGTACTTCAGTTCATAGGTGAGAGGGAAAACTTAAGTTTACACGATCAGATAGTTAATGCTTTCATATCAAACCATTGGTGCAGTGCTGTGAAAGTTTACATGGATTTTTTAGGGCAGAACAGAGGTGTAAACCCTGGCCTAGAGAGTGTGTGGTGGCAGGAATTTTACAGTGCAGATGTCAGCCATATCCTGCACCGGAGACATGGAGGGCTGGAAGCTGGGAGAGCTGCCAGTCCCCATCCTCAGTGAGACTTTCATGCAGTGCAGCTGTGTTACATGGGTACTGGCCATATGCTGTAGGTATCATCCTGGTTTTAGTGTTGGTGATATGAATCCCCTTTAATTTAGATTTCTACTTAATAAACTAAAACCACTCTAGAGTCTGTAATCCAAGCAGAAAAATAAGAACACACCCCCGAAGTGGCAGCATTAGCTCAAAGAAACAAGCAAGGCTGTCAGAGCAGGAGGCTGCAGGGAAACGCTTGCACCCCCTTCCAGGAGCACGCTGCCTGCTCTGGGTCTTTCACACTCAGCACCCTGGGGGTTGAAGCACCAGGTAAGCAGGGGGTGAGCCCAAACCCAGGTGTCCAGCAACGTGTGTCACAGCAGAGCTGCAGCACTGAGGGGAAGCAGGGAATGATAGATTTTTTTCAGAAATGCAAGTTTCCATTTAGGCTTGCCCCATTCTATAGCGTAAATATTGGTGGGAAGAGCATGTTTTCTTTTGTAAAGCTTGTGGAAGAAGAAGGGAGGAACAGGAGAGATAGAATTGCATGAAAAGGGTTGCTACAATGTTGCCAACTCTCATCTAATTATGAGTTAATGAGACTTGATGTTTTCCTTGAAAACCCCCAGCATCATGTGCTTGTATATTTCTTACAGACTTTCTTTAATGAGACTCTGAAAACCTTATAGGCTTAGAATCAAAAAGACTCATACCTTGAAATTTATTGCTATTATTATTTTACTATTTTTATTATGTATCTCATGAGATTTTTATTGCTGCAGTTGTCAGCCCTTCTACACTAGGTACCTGTTACATGAATCCATATAATGTCTCACACCAAATGAGACACGACCCATTTTTGCAGCTTGCGACATGAGAAGCATTATAATGCATGAGAAACAAAACAGAGAAAGGGGACATAACTGTCCTCTGTATGGACTTTCTACAGCAAGTCACCTCTGCACAACAGAGTATTTCAGATAGAAGAGTTTTGCTGTCTGTTTTCTTTATACTATAACCTGTATGAATAATGAAGTTGCATTTGATACAGTCACAGAGTTAGTTGGGGCGATACTGAGAATATACTTGTGGTGAAAAAAGAAAGAAAAAAATATATTGTTAGTTTTAACTTTGCATTTTGGAAATAAATACTAAAGCAGTGAGGATGGCACCATCAGGCAGACAGCAGGTGGGCCAAGCAGCAGGAGGGAAATGATACTTGCTGCACCTGTTCTGCACACTTTAAAAAAAAAAAAAGAAGAATTTGGAAACTCCTGCATGACACCTTCTTTTATTCTGATATTTCATTTCTATATTTTGTTAGTTCATCTTAAAATATGGGGGAGGGAGATCTGGACATTTCAGACCACTTTATGCTGTGTAGATTTGTGTGTATACATATATTCTTATATGTATCACCATGCTACCTGAACTGTAGTGTGGTAGTAATAAATGAAACCCCTTTTTTATTTTCCTGATGGAGATAGTCCACTACTATTTTTCCCATTTTACAGGTGGACAAAACCAGAAAGATGTCAACATCAATTAATTGCTTAACTGTAAGCATAATTTATGGGTTATAGCTCAATTGTGTAGAGGATGGAGCCAGTGCATAAAAATGGCTTTAGCTTCCTTTTCCTCTCTAGCTTCTCAACTGATTCAGTAATCCTGTACTTCACTGAAGAATTTGCTGTCTGGTCTAATTTCAGTCAGATTGGAAACAGCTGCAGGGGTCAGAAAGTGCATCAAATATCAGCATGGCAAAGGAAGTAGCTAAGCCTGGCCCTATTTTTCTTGTGCAACAAGCAGTAGAGAAAACAACAGCATACAAGCTCTAGGTGTGATATGTGGTGCAGTAGGATCAGCTGTTAACTAGTCAGGGCAAGATTACCCAATTAAGTAATTATTATGGCCATTGTAGGTGGAGCATGTGCTGCAAAGCAGCTGGGTTCTTCCAGTAGATGTGGCTCTGAGTTAGTGGCACCTAGAGCTGACTGTGGAGTATTAGGGGGTGTTTCTAGAGAGACGTTTTAAAAAAACGTGATCAGGATTAAAGTGTGTGGTGTTCCTGGCTTCTACTCTTCAGTCTACTGTGACTTGTTCCAAATGATGTGAGTTAAGTCACTTTATTTCTCTCAGCTTCCTCCTTGGTAGAATTTTTCACTTTTGTCTAATGCAAATGCTACAAACCTTATTTGGGTAATAATAGCATTTTGCTTTGGCCATATAAATTGTTGTGAAATACTATGGCACTTTTTGTCTTATTACACTGTAATTTCTTCCTTAGAAGTTCTCTGCTACAGAATAGAGCACATGCAGAAGTTTTTAATTTGGCATTACAGCTAAGATGTATGGAGTAAGGAGTATTGAGAAAGTTTAAGAGGGGATGAGGATTCACTGTCTAGTTTGTTTCTTGGTGATTGATTATTGAAAAAAGTGTATTTCTGCCTTCAGAAGTTGGATAATATTCAAGATGCCAATGACAACTATTTGAAAGTTAAGCAGTATGTGCTACTCAATAAAAATTATGTTCCTTAATAAGAGGGAATTTGCAGCATAAAGGCCCAGTTCTACAAATAAGTGTTCCAAGATGCAGTCTGTAATTACAGTGTGAGAAGTCCAATTACTAGCAAACAAAGACTTGATAAAAGTGAGTACTATGATACATTGGGTTATGTAAAGCAGGAATTACTTAATTTCTGTATTGACTGATTACGTGTTTCTCTTTGGCCATCAGTGATTCAAGATTTCACTATAATAAAATGAAATTTATTCAAAATCCTGGTTATCAAGGCTTCTAGTTGATCATAGCTCTTTAGAAGTAGTTTAGATGCTATTTTTCTGTTTCATGCTTGTCTCATTCTGGAAGAGGTGAAGAATTGCTGAAGAACTGACCATAACTAAAGATAGTGAACAGACTGTTACCTGAGAACTGTGACATTCTCTGTCCAGAGAATCAACTATGTCTTATTAGGGCAGCATAGAAGCCTTAATTTTAGCAATAAACCACATCTGGCTTGAAATGAGAATTATAGATAGCTTGATTGAGTAGTTTAACTAGGTGCTGTATTATTCTATAGATGAGAGCTCCCACAGTTTATCTTCTGAGCATGTGAAGTACATTTTACATAGTGGCTGAATCATTGTGTACATATTGGTGGAAGAGCCCATTCTCCCTGCAAAAGATGTCTTGTATTCACCTTAAGAGAACTGTTTATCAAATGAATTGCTTCAATAAATCCTAATTTTTTTGAGGAAGATCTCCTTTTTCTCCCACGTGTACTGTACATTTAACTAAGCTATCACTGTTAGTTAGATTACTTGATAAGTCAATCCAAATATTTGAAAGAGAAGCTGAACTTTGTGTCCATAGAAAGAAAACATTAAAAAAAAAATCCTTGCAAATAACATTTTTACACATTTTTGAAGAGAAGTTTCATATCAGGTGGCAAAACTATTATCCATACATTTATTCTTTCAGGCAGAATATTCTTTTAGACATTCTTCTCTAATGTAAAATTAGGACACATAGGTAATTCCAACAAGATGTTTAGAAGTTTGTTCCTTTTATCAGTCATTTATAACTGTAACACAGCTTTTCATCCTGAAATACAGCAAGCTGGGGGTTGGGGAGGGGGGTATTATGTGTTTTTGTCGTTGTTTTTTGTTTGTTTTTTTAAATGATTTTTCCCCAATGAAAAATAAATGTCATTGAGTAGGTATAAAACCTTTGCAGAACACACAGTAGTGCAGTTACTAATGAGAGGTTACTGCAGATGGGCTTTTGTTTGGCTCTTCTGCACTTCAGTAAGAGGAAATTTCCCTTTCTCTTTAGTATAGTTTCTGCAAGCTGATAATTGTCATATTCAAGTGTGAAGAAAGTGTAGCTGCCCTGACGTAGCTACTCATTGCTTGTGAAGCTTTAACCACTGAGTCAGCTGAAGGTGCAGTCCTGTTTCTTCACAGGTCAGGTGCAGTGGTGGTAATCAGAATGAAAAATGATGTGACCTGGTCTGCTTATTTAAAATAATTTCTTCATGAGTTGGAAGAGCAGGGAACACTGGCCTGAAACTGGCACTGTGGTGTTTTGGGGTTGGGTGGGCTTTTTTTGGTGGGTTTTGTTGTGTGGTTGTTGTGGTGAGCTCTGTGTGGGTTTTTTGTGCTGCTTTGGATAGACCTGATTCTAGTCTATACTTATGTGATTTTGTTTATTGGCACAGGTATTATAACTGCATCTGAAAATAATCTTAAGTCATATGCTACTGCGCCTAAATATCAATGTGTGTGTCCTAGTCCTCAAGTAATCTATTCTTCAGATGTTACCATGAAACTGTATGTATGTGATCTCTAGATCTTATTTATCCTTTTTTAAATGCTTGATCTTTTAGGGTCTGTGTCCTGAATTACCTTCTTTTTCTCCTAGCAATACCAAGTCTTTATGAATTTGGTGATCTTTATCCTCTTTTTGAAAATATAAGTATATATTTATTTTGGCATTGTTTTAGCTGTTAAGGAAATTTAGTATGCATCCTGCTAAATGAACTTGAAATTTTAAACATGTTATATTAAAAAAAAGAAGCCTATGAGGATGTTCTGGATGTCTTTACAGATGACAGTGATTCCCAGTTCTGAAGTTGTGAATTTTCAGCCTTCTGAAAGGCCACAAGTGCAGCTACATTGTGTTTATAAGCTTATAGCTGCTAGAGTATCCCACAAACTGCAGGCCACTGATTACTGCAGATTCTGAAGATACTTGTTTACATGGTTCTGTCCTTGGCATTGCAATGCATCATCTTTGTAAATTCACCTCATCACTGGAAATCCTTGTGCAGTTTAGGTGCAGGGATTGATAATAAGACTCTTTGTATTTTATAACAAAGGCATCGGAGGAAAGATGGAGAAAGTAATTGCTTCTTTTTGGGTTGTCATCAAAATACATGACTCTATAGCTGGAAGAGGAGTCTGATGTGCTAACATGCTATCTGTGCTGCACACTGAGGACTAAATGCTTTCTGTCTCGCACAATAGTAATGACAAGTAATTGAGGAGCTCTGCAGGATACAGAGAAAGTTTTAATTTGTGCATGCTAAAGATTGATGAAAAGACGCATCGTATCTTGCTTCTCTCTGATGCTGTGACCATGCCTGGTTTTGTTTGCCCAGCACCATAAGCTTGCTGCTTGCTGTAGGTCCATCAGGTTACCCTTCCAGAACTTCTGGAAAGGAGGTTGCTCGTGCTGCTTGTTTCTTTAGCCTCCCTTTCCTGCTGCCTTTCTGTTCTGTCTGACTGCTGCCAATGCAGACAAAAGCTGTTGCAGATACCGTTTTGAACTGGTTGGTTTTGTGCTGTATATCATAGGTTAGTAATTGTTATACCCGTAAGCATCCAGTTGGGGGGGGGGTGCGGGGGGAGGGCAAGTTGCTCTTACTCTGCAATAGCCTGTCCTATTAATGGTTATACTATAGCATTATAAAACTAATCTAATAGCTACATATGGGTCATATTAGCCTTCAACCAACAAAATACTTAGACATATGCTTTAACTCTAATCCAGTGAATAATTCCATTGACTCCAATGCACTGCTCACCTACTAAAAATAAGAATGTTTAAGTGCTTTTCCAGACTGAAGTCTTTATTAGTAACCTGCATATTATATATGTGTATTGTTCAGATATACAGGATATTCATGTGGTGAATTATTCCTTTATGTTTGATAGGATTGAATAGTATTTTTCCATCTGTCTGCTCTATTAATTTTTCACGTTAATGACATTCATCTTGTCTATCTGTGGCGTTTTTAATGTGCCCATCACTGGAGTATCTGTCTGTCTCTTCTGGAAAATAAATGCCTCTCAAGAAGAGATAGGAATGGTAATGCATGTGTAATTATTATTTTTTTTTTTTTTTAAAAAAAGGTTATTACTGAAAGATAGTAGGCTACCTTCTTCCACTCCAATATTTATTTTTCCTAGTGACAAAGTCTGCAGCAGAAAGCACTGAGCAACAAGTTTATCAATTTGAACAGGCCAACTGCACAACTAAATGTATGTGAAACTTAACAAATCCCTTGGGGAAGCTGACTGTAAGAATTTCCTAGTCTGTGTCGAGTTACTGAGGTGCGACATGGTGGATTGAACTTAATGCCTTAGGCAAGCACAGCCAAATAGAGAGAGTTTAAGATTTTGCTGTGTCCATGAAGGGATCTGCTGGTAGTTGTCTAAATTAAGCTTTCAGAAAAGAATATAACACTATCATGAGCTCTTTCCCTTGAATATTTTGGCAGGTTATTCTGGTTTAAAAGAAATCCAAGTAGGATTTCGTCTATGTAAGCCTCATAGCAGTTGCAAAAAGATTGAAGGGTTATTCCTTTTACCAGGAACAGCAAAATACTGGAACAGAATTTTTGCATTATACTGTGCTGTCTGTTTTAAAAGCATAGCATCTTAGCCAAAATCAAGGATCCTCACCTGCATGAGAATTGACTGCTATGACCTTGTGGGCACTACTGATGTTAAGATTGCAGGGACTGCACACCAGCCCTGGGTTTCTCACCACCTTCTTTCTTTTTGCATTGACCCTGGTGACCAGCCTGGCCTTGGTGACCTTTATGACCCTGTAGCAGCTAGCCTGAACAAGGTGACAGTAGCTTATGGAAGAGCCTGGACACACACTGCAGAGTTTAAATGAGATCTGCCAGTGACAGCAGTGCCTTCAGCTTACAGTGGTGAAGACACCACTTGCTATGTACATGCTAAGAGCTGGAGAGGGACCAGGAGGGAAGTGAGAAGCATGGGTAATCAAGTGCCATGCACAAATCCAGATGAATGAGTTTGAGCATTTTTGGAATACGTTTTTGAGTAGAGGTGGACTAGTGTCCTGGAAAGGTGGAGTTTTTGACCAACTGTTGGCAGCCCAGCTTCAGCCGTAGGTGATACAGCTATAAGGGAAGCCTTGCCCTGGAATGTAGCTCAAGTTCTCAGAGTGAAGCTGGAGCTGCTGGAAGAGCTGGGCCCCGAGTAGAGGGGAAGGATTTGAGCTGCCTTAGTCATAGTCCACAGTAGTGGCAAAGTGAAGAGTGGCTTCAGAGTTAAAAATCACCTCCTCTCTCTTTGAAAAGAGGCTAGTAACCTAGGCTTCACTGTGTGCTGTTCATCATCATTTCTCATTGGGATCTCCAGCACCATGTCTTCTGTAGTGTGAATACACACACAACTGTTAAGTGATGTTAGGGCTTCTTGCATGACTCTTCTTGGGTCACTGCAGTATAAATAGCATGATTACTATTTACAAGGTGGCCTGCATATAAGGCACAGAGAACACCATGCTCCTTTCATAATCTGAGGCAAGCATTCACTGGCTGGGGAGTGCTTTTTACTTTTTCCTGAAGTATGCTGAGATTTGGACTTGAACAATTGTTTTACTGTTCTCTGACTCTTTGGATATTTGGGTGGTTTTTTTTGACTTTTTCTCAGGTTTGGTTTTATTTTGTTGTTCATTTAAACGCCAGGTGGCAGTTTGCCTTATTGCCTGGTAAAAACTGGGTAGAGAAAATTAAGCAAGTATATACTACTTGGATTATTTAAAGGTGATAGGGGGCTGAAGTGTCACTGCGTATTTACCAGGTCTATATTTAGATCATAATATTTCTTTACCTCTTTGCACTACCAGTATTGTTGGTGGTCTCAGCTGTAGGATGAGTCTATGCTCTTTTCTCATTTGTTAACCCAGGACTTCCAACAATTAGCTAGCCTCAAATAAATATGGTGGGATACAAGAATGATGCTAAGATGTCAGAAACTGATGAGTTCATTTGTCATGCTATGCTAGGCAGACTGTTGGTCAAGTGTTGAACTTGACTTCCAGGGGTCTGTCTACCCGTTGATGTTGCCTCAGTTTCTGGTTCCAGGGAGATGTGATGCTGCTCCAAAACCTGTAAGAACAGGGAGTTAGGCTTATGAACAAGTATGTTTAATCTGTCTCCTATTGATCAGAGCAAGCACAGTGACCAATCCCTAGGGTTAATTACCACAATTCATTAGCAAAACCACACTTCCTGGATTGAGTTTATTAGTAAGCACCTTGGTCTATCACCTTTTTTGACTGAGCATTCAGTTAGGCGTTTCAGACTCAAAAGACCTAAGGGATTTACATGTAACAGGAGGGAGAAACATTTGAAACCTAGTGCAACTTGTTGCTTTTCATGTAGCCTTTGGGACTTGGTGCAAGAGTTAATGGGAAGGAGACTTTTTAACTCAAAATAGGAAAGCTTTTTTTTTTTTTTTTTCTTCTGAGCCCTATGACATCTTTATATCAGCTGATTATAGCTGACCATTTTCAGAGAACTGAGGGTAATTTGTTTCTCAGATGCTAATAACATTGCAGTAGGTTGTAGATCTTCCTGAAGAAGAGCAAAAGTGATACAAGTTTTCTGTTAAACTGAGAACACATGGATATTGATGTGAGCCATTATTTTTCAGGTAGAGAAAAAAAATTACTTGTCTATTACCAGTGTGCGACTGAGAATGACCAGCCTTTTATCTATTTACATATTTTAGTAGACAATGGTATGTAGTAGGAGTCTGAGTCATGAGGCTGTGGGAAGGTCCCAGTTAAATCGGAGGATGTATCAGTTGCACTGAACCCTATACTTGCCGATTTTGAACAGAGTTTAGTTCCTCCTGTCTATGGATTTCAAGTTTCTGTCCCTTTTTATGTGTTTGGACTGAAGTATTGCTCAGTTCACCTGTCTATGGAAAAATAAAACCCATGATATATAGCAAAATTTTCTTAATTTATTGTTCAAACTAATATGAATTACAGGTAAGATCAGCTCTTCCCAGTATTGTTGCTTGAGGACATTTCAAATTTTTTGTAATTTGCTTTTGTTCTGCTTCTTATTCAGTTACAAAACTAATAAAAATTTTAGAATAAGAGGTATGTTTTTGCAGAAAGCCTAAAAATGCTCCCTCTCCTTCCAGAGTGATACTCTTGGGAGGTGGGAAAAAGCATAGATGGACTTGATTTTAAGTATTGAGCTGGGAAGGGAATGAGTCTTTGTTTTGATTGACGTTAAAAGGGATCTATAACCCTTGAAGTACAGAAGTGTAATATTGACCTTGTATAGTATTACTGAAGTAACTCTGTGAAGTTGGCCCAAGATATGCAGATGCATTAGGGCAGAAATTAGCAAGTAGCAAAGTTATTTTTTTCAGCAAGTTATGTTAGCACACATATAAACTTATAGGTGGTTATAATGACAGATTACGCACACACTTTATACAGTAATTGAATTGAGTAACAAGTAATTTACACCATATCTGATGTTACAGATTTACTTGAATACCTTTGAAAAGTTGCTAGGAATTCAGTACTCTAGTTGGCTGTCCAGCTAGATTGGAGTTAGAGCTATCAAATACTCCTGATTTTTTTTTGGTTGTTGCTGTGTGGTGGTGGTTGTTTATGTGGTGGTGTTGTTTTGTTTTTTTTTTTTTGTGTGTGTGTGTGTGTGTCTGTTTGAAGCCTTCTTTCACCATTTCTTTGTTCTTGGGTATGTGCAGTAAGAAGACAGGAAAGGAGGAGATACTGCAAAGGAAAAATGTATTGCCATATATAGGTATTACTCCATCTTTAGTATCTCAAAACAAAAGAGTTCAAGTCTCATCAGTATTGGTAGACTTAGGAGTCTGACATTAGGGCTGGACTGCATTTCTTTGGGGTTCTGTGTATATGGTATTTTGCCTTGAGCTTTCATTATTTACTACTGCAAGGACTATTGGCTGTCAGATAGTACTGTAGTGTGAGTTACTGTATTTCAATAAAGCTGTGGCCTTGGCCTTTAATCTGATTACCAGAGATCTATGTCTTCTGTCTGTGTAGTCCAGAGTGGCATTTGCAATGTAACAAACATTTTAAAGATTTACTTTGTTCTGGCACATTAGTGTTGTTTCCAACTTAGTTTTTCTTCCCTGAAAGAAGTATGTGTCTTCAAAGATGTAATTTTTAATATGAACAAGTAACCTGACTAGTCTTAGACACCTTAACAGTCTCCTGGCTTTAAAGAAAGGATTTTCCATTTTACTTAAAAGGCTTGACAGTGTTCTTTCCTTCCGTAGTGGGTTTTACATAGAAGAAACTAGCCGGAGTTATTGGAAGAGCTAACATTTCAGTAAATTGGGATATATTAATGCTTTTAAGCTTTGAAGTTTGATTCTAGTAACAAAAGAAATTCTGTAACATCACAATATATTAATATTTAGTTACAACTGAAATACTACAAAAAGATAAGCAAAAAAAATTTAATTTCTTGTACTCAAAAATCTTAAAATTATTCTTATTTAAATACAGTACAAGCAGCAATAACATGTGGAGGTCTAAACTTACTTTAGACCTTTCCTAGTTGTGGGGTTTTGCTGGAGCCCTCTGGCACAGTGAAGAGATGCGCCAGCTGCAGAGCTTGCTGTAAGTTGAAATTAAATGAAAACCCAGAGATGGAGGGGCCTGGAAGCTGGCAGGGCATGGCTCTGCCTTCCATCCACTGATAAGCAGATCTGGCCAGCTTCCCACTGATAAAGATGATGCAAAAATCTGTTCCATCCTGGACTCGTGGTACAACCACAGCTGTGGGAGGCATTTTGTTTCAGTTATTATTTGCAATGTATCCTACCAGGTTTTGCTATGTTTTCTCTGCCTATCTCGTTATCAATACCACTCTGTTAAAATTGATTGGTCTTACTAATATTCTAAGTGCTAACAAATAGTAAATGGAAATTTTTGCCAAACTTTTATTTTAGACGTTTCAAAAGTTTGCACAGCAATGTGTGCCATCTAATCTAGCATGCAACTGACATAGAACACAATGTATTATTACAAACCAGCTAATTTATTTGCAGCTAATGGGCAATAACTAACGAATGCTAATTCATAACAGATTTTCTCATCATGAATTATCTCTAAGCGTTTTCAAAAACATTAGATATTCAAAAGTTTCGGTCACAATTTAAATTAAATTTTTACTGGTTTGCAAGGTGCTATCTGGGAGACTAGTAGGGATGTGAAATTTAAGCTTTCTCAGGTGGGTTCATGATTATTTTAATTCCCTGATTGAATTGATACAACTTTTAAAATTTGATATCCCAAATGCTAGTGGTTACAAGCTCTGCAGTAGGCAAAGCGGTTCCCTATTTCCTTATACAATTGTCAGGAAAGCTGCTTGACAGACCACTGGTAGAAAACAAACACATGTCAGTATGGCAGAAGTGAAGCTGATAAACTACTAAAGTGAACACTTAAGTTTCTTCATCTTGGGTACAGAAATATATGAAAAATAAATGACTGCGTGTAAAGAAGTATGCTGTGGATAAGGATAATCTATTCTGAGCACTTTGGTAAATATGTTACCTTTCTAAGGACTTTTGCATATTTGCCCCTCTTCAGTCTTCCTTCTTGTCAAGTATACACTTATAAACTGCTTACTGCCCCCTCAACGTGTGCATATAAGTTCCACTGTTAATTTCTTATGCTTACTGCTGAGGATATAGGGCCTGTCTTAGGGTCAAATTAACTTCGCTTGCACAAAGCTGTGTAATTGACAGGTCCAAAAATCTACTGCTGCAATCCAGGACCAAAGTCTTGGGACTGTATGCAATGTATAACCTTTAAGTCACTCCTCCAGTTGCTTGGCCTTACTTGCCTGTTTAGCATTTCCATGGCTACCCTTGAACTACTGCTCAGTTTTTTGATTAATTTTCCTGTTGCATTTCTGACTGTCAGATAGGTGTTTGTAGTGGTTTCAGAAGATGTAATGTATCCCATGATTAAAGGCAGTACTTATTTTATTGATTAGAAACATTCTTTTCATAAAAAGAAAATACACCGGTTTGCATATCTACACTTTGTTCAACAGCTGATAAAGCTAGTGTTATGTACTGACATGTAACCTGCTTATAAACACTAACTCTGTTCATGATACTTCACAAGTATGCAATCTTCATATTAGTATTATAATGCTGATACAGTAATCATGTTCTCTTTATGTATATACTGTGGCAGCAGTGTAGCATGTCTGGGACATGGCAACTCTGGCTGTACATACAGACTGGGGGACGAGATGCTGGAGAGCAGCTCTATGGAGAGATATCTTCAGGTTCTGGTCGATGGCAAGTTGAACATGAGCCAACAGTGTGCCCTGGCAGCCAAGAGGGCCAACCGTGTCCTGGGTGCATCGAGCACAGCATTGCCACACCGGCTATGGAGGTCATTGTCCCGCTCTGCTCCGCGCTAGTGCGGCCTCACCTGGAGCACTGTGCACAGTTCTGGGTGCCACAGGATAAAAAGGATACAAAGCTACTGGACAGTGTACAGAATAGAGCTGTGAATTTGGTAGAGGGTTTAGAGTGGAAGTTGTATGAGGAGCAGCTGAAGTCACTGAGTTTGTTCAGCCTGAAGGAGACTGAGGGGAGAGCTCATCGCTGCTACAGCTTCCTCACAAGGGGAGGAGGAGGGGCAGGCACTGATCTCTTCTTTCTGGCGACCAATGACAGAACCTGAGGGAATGTCAGGAAGATGTGCCAGGGGAGGTTTAGGTTGGACATTGGGAAAAGGTTCTTCACCCAGAGGGTGGTGGAGCACTGGAACAGGCTCCCCAGGGAGGTGTCACAGCTCCAGGCCTGACAGTGTTCAAGACGAGACTGGACAATGCCCTCAGACATATGGTGCGAACTGTGAGGTTGTCATATGCAGGGACAGCAGTTGTACTTGATGATTCTTTTGGGTCTTGCCCAACTTGGGACATTCTATGATTCTATGTAAGTGTGAACTGAATGTGTATTAGAAGGGTGTGTTTTGGGATGAATTTGGACTTTTAAGTTTATTTTAAACAAAGCAAATGTCTGTAAGACTTCTCTTCAAATTTTATGGCACAACATGACTTGGGAGATGATGCTAAAGGATCCTTTTGTCTGTTTTCTGTGTTTTCTGTGATGGTGATAGGTGATGAAGCTGGTCTTGCATTTGAGCATCTGCTGCTCCTTTTTATTTGACTATAACCTTTGTCTTATATGCTTCCTATTTGGATTATATTATATTTGTTTTACAAAATGTTGTGCTCAGATTATTTAGAGTAGATACAAACAGAACTGTTTCAATTTGGGAGAAGGTGAATATTTATAAAGATCTTTGGTACTCCATTACAAATGTTTGCCTTTAGGTATAAATTAGTTCTCTGGTTTACTGCTGTGTGAGGCTTTGGAAAAAGATTAAATAAAGCTCAGGACTATTGAATCATGGAATTCAAACATGAAAAGACCAGTTAGATCATCCAGTCTTTGTACTCATATACAGCGAATCTCCACAGTTTATTTTCTAGTCTTCTGTTTTGCTTTGTTATAAAAATCAAAATTCTGCCATCTAAGCAGTGAGAGTGTTCTATGGCCTAATACACTTTTAGGAAGATTTTTATACATGATCTTTCTTGAAACTCATTGTAGTGTTTGTCACTGTTTCTTCATGTTCCCAGTTATGTGGATACGGGTATTCCAGCTGTAATTAGACCATCTTAAGTGGACCTTTGCAACTATGGCATGATGTTCCTGTGTATCAACAGAGAACCCATATGTATTTTCCCAGACTCCTGATATTCTTTGTGTCTCTTAAGCTGACCACTGTGAGAGTGAAAATCAGTCTTCAGTTTTGCATTGCAGCAGGGTGCCTCGAACAGACTGGCTAAGTGAATGTCATATTTCAGAAGCAGTTTTCTTTTGCTGTCTCTATTTGCCTATTTTTAGGACATCTGGATATGGTACTGGATAGGATACTGGAATTTTTGTGGTTAACAATTTGATGACCACATGTGCCAAAGCTGTATGGAACTCAGAGACTGCAAATGTAGCAAGTTTATAAAATTATGGGCAAGTTTCTTTGCAAGTTCAGTTTTGGGCCACTAGGAGGGCTGATCAGTGCATAGCTGTTTAGTGTATAAAGCAGTCTTTTCCTCCTTTATGGAAGAAAGGTGTGTTGTTTGGCAAGCAAAGTGCTCAATAATCAATATGCCTCTAAAAATCAAATTTTTCTATTTGACTAGCCACTTGCATGTTATAGGTAGTAAGAGACAGCATGTTTGATAACAGCTGGGTAATAGTGATCAAAAGAAAGCTGAAGCAGTGCTGTTGAGAACCATGGGTCACTGCATCCAATCTGTATTTGTTCAGTGGTTATGAAACTGATACTTCTGGAAGTTATTTGAATATGTGAAGTGGAAGGGTTAAAAGAATTTAAACTATAAGCTTAAGTTTGTAGAATAGAACCAAGTTTTGTACTTCTGTTGATTGCTTATGAAGTAAAAACCTTGGACCTGTGCCTCTAGATTCTAGTCCTGCACTTGGATACCCTTTGCAACTCCCCCTACTTCTGCAAAGCCTGAGAAACGTAGTCAGGGATTCAGAGAATGATGGGTGTCTTCATGGAAGATTGGGGCTTGAGCTGGTTTGCCTGTTTTTCTGAAATATGTCTAAAAATAGGTATCATCAGAATTTGCCTTGTCTTTCAAAGTTATCATGCTGCTTTTACTTCAGTGGTGCCTTTTGGTCTACAGAAGCCTAGAAACAGAACTTTATTTGAACTTTGGTAGAAATGACAATATTTTGATGATTGGCACTACAGCTGACTCTGACACTGTCCTTTTATATTTTGAATTCCATAGAATACCCAGTGATACAGGAGGTGTGGCTTGGCAGAGGCAGTGAGAGCAGAGCACTAGGTCAGATGTTGACTTGGGTAACTGATGGATTATATTCGCTGTGGGCTGGCTCCTGGCTGGTACATCAGCTGCAGTTTCCTGACACCGGTCTCATGACACAATGGTGTAAAATATAAGCCGTGGTTGTATTTAGTTGAGAGGAAAAAATGAACTGATGCAGAGTGCTGTCAGCGACTGTTGCAGTTGGTAATACTAGTCATGGTGTGGGAGATAGTCTGGCACATTCACTTCTCGATGTCTAGTGCTGACAGTCTGCAAGATGCAGCTTGTTCACTGGCCTCTCTACACAGCATCAGTAGGGGAGAACTCTCTGCACCCATCCCCCTTGTATGAGGCTCCCAAACACTGAACAGAACATGGACTTTTGCTTCCTCCTCTTGAGAGATGAATTGTTACATAAATAGCAGCTGCATATAAATAAAACAACCATTTCAGTTTCAGTTGCATTCAAGCAAAGGGGGTGGGGTGGGGGGGGTTTAGCCAAGCTTGTTTTTACAGTTGAAACAGAAGTGTAAAGGAATTATTTTCAGTTCCTGTCTTCTACAGACAAATTCTAGAAAAGCAATGAAAATGTTTAAAGGGTGATAGAAATTGTTTTTACTTGTAGAAGATGACTCAGAGAGGTGAAATGTTCTTACAGGCGAGGTGGATAAATGAGGCAGCAAGTGAAGAGTTGTTCTGGAGTGGTCAGGGTTTGTTTTCTTGTTTAAATGTTATAATTCTTATGAGGAAGCTAATTTGACTGAATGCATATGTATATATTTAAAAAGCTCCTGGCGGAGAAGAGACTTAGGAAAAAGACGTGGAAGACAATGTTTGCAGATAAAAGCTATCAATCATTCTTTCTGACCTCATGTAGCATTAGGGACAGTAAGAGTAATTAAAAAAAAATTAAGTTTCTGTAATTGTAACTACGAGTTATGAGCAATACACAAGCATACACATATTGCTGTAACAATTATTTGCCCAGATCATTCCTTATACTGTGTATTAAAAAAAAAAAAAGACTAAAACACACTCAACTTTGTGATTATTTGGAATGTGATAAAGGTTAGTCTATTAAACAGCACATTATTATTTTTTCTATTGAACTGCAAGAAGGCAAATTTGTTCTTACTTTATCTGATGGAGCTGTCTTAAGTTAGTAATCAACAAGACTTGGCCTTCTAAAGGAATGGATTTGCTGATGAAAAATGATGTGTGTTTGTTTCGTCTGTACCATGTTAACTTAATGGGTTAAATTGATTTCTTAGAATAGCAGAAAGCCGTGGTTAGAAGGAACACTTTTCCCTCTATTTTGTAAAGTGCCAAATGCTGCAGTGCTACTTGGGGATCTACAGTGGTAGTTCACGTAACTAAAATCATAATACTAGAATTGGTTGTTAGACTATTTTGGTTTTAATTAGAGATACTGTATCCTTTTATTAAAAAATAATTCTGTCCTTTAAAAAAGGACAAATACTGTGGTGCTGGTTTTCTCATGTCCTACACCTTGTGTGTGCATGCACATTGAAGCCTGCAGCATAACATCATGTATTAAATAGTGTCCAATGTGAACACTGACATTTTATGTATATTTTTTGTAATATCAGTTTAAATGATTACACAGAATACATGATTGTAGACAAACAGGTCTTATTTTTTGCAACAATCAAGGATGTAAGGGAAATATGAGTGCATGGGTTCTCCTGACTTTGTCTATGAAACCCCACTGCCGGCGCTGAGTTGCTATCAGTGGGATTGCAGCGGTGTAATTTGAGTATACTTAAGAAGTTGAATAGATGAAGCCAATAATGTCCCAGTGGTCCTTTGAATTTGGCCCCATGAAATTAATTTCCACCTCAGTTTGTACACAGAATAAATTAATTCATACAGACCCAGTCCTGCTCTTCTATAATCTGTGTAATTGCTTGTTTATTCCAGCACCTGGTAGGTCTCTTTATCTCAGAACTTTTGTGCTCTGCAATATTAGCTTGTCTAAGGCTGTAAAATTAAAAGTTACTTAAGGATTTTATTGAGCTGAAGCGATTGTGTTTTCCAGCCATAGAGGGTTTGTTTACTTAGCAGCGATTCAACCCCACCCAGTTGTAAGGCCAGCCCAAGCTGTTATCACACAATAGGACTTGGTGTTTGACCATAACTGCACGTCTCACTCAACAGGCAATCAGCATTTTAATTAGTGATTAAAGGAAAGTCATTGTACTCTAGCTGCTTTATCACAATAGCCTAATAATTTTGTGTTGAATAAATAGATAATGCAAAAGGGAAACCTCCCCTCATAATGTTGTTGTCATTAAGGGCTCTTTTACTCATTTGTGTATGTATTAAAACACACATGACATGAATAGAGGTAATTATAATTACTACAGGTTTTCTGGCAGATTAGCTGACATTTTTTTCATTGTAAACCTTTTCCTTTATAATGCCACTCCAAAATGAATGCAGCATTTAAAAGTTCAGATAAAGGTAAGCAGTTGTGGCTCTGGCTCACTAAGGTGTGTGGACATGAATGATTGATTTGCTGTGTGCATCACTGGGATTAGGTACCTTGCATCATGACTGTGATGTACTGTGTAATTGATGCAAGCCCTTTCATAGCATTCTGAGATTGAAATCAATATTTATTTGGAGTGCAACAAATGTAATAAGCTGCCTTTCTTGTGTAAGCATTGGTCGAGCTCCATTTTTAGTTCAGTTTCATATGAGAACATTCAGAAGCAACTGATACATGTTTTGGTGTGGTTAAAGAATTAGTTAAGAGGATACAAACAAGATAAAGAAAACAATGTGGTCTGAAGCTATGAGTGCACAGAGTTAACATTCTTTTTATTGTGAAAGGACTGACACTTTATTAATAATTTTGTTTGTTTGCTACTACAAATATTCTTCATCTGCGTATTGCATAGATGGGAATTGTGTGTCACTAAGCTGCACTATGCTTTTATCTATACTAACAATGAATGTCAGTTACTAAAACACGTAACCGTTTGGAAACAATTAAGAAAATCTCGCCTTCTGTGTACCCAAGAGAGATTTCTAAGAGTAAACAGGTTATTGCAAAACTATAGTGCTGTAAATACAAATTTTTTTTTAATTTACAGCAAGGATGCACCTTTGATGCTTCGGAAGACTTGATATGAGGGCTTTCTGTTTCTTTGTTTTTTTTTGTTTTCCTTTTGAACAAAACCACTCTAACTTGTAATAAACTCAACTATTTCTATTCTATCTGAGAAATTAAGACATGGTAGCTAAAGGAGACGCTGTCAAATAGACCATTTTGTGTACTTTGCAAAGCATTTATACACCCAATTTTGATTACTTGGAACAAGAAGTTTTGAGTGCAGTGGTGATCATCATCAATGCTTGCTTTGCTAAGTTGTGATGTTCAGGTATTAAGGTTCAGAGAGCTGTGAGCACGGGGACTTTTCATGGACCTATTGCTTCTCGATGCACTTTTGAAGCGTTACAGTTCTTGTTTTTAAAAGTCAACACTCGCTCCATGCTCTCTTGCTACACTCTTAGTAATCCCTGCTGCTGGCAACTTTGGCATTTTGAAACAACAAGCTCGCCTACACCTGACTTGATGAAACAAACTCTGAAATAGATGCAGTGGTAATTTGCCCCTAGATTTTTAGAAGTGATGTTAAACCATTTTGCATGTTATGTGCTTGAAGGTATCAGAAGCATTATGTGAACCATGTAAGGGAAAGCTTTCATGCACAGATTTTTTTTTTTTTTTTTTTGTCCATCCTTCCTTCACCACCCCTGTCTCCTCTAACAGATCAAGTCCACAGAGACATGTAGACCTTTTTGGTGCTGAAGTAGGAGTTAACTGCTATTGATTTTGATTGTTTGTTTGTTTTGTTTCCGAAGGTGATCATTAATGGGACTGTGAGGCCTGAATTACTAACACATGTTGCACTAAAGGCTTTTTGAAGTGCCCATGCAAAATATCCTAAATGCTCAGAGCAGAGGGGAAACTAAATATTTGATGTAAAGACTGGATGGCCAGCATGAGAGGCGTGAAAATTAATGGAGACAGATCAGGCACACAGATTCTAGTTAGACTGGAGACAGAAAGCAGTGTTGTTAACTTCACCTATATAGATTTAGAAATGTTGGCTTTCGTTTACAGACTCTTTTTCTCTTAGTAACTGGAAGTCTTTCAAAATTTCGCTTCAGTATGGAGAGTTTTGACTGCCTTCCTCTTTTCTTCCACGATAGCATGCAACTTTAATTCATGTGTAAATAAATAATATGCCATGATTTGTGCTTTATTCTGTGTAGTAGGGTTTTTGAGGGAACAAAAAACTTTAACAACCCTGAGATGTTTTTAACTTGCTTGTCTTTGAAACGAATAATATTTTAAATGCATTTGTGATATATAGCTTATTGGGAAAAACATAAGTGGAATAGACAAGGTACCACTGCTAAAGTTGCTAACAACCCTCTTCCTCATAGATTTGTATTTCCGACAAAAGAATTATCTTAGTAAATGTCCAGTCTACAAGTAGGGTCCTCCCATAATTACAGTACTGTTGAAATATTACCCTATTTAACAGTATTTATGAGGTAATCACATAGCAGCGCATTGAGTGATTGGTAGTTCACATAGCAATGCCTTACAGCTGTCCAACATAGAAAATTTGGGGTACAAATCTGAGCCTCAGTAGTCAGTTCTAACAAAACCAGATCAATCAAAAGATATCAGCTTTACAGCTATAGACATCAGCTCATGTGTAGAAGTATGCACATCCTAACCCAAACTCTTATTTTTCTTCCACATATCTTCTGATCTGTTCTCTATCAGCATTGACCAGAAGTCCGCAGGAGTGCCAGAGAGCTCTCAGTGCGGGGGCTGCTGGCCACCAGCGTGGCCCCCAGACCTGCTGTGGTCTGGTCTCTATCAAAGGTATCTCTGTTTATGTACCACAAGACAAGAAGCAATCTGTAGGTTTCAGAAAAAGATCTGCCCATGGTAGTCATTTCATTTGTAAACCTTATGAGGTCAAAACCATTTTTGAGGAGCTGAGACACCATGTTAGTCTTACTCTTGAATTCAAAGATGGCCTCTGACATCAGTTTTGGAACATCTTTCAGAACAAAGTGCTAGCTGATCTCCACCCCTACCCAGCCCCACCTTCCCTTATGTGTTGTATTTTAGTCTGTTTTTTAAGTTAGCTTCACTTTTTCAGATTGCTAGTGAAAATGTCTCTGCCTCTGCTGCTGCTGCTGGTGATGTTGCCAGCTGTTTACAATTGTATCCTCTTTCCTAATGTCTTAGAACAATGCTCCGACACCTGATCAGTTTATATGTGCTTGGAATGACAGGTGAATTAAGGCATTTTTTTATGAGAGGATTTACAGAGAGAATGATGTTCTATTTCGGTACAATGGCAAATCTCCATTTCTTGCTGGTAAAAGAACTGGAAGATTAGAAAAAAAATGCTTCAAGTTCTGTACAGAAGGACAAAACCAGACTTAAAGTCAGTCTTAATAATTTTATGCTTGCTATCCAACTTATCTCTGTTCCTCTTGCACACTATGGAAAAAAATCCCAATAAAAGAGAAGTCTCTTGTGAATGATGCTCATAAATGTGAACAGCAGTTGTATGTTGGGCTTTTACACTGTCCTTGTTAGTGAAACAGTGATGGGTGGAGACTTTTCCTGTGTAATGAAGGAGGTGAGTTACTGTAGTCATTACTGTCGCTGTAAATGTGTAATTCTAAATACATGATAGCAAATAGTACTAAAGCTATGTGTCACTACTGTGATTCTTGTGATATTTGTGATAGCAACTGGGTGCTCTGTTGGGCCTGGCTCCATCAGCTATGCTCTGTCTCTCTGTCTTCCCAATCTTGCCCTTGGCCAAAGCAATGCCCTGTGGGTGGAGTGGGTTTGGGGGGAAATGAGTAAGGGAAGAGCACTGCAAGGAGTGCAGTTTAATTCCAAACTAGGAGGATAGAGCTGCCCTGGAAGTAGATACCACTGAGGACATAGATCCTATATAGAGTGAGAGACAGGGATGTTGGGAAGGAAACAGTGGCTGTGTCTTTGTGCTGCACACCTACATAATGCAGATCCCCAGGTGCAGATCCTGTATAGGTGATGTGTAGGTCACTGTTCCAGAACAAACAGATTGTGAGCTGGAAAGTCAAAAGGTGAAAGATCCCTGCTGGGATCTGCGGTCCCCTGAATCTCCACTGACTTTTTTTTTTTTTTTCCCTCCAGCCCAGTGAATTATCATATGACAACTATTATTTTCAGTTGGTAGTTCATTTTCATATTGCTTAAAGGCTAAGAAATATCTCTGTGCTGCAGAAAGCAGCTGCACATCTGGGAGAGGTTTTAGTGTTGGTGGATTTACTCCTGGTCCAAGGCTCAGTTATCTCCGTCATGAACAGTGTGACAAGCTCATTTTTTTTAAGAAAAATAATAAAATTGGTGTGGAGCTTGGCATAATGTTTGCAATGACAGTTAAGCCAAACTATTGCAGAATTGCATATATTTCTCTGCTCCTTTCTCTTGGCTTGGGGTTTTGATGTAATGAGCAACTTCTCCTGTAATACTAAGTAAATAAAGCAAAGCCCTCTCTGTTGTCATCATTAATAGTATAGTAGCTGTATTACATAATGTATGTGCATAATCAATACCTGTGAAGGCAAGATGGGCATTACATCGTGAAGCTTTCCTAACAATGGAATTGCTAAACCAGTCATTTAGATGGGTTTTCCAATAACTGTTTTGTACCTTTAGTACTGTAATCACTTTTGGCAGATGGTAGTAAATATGACTCTCATGCTCTTTTAATACCTCAAAAATTAGTTTATTAGTAACTTGATACTTGTATCAAGTAGTATCATGATAGGTTTTAGCATCATGAGTCAAATGTCACCCTCTTCCTATATGCTGGATGACGTGTGGAGAGGGGATGTTTGTAGTTTTTTTTAAGTTATGTGTGACTTAGATGTCTCTTAATTGGTGACCTACTTCCTCTGCAAGTATCAGAGAAGAACAGGCTTGTAGACTCCTGTTGTCTCTTCTTCCTGTTCTGCTCTTCTGTCGTGTTATTCCTCCTGTTGTGTATTCCTGCTGAGATTAAACATAGTGGCAACATGCCAATCCCTTTTGGAGAACCTGCCAATTTGAGAGTGGGATGTTCGTTGTGATGTGGTCCATGCCCTTCCTTCCTAAATAGTAAATAGATAACTCCTAACTAGCTGAGTTCCAGGTTGTATTTCTATTGTATAGTATTATAATAGTTGTACAATCCTGAACGGTAGTGGTCTGGCTTGCTGTGATGCAAGGGGAATAGTTTTTTTTCAGCCTCTTAGTCAGTTTTTGATTTCTCTTTTTCTAGTGTACGATCATATCAACAGAAAACCCCTCATATTTTGGCACTGTGAGAAGGTAGATGCAGAAATTTTTGCAGTTAACAGAATAAGATCTTGGGAACCCTTAAATTATGGAACTGTTATAACGCTTTTTTTAATAGGCAGTGTTGTTGATATCAAGTTACAAAGCAATGTGTATTTCCATGCACAGTACTTTGTAGCAACCTGCATATACTAGCTGTTCTGAATCCTTTTGCAAACATGCGGACTCCCAGTAGTCTTTTCCTGCTGTAGTTATTAATGCAGCCACTACTTATCACTGGTGCTATTATCCAGAATTATCAACAGCTAATAAACACATTATCCTCCTAAGCTAAACTTTAACAATGTATTTTTTATTAATAAATATAGAACTCTAAGTGGTATAAAATATATAAGCTAGTTATAGAACTATTAATAATATATAATGCATTAATATGTAATTAATTTTTTTACCATTAACAGAAATGTTCCTAGCCACTTGTCATAGGAAAAAGTTATTCTCCACCTTTAGGTTATTACTATTCTCATAAAAGTCAGAGGGCCTACTTGGAAATGAGAATCCTCTCTACAAAAGGTATAAACCATAACAGGAAAATATAGTCATATATTCTAATGGAGCTGACGTGCTAGTTAGTATTTAATCAGAATGCCTCCTTCTAGACCTAAGGCATAGACAGAAATCAATTTTACAACTCGATGTTTACAACATACAAAACAAAGTTGTTGGGTTTTTTTAAGAAGTGTACATCTGAACAATATTTACTGTATTTTTATTTTAATGAATTTGAAGTTCTTTACTTAGATTCTGTCTACTTGGTTTGGGATCAACTAAAGCCTGAGGTGGGGGAATTCCTTTTATTAAATTGTAAGTATGTCATCGCTCTGGCTCTGAAAATGCATTTGTTGTCCTGTAAATCCAGCAGTGATTGTTGAAGTTCCTTCATTTGCAGTTTGCATTTTTTGACATGCTGCAAATCCAGTAAGGTCTTATGCGTTCTACACAAATGTCTTCAGCATTTATTTTCAGATCTGAATTATCGCTGTTCTATAAAATATTGCACCCGGGTTTGCAGAACCCCTTTAATCCTCTAGTTTCTCACTTTACAGACAGAGAGGTTTCATATTATGAACACTGACTAGGATAACACTTTCAAGATTTCTTAATGATTATGGTATTGTAAACTGTCAAATGGCATTACCTTTGGCAGGCAGTGATGCAACTGTCTTTCTAATTAAGTTGTATGCTTTCATAAGCACAGAGTTCATTTCTACAGGACCTAGTGCTGCAAGAATGGACTTTGTTACTCAGTTATTTTGACACAAGTCTGGATGTTGACAGTCTTACCTGATGTAAGAATATAATGTGTCAAGCTTGGTTGTTTTTTGATTCTTTTGGTGGTGTTTCGTGGGTTGGTTTTGGTTTTGTGTTTTTGCTTGTTCAATATTGTTTCAGCTCCAGATCAGAAATACAGGAGAAGCACTTCCAAGAACTTCTAATTCATGGTATATTTCCAATGACAAGTGCACAGTGTCATTTTTGGAGCCAAATTGTGGGCATTTGTGGAGAAGGTCGTGGGTCCACCTCTTTGAGCTGGTTTCAATACAGCAATATTTCATTCGGGTGGTTGGTGTTTTCTGTTTCACTGATCAGAATAGACCACAGAGCAAAGCAGTGAGCTGCACAGTGTTGGTGAAAAAACAGTGCAGTGAGGAGAAATGAAAAAGTCATCTATATGTTGACTAGTCACTGTGTGTGCATGTGGGCATTGCATGGTTGATTTGCTAGGCATCTTTCATATAGAACATGTCATTTCTTACAACCCATTTTTTTGGTGGTTTTAATGTGCTGTTTTACAAATACAGCGTTGCTGTAGGCCCTCTTAAAGCTGTGCCAACCTTGTGCCAACTGTGCATTCTCTACAAGTGGTCCTAACTGTCAGTGTGAGTTATATAGCCTTTCAAGTGTGCTTGATAAATGAAAGTCTGAAATGGTGTTTGTACTGCAGCTTAAAAATATGCATATTGTAAAGCTATTCAGAAGCAAGGAGTTGAACCTACACGTTGAGTTTCAGCTATTCAACCAAAGACAAAAAGGTGACTGAATTCAGTCTTAAATTTTATAGAAGTAAATTTAATGGTGAGCACAATCACACTCTGTGGTGATTGTTTTCAGTGCTGCTTTATTAAGTTATGTAATGGCAAGAGTTCAAACTCCAGAGATAGTCTCTAAATCTACCATTTCAACAATGTTAGAACGCTTGTCAGTAACAAGTATATGGGTTTTCAAAGTGCAGAGATTTTTTTACCTAGATACTGCTGCAGCTTGTGATTTTTTATTTCAATAGTTTGGAGGTTTTAGACTTAATACCCTGCTTTTAAAAAATGTTTTAAAATCTTGTTTTATTCCCCAAAGATTTGTTTTCTGCTGTTGCGATTACATGATGACAGCTAGCTGGCTTTTAAAATTGATCAGGAAGTATTCTGGCAGTCATTCAGTGTTGTAATAGCACTTTAATGGATATGAGCTATTCACCCAGATCAGACTCAATGTCAAAACAGGCGAAAATACAGCTGTCACTCTGGACAAGAAGTTACACATATGCAAGCAGCTGCTAATAATACTGGAAAGGAAGCCTTGTAATAATGCTTTGAAGGTGCATGCACGTATATGCATACTTACTGCTTCTACATGTGTAGGTGCCTTTTAACAAACATGCTAGAGACGTAATTTTCTGGCCATTGGTGTGCTTAGGAAAAAGAGAGAAGTGGAACATCCATTCTTACCTGTAAGGAAGTTGTGAGAAGTTCATTATGTGCTGGTGGGCTCCCGGGTTTCTAGAAGTAAGAAGCTCTGAATGACGTGTTGCTAGGACTGTGGTGGAAATTTTATCTTTTAACAAAATGTTGACTTGGTTGTGGGTCCTCATTTAATTCACGTTGTGCTGTTGTTTTCAGTGGAACTTTGACTATGCTTATAGATCAAGAATATGGCTATAGAAATGCAGTGGCTTTCATTCTTCTGTCAGAAAATTAAACAGCAGTATCTTAATGCTCATATGGTAGAATTTAATTTTTTTTGTCAGGGTGCTTTGCTCTCCTTTGTGTGTGTTCTAGGGTTGAAACATGTTGCATATATGGTTTATTTTAAGATCCTTTGATGTCAGAGAGGTAATTGAGTAATCTTTATGTGGACAAAAGCATTCATGCTTTCCTACTGTGAAGAGCATATATAGTTATACATGGATAGAGCTGATGTTTGATATAAATGAAAGCTATGACCTATAGCCATGGTATGTTTTCATTCCTATTTGGAATTTTAGGATGGAGATAAGTAAATTTAGTGTACAGGAATGTTTTACTGTTTGGCTAAATAATGGTGGAGAAAGTCAAGAAGCAGTGACATTGTGGAATGCCTTGTACCCCCTTTTAATATATAGTACACCTCTTGCATAATACAGGCTATTGCCAAAGCTAATTGGGTAGTGAACAGGTGATGTCCTTGCTTGATTTTTCTACTCTTGCTTGCATTAATGAGTCTGGTGGCTTAATTTTGTCTTTTAAAGGGACTTTTTTTTCCATAGAGTTTTAGTTGGATATATTTCTCAATGTTAAAAATACGTGAGAATTGGGATATGCAAATTTATAAGAAATGCAGGACATCCTCTGTGTATATTAAATATGTTAACATAGCTTCCTAGCTAAAGGTATTAATTCAGATGTTAGAGAGTATTTTGAGAAGGCCGTAAAATAGTAAGTCACTTATACAAGCATAATATATACAAGTAAAGAATCTATACCAAAGTTTGAAAGTTAAAAATAATTTTATATGTATACACACACACATATTTAATTATATTCATGAGCTCTCTCTGTTTCAGACACCACTAAACCTTCACACACCAAACTGCATTTAGCAACTGTGGGGAGGATAAAACTGGCCAAAAACTTGAGGATTAGCCCTCCTTTTGTATGGCTTAGAGACCCAGGAAGGACGCTGGACAGGCCAGTGAAGCAGTCAGTCCGTGCTAAAATGAGAGGTTTTCTGTCTGGGATGAGACATCTGAGACAGGCCTGTCCTTGGGGACAGCAAGTAGAGGAATGAATGCATGTCACCCGAGATCATTGAAGCACTGAGAGAAGGAGGAGTGGGACCAGCCCCTGTGTGGTTCTTGTTGGCTAAAGCACTTCTGGTTTTTGTGCCATTTCTAGTCTATAGGGGAAATAAAAGTAAGCACTAGGTAGTGCTACATGTCATGTGCTTATAAAGAGTATGCACTTAATATCTGTTCCTCTTTAGGCATGTAGATCTGTATTAGACCTGAAATTGAGCCTATACAAGTGGAATAAGGTAATGTTCTGCATAAGCAAATCTGTAAGCTAGATATGTTGCATCCTTCTCCTGGAAAAGGGAATTGTTTTCAAGCTCATATATTCCTCCTGGATGGCTGGATTTTCAGAAACTGCTAAGTTTTTAAGTCTTTACAAATTACAGTTCAGGAATTGTATTGTTTTGGCTATTTAAAATGGGAATCTCTTTGATCTAGCAAAATTTTTAAAGGTACAATGAGCAGTACGGTATTTACTCACATGCTGTGGGGTTACTCATTGTTTGATTTTTTTGTTTTGAAGTCAAACTGAATTGGGAAGAAAATTTTTTTCAAAACACTAACCAGAAAGAATGTTTTCTTACCTGCAAACTGTTTGGGTTTTTTTTTTTCCCCTCCACAATCATGTTTCCCCCTCCAAAAGTGAAAATTTACTTCTTCAAACAACAGTCCATGATGTTTGTCTGCCTAGTGCTTCTTTTCTCTTCTGCTCTCTCGCTGTTCCATGGAATATTTGCAGTGCCTGTAACTGCTCAGCACATTGAGAAGAAAATGCACACCTCTGTGCTCCTTTGAGTCACAGGCTTTCAGAACTGGTTCCCACCGTGGTAACCACATCTGGCTGTGGAATCAGGATCATGGCAGAGTTGCAGCACAGGCATCTAATGACTTGCTCTGCCTGGTATAAATTGCTCAAACAGCATCCTTCCAGGTTTTCCTCTCAAGGGAGCAAATGCTTTAAAGAATGACCTTCCTCTGCCCCAGCATGTCAACCTGGGAAGTTTCTATTTGCTATTGAATTCTTGACAAGTAATAGGCAGTACTTAAACCTACTTAGGACATAAAATGTGAAAGATATGCTGCTTTTTTCTTTAAACCAGCATTGTTTTCTTTAATATCGTATTAAAAGTGTGTTACTTACATTTCAGTTTTTTCCTTGTGCCTCAGCATTGAAAAAGGCATTTTCTTTTTAAATGCCTCTTCTGAAAGTAGGAGACCTAAAATATGTTTTCAAACCCATTGTTCTCAACCTTCTCATCCTTAAATCACACAGTACTAGAGTGTTCATTCCCTCAGAACTGGAAGGACTAATAGTACCCTCTATCATTTCAATAAATGACAATACTGAAAAAATTCATTATCTTAGTCTTTTCCTGAAACATCAAATCCATGAGTGTTTTGCTCTAACAGAAAACCAGTTCATTTTGAGTCATTAAGCAGACAGCAAGCGCAGTATTGTCTTTGCAATTGGTTGTTCTGATATTGGTTCTGAACTGAGTCTCGCTACTTGTACTCAGTGGAAATCCCAGAAATTTGTTCATAATTGTTTTTCTTAACAGTAATTTCTAATTTTGCACTAAGATTCAGGGAACAAAATGTTATTAGAAACCAGACAGAATCCATATCGGTTGTCTTCTTTTTTAAGCTGAGAAAAATAATTTGCAATTATGGCTAATTACATATAATCCTTAGTAATCCTCCACAAAAAGTACAAACTGTCAGGCCACACAGTTCTCTTCAGGACTTGAGCTCCTTATGTGTGAATCTGAGAGGTTTTTTTGGTGGGCGTGGTGGGTTTTTTGTTGTGTGTGTGTTGTGGGTTTTTTTTTAATCAGTTCAGCACTGACTTGTTAACAACTTTTTATGATTTAATATGGAATGCTGGTTGGGAGGGTAGTGGAAAAAAACAGATCCCAATAAAGCTGAAAAAGGTAATGAAAAATAACCAGAAGTGGTTTTTGCCCTTCTTTAGAGTAACATTTGTGAGGTTTAGAAATGTTATCTTTGGAGATTTTCTCACTTGGACAAGTGCTTTATATGAAAGAAACATTTGTGGACATTTCGCAAATATATTTGTTTATGTTTTTAGGGAAGCGTATTTGTTCCTTTCATATTAATCACAGCAGGGAGAGAATTCTTTCATTTTCAAAAAACACAGTTCTTATAGTTACGTATAACTGAGATCTGTTGGGTTTTGGTATCCTTGTTTTTTTTTTAAAAACAACAAACCAGAAAACCCCCACCACACAAAGGCCAAGCAAGTTGCAAGTGGTGTCGTAAAGGAATGCTTCTACCAAGTTTACTTCTCCTCTAGGGATTAAGTCAGCTGTGCAGACACTTGCTGTGTTTTAGGTCAATCTGTGAAAATGTCTAGTGTAGAACTGAAAGTTTCTATTCACACCATTTACTCCATATATTGTAGTGTGGACGAGATTGTTGCTGAAGTGGTTGAATGTTTTGATAAAAGCATATTACAAGTAGAAGATGCAATTTAATGCTTTGCACTTGATTGAGTTTCTTTTTTTTTCAGGTTGTTGTTTCTGTATAGAAAGTAAACGGCAGTGGAGTTTACTTGGAACATGCTCACCTGCCAGGCTCGCTTTGCTTAGAAGCACATGTATGGTGTCTGCAAAGGCTTGAGCTTTTCTTGTTTGTTTTCAGAGTGTGTGTGTTTGGTTTTGATTTTGTGGTGTGTGTGGGTTTTTTGTTTGTTTTTTTTCCTTGCATTATTTTTCAGTGTGTGGGGGGGTGTTTTTTTCTTGACTTCTTTTTTTTTTTCCATTATCCAGAGGGGGGTTACTATTAATTAACACACAAGCAATATGATCATTTATCATTTCCATTGCAAGGGTCTAAGGCTGATCCTTTAACACTGGTAAATATATATTAAAAAAATTATATATACAAGAGGTTAGAAAGACTCTTGAAGTTTAATTTGTCTGTTTACCACCATTATTCCCTGAGGCCTGTATTTTATGCACACTCCTTTCCAGAGCATGCTTTACTGCTAATTGAACTTAACCCAAACCCCTTTGCCTATCCTTTTTCGTTCTCATTCCCATCCCTCATACTCTCAAAGAGAAATCTATACTTGGATTTCAAATGTCTTTAAATCTTTAATCAACTTTTTTTTGGGGGGGCAGCACAGGTCATGTCAGTTAATGGGGTGATGGAGGACTTTGAGGGACTGGTAGAACTTTGTCCTAGCACTGAGAAATACTGGATCTAGAAATTTTGGGGAATGCAAGAGGTTCCTGCTTCTCTAGCCCATTGCCACAGTGACCATTCCAGCTTATGGTGTGACTGGTGCTCCTGCCACTCGTCGCCTCAGCAGTGGATGGCAGGAACCTTTCTGAGGTGTGTGCAAGCCTTGGGCTCAGCTCAGGCTCTGATGAAAGCAAGTCCTGCAGCTGTATGCTTTCCCTGTATGCTGGCTGGTGTGTCCCAGATAAGCATAGCTGCTGGTGTGTGTAGCAGGGGTGGGGGTGCGAGTGTATAAAACAGTGGGGACCCATGCTGCTGAGGTTGCTGGACTCCCGATTAAACTTGGAATTGAATTTAGGGCTGGCATATAATAGGCAATCACTGTGGACTATGTTGAATTACTGTGTTTTGGTTTTGTTTAACTATTTGGGATTTACAGTCTGTTCCATATGGGTGGCTTGCAGGCTCTGTTTTCAAAACTGCATGTTAAAATAGCTTAGTCTACTGATGTCTTAATTATTTATTCTCTTGCTAAGGTCCTTGTCCATTAAAAACAGCAATGTTCTGTCCAACTGTAAATGGAAAAATAACTTTCTTTTGGCTACCAGTATTAATGGGAATCCAGTAACAGATGCTCATGTTATCTGTGTTTAATGGGAAGAGGTAGCTATGGATACTAGCACCGTGAGGCTAGGGAAATGTCTGTCCTCTTGGGTTTTGCTCATGGAGTTGAGTTTGCAGCTACTCTACAGTTCACGGTCTTGAGGTAGCAATCCCAAGCACCACCATGCTTTGGGATGTTTCTGAGAAGCCATCATGGACAGTTTAGCTATACTCTGCATATCAGAGGAGATATGAATCATAAGATGCATGGTGTCAGCAGGAGTCTGTAGATCAAATAGCATTAGTGGGTTTTGACTTTGTCCGTAGCCAGCAGGTGCTAACCCATTGAAGCCTCACTCAAGGCTATGTAAGTTTTCTATACGTTTACAGCACGGCATTTTGGAAGTTGAAAAATTATTCAGAAGTAGTAACTATGATGGAATTTTGCAGTGCAAGTTAATGACGTTATCTTGTGGTTCACTCTGCATGGACAAGCTGATCTCTGCCATCACTTCAGTTTGTTAACTGTAGCCACTGTGTGAATTTTTTTTTTCTCTTTGTGCACAGCAGTCTCAGCTGTTTGTGGCAGGCCAGCAGTAGAAAAACACACACACACACTGCACGGCCACCTTTTGCCCTCTTCTGTCTTAGTGAGAGGCCCGTCTGCCCAGCTCCAGCATGTAGCAGAGAGGAGCATCTGGCCCTTTGTGATTGGAAACTTGCTGGGTAACTGATTCCGTATGCAGAATTAAGGATGCTGAAATAGACCCTGATGACAGCAAAGCTTTCATGAGAGGGTTCAAGAAGTTGACATTGATGCCTTAGAACAGTTGAAAAGAAATAATGACGTGGAAGTGAACTAATATAAATAATTTAATAGGAAATCTCTGTGCAGTCTCAAATACAGTCCTCTTTTGTTCTGAAATATGTTAGTGTCTGGCTATTTTTCTGGTGTTATGGAGCGAGTATAAAGATCTAGAAAAGTTGTAAAATATTGTCACCAGCAGAATAGCAGAGTCAGAGCATTTCAAAAGAACAGCAGTTTTTCAGAGAACAAATTATGCAAAGTAACATCAGGAGAGGGAAGGAGCATTTTATTCTTACAGGTCTTACCATTTTACCATTACCCTGTATGCAATCTTAGCAGTTTTGGGAGTTGACACTTTTACAACATATTGGGCAAAAGTACTGGAAATTCAGTTTCCTGGTGTTGGGGGGGGAGGGGAAGTGAACAAGGATAGCCTGTTATCCAAGTCACTTGAAAAACATTCCTCTAGTTATGTTTAATGCTTTACTCATCAGAACTGATGTATTTTTTCTTTTTCTTTTTTTTTTTCTTTTTTTTTTTTAATTTGGAAAAAAAATAAGCTGGCCACTGCTACTAGGTGGAAAAATATGAATAATCATCAGTGCCGTTCTACAAAACAGTTAGGGGTAGACGCCAATATCCTTTGGTTATTTGGAATATCAGTTTGAAAATAAAATTAAACAATGTATAGCTGTGCACCACCTTTTTGTATGTTTACTAGACTGTATTTAAAATATTTTTGTCAGGAGTTGCATTTTCTCTGCACTGAGCTTGCCTTTGTGTGGAGCTGGGAGGTTCATATGAACAGACTTTCTGTCCTTTAGTTTTTGAAGACTTTTGGCTTGGATTTATGTGGCTTAACTACATTTTAATAAAAGATTACAATATTCGGTATAGTTATCTCAGCATGAATATTGGAACAAAGTGCGGTTTCATCAGACTTCATCTATAACAGTTTTCTGGCTTTGAGGTAGCATTTGTATATACTAAGCAGAGAGTCAATAGACGTAATCTTAGACAGGTTTTGGTGTGTGTGTGTGTTGGGTTTTTTTTGAGTACTCTTCTGCTATCTGGTTGCAGTCTAATTTCCATTGTATTCACTCTGCTATAGAAATACTTAATGTCAGGAAGGAGATATTTACTGGAATACACGAGTCCAGAATTCATCATGATTCAGTGTGAAATCCGCTCGCCCTTTGCTCCCCACCCCTCTTGAATTGGAATGAAATGTGCCTTAAACTGAAGTGAAATACATCACATGCAGCAACAGTGGGCCCTTGCTTCGCCTCTATTCCTGGTGTGAAATCGATACACTATCTTTCCTCCTGACCTGTTCTGTGACCTCCATTGCAGCTTTCATGCTGAACAGCAATTGCTTTGAACAGTCTGGGTCTGCCACAGCTCACAAATGATTCTCAGCCTCTGTCTAAAACCGGTGCTGATAACAAAAGCTTGATTTTAAATAATGCAGCTGTAGTCATCTCCTAATTATGAATTACATGAAAGTGCATGGTCTTCTATTATTAAACATTTTCAATAGCGTGTACGGTATGTATGCAGCCAGAATAATTCCTCACTGAGACGACACAGGAGTTCTGTTCTTAAATGTATCTGATAAACTTTATGTTGTTATGGAAGAAGAGAAACGTAGCAAATACTTCAGAAGACTATTCATGCTATTTTTAAGTGGAAACACATTTTTCTTTGACTTTATCACTAGCTAATATGTACTTTTTTTTTTCTAACATTTGAATTTTCAAAGAAAAAACATTAGATGATACATACATTCCAAAGAAGGGGACTGTTTCTTGGACTAAGATGTTTTAAAGCTGTCACAAAAGTAAGCAAACCCAAATCCTTTGGTTAAAAGGAAAAAATCAAATCAGAGGGGAAAACACATACTGCATTCCTGATTACTAACTAATAGTGATTCAGGAAATATCAGCATTTTTGAAGGTTTATTTTTTTGGAGGGCATGATTTACCAGAGGATTATTGTGGAAGCAAAGGCGAATTGAAGATATAATGGGCATTTATGCTTGCACCAAGAAGTCTATTGTGCTGTTAGCTAGATTACTTTAATAGCCTTTACTGGCTTTGAAATCAAGAAGCTGCATGAACTGCCGGATAAGCATTCATTTTTCCAAAATTTTGTGGTAGGAAATTGGATATCCATGGGTTTCTCTTATGAAATGTCTCTGCCATTCTTGTCCCCAAAACAAAAATGTGACTGTAGCAATTTTGGCATCATGTTTGAAGTAAAAATCAGCTTTCAACATAATGTAGTTTACTAAGCAATGCTAAACCTTGTAATGGTAAATTTACTGTTTGGATTTTACTTATTTATGAAACATTTTAATTCTTTTATTGATTCTTCATGTATTCATTCTGGCTGTTACTAGCTTAGATTTCTTATATCACCAGAATCTGGGAAGAGAGATATGTATAATGATGGTGTCTGTATGATTCAAAGAACCATAAGATTGGTTGTGAATTACTGGTGTCAGACTAAATAATATGTTACAGAAATAATATCCGTTTGTTAAATGATATCTGTTTGGAACATTTTCCAGTCATCTCTATAGCGTTAGAGTTTTAACATTACTGTCACCTTGATTTGGAGAACTTAAGGTGTGTAAAACTTGCTGCGTTTCCAAAATATAATATTATCATTGTAATATAGGCGCTCAAGACATAGTTACTGATGCAGTATCCCTGTCCAGTAGCAATATTAAAATAAAAAGAAACAACATGCCACAATGAAACAACGACAACAAAAAAATCAGACTGTTTTAAGAATGTTCTTAAAAAAAAAAAAAAAAAGCCTAAATGGGCTTATAAGAATCAGATAACCAGGAATCAGAAATCAAATAGACAGGTGATGTTGCTGTGAACCCTTCTAAGCACATTCATGCTTCTTAAAAATAAAGTTTTCTTACAAAATAAAGTTTTATTGAGTTGTTCTTTGAGGCTTTCCGTGCCCCAGCTGTTTTTGCTCCATTAATACATTTAGATTTCTGTTTTTCACTCATTGCTCATGAAGAGGTGTACATAAAAAAAAAAAAAAGCCTGTCAAAATAGGTCCAAGTCAGCAAGAGGCAATGAGTAGTTTGAGCACTAGTTACTGAGAACCATTTATTCTTTAACATCAACATCATCCTTTTTGACCGCTAGATGACATCTATGTTTTGCTGCACAACTCCGGGCTTATTTTCTGTAATTCTAGACTGATCTCTGCTAGTTGTTTATTTTTAAAAGTAATTTAAAACATGCTGTACTCTAAACACGGATGAAGTACATAATGCAGTATTTTCAGCTTAAGCCAATATAGAAGAAAGGTATGTGTGCAATACTGTATATCCACATTGACTTATCTGCAAACAAACACAAGTTGATACAGTGTTTAATAAAAATTGTACTTACTTACACATAATGGAAATTGCACTTGCAAAACAGGAGGGAGAATTTTTGTGACTTAGGAGTCAGCTCCCATTTGGGGGGGTGTGTGTGTGGCTGGTGTGCATGCACAGTTCTGCACATGTAGTGCTACAGACACAGGTTCGGCATCTGCAGAAACTTAGGCTTCAGGTAAGCAAAGGGAAAATAAGTAGCTCATATTTCCATGTTGCTGCTGGTGTTGTTTCTCTGTAAACACAGTCCTAGTTTGAATATAATCTTTCTGTGAGTGTATTTTGTGAAAAATTGCCACACAGTAGTTCAAGAACTCTTCTTGTCACTCACAAGTTCAAGATAAATAATAGGGGTCTCCCATTCATAGAAATAACCAGTTTCAATTGTGAGAGATTTATAAGACTATATAGTGATCAAAATAGTTTTGAAGCAGACAATAGTATGCTAACCTAAAAATAAAGTGGAGAGTATTTCTCACATTTTTTTTCTTTCATGGAATACTCCCAAACAGCATTTTCCAAATATTTTATTAAAGTTCAATTCCCTTAGCCAGAGGTTGTTTTATTATTACTGTGAATATGAGCAAGTAATATGGTGTATGTTCCCTCCAATGAATTGCTGTGCAACAAGACTTAATGCTAATTCTACCTTTCCCAAAATCTGATATAAAGCAATTTATCTTCTAAATAATACTCCTGAGTACTAAACCTGAAATGTTTTGGCTTCAGCCCAAGTCAAACTTCAGGAAGCTAATTCTCAGGAGCAAATTCCCTACCTCTGTAAATTTAATTGTTGTAATGAATAGAATACATGTGTCAGGATACTATTTATGAATTCTGCCTGTTTACTTTTTGTTCCTGAAACAGAAACATCAAAGTGACAGCATGAAGCTCACATAAGTTTCACAGGCAATTTTTTTTTTTTTTTTAAACAAAAAAAATTGAGATATAAACCTGTTAAAGTGGACAAATCCTATCCCCTCATCTGAGGGGTTTGAAAAACTTTGTCACTGACATGTAGTCTATCCCTGTGTTCTGCAGAGCTCTGTGTAAGAGTTTCCTGCATTTTGCTGTCCTAGGAGATCCTGTCAGTGGAAATGGATGAGCAGTAAGTACATGAATCCACCAGCAAAAAATAGTGTATGTACTGGGGCACTGAGAACATGGACTTTCAGCCTGTGGGGGGCAAGTCTTACAGCATCAGCAGCCATGTTTTTTTTTCCTCTCATATGAGGGAATGAAACCCTGCAGTCCAATTCAGACCTCTTAGATTGTGGACTGAAGATTGAATCTAGCCCTACAGGTCTAGTTCTGCTACTGGTTCTATTCTCTGCTCTAACAATGGCAAAATTGAGGGTCCAAACATTTAAAAAATACTTTGCTTATCCCAGTAGTGATATAACTAACTTAAAAGCATTATTTTGTCCACTTTACAATAAAATGTTCACATTTTATTTGAAAATTAAAAAAAAAATCTTAGAACTTAAATGCGTAAAAGAAACAAGGATGACTCTTATGCTTGAAAATGGTGCCTTTCTAATCTATTAGAAATTAGTTATGACATATTAATCAGAATGAGGAAAAGATGGTGTGATGTTTATGACTGTCAAAAATTTCTGAAAATGTCCCCCACTAGAATTTTTTTGAGGAAAATTTAATACTTTTATGAGCCTTTTTAAAAGGGAATAAGATATGGAAGAAGCTCACTTCTGCTTAGGTTTGTAGAGATTAGAAGAAACTGAGGGACTTCTGAGGCACCTCACTGAGCAAACAGGCAGAATAATGGCAGCTGATTCATTGCTGACAAATGAAACTTAGTGCACATTGGAAAAAGACAACCTGAACTACTCATACACATTACGCTGTTTTAAATTAACTATAACCTAGAGGAAATAATTTCTGGATGTTACTGTGGGCAGCTCAGTGAAAATCTCTGCTTTAGTGTATGACACTAAACATAAAAGCAAAGAAAATGTTCAGCTATATTGACATATAGGGTAGAAGATGGTATTGAAAATGCATGTAATGATACTATAGTGTGAGCAGTACAGCAAATGTGTTATGGTATATAGATCGATGGTATGACATCACTTGAATAATGTGTTCAGTTCTGATCACTGTGAGAAAGATATAGCAAGAATAGAGCCAGTCTGAAACAACAAAAAATATTTGTGTTTAATGTGAAGAGGCTGAAGAGATTGGGCGAGTATCGAGAGAAATAAGATCAGAGTTGAATGTCATACAAAATACTAACAGTTATGCACCGAATGCTCCCATTTAGTATGCTTATAATGAGAGATGCATGTGGATATAATGTAAAATTAAAAGTTGACCATCTAAGAATACAAAAATGTGCTCAGTCTCCCTCCCTATGCTGTATGATTAATTATTGAATTTCATTGCCCTCTGCATCCTTTATATAAAAAAATGTAGAAAGATTCAGAAAGGATTTGACATTTGAAGTATTGAGGACATTCACCATTTCAGCAGGGGATGGACTGAGGTTTGGGAATTCAAGATCTCACTTCACTTCTGTCTGATACTGACCTGCTCTGTGACCTTGGGCTTTGCCTCACAGTCTTTCTCAGCTGCAGAAGTTTTTAGTTCTAAAGGACCCAGGACAAGACTTACAAAACTATTTAACTGCTTAACTTTTAAGCAGGTGCTAAGCTTCCCATTTAATCGGTATGAAGTTAGATTCCTATGTAAGAATTAACTGTCCAAGAGCTTTGTGTATGTTGTGTCCTAGACAGAGATCCCTGATGGTCTCCATGTAAACAATACCAAATTTCAGAAAAGCATGGGGGGGGAGGAGTTTGTTTTTGTGACAGAACTATGTATGTTAAGGTAGATATGAGCCAACTACTAACTGGATGGACTTCTGTAATAATCTTAACCTCACAACAGGTGTTTTTTTCAAAGCTGTTCATACTTTATGTGTTTATGAAATGCAGAAAAACATCAGACCCAAGTAGTATAATCAAATGAATAATTGTTGTAGTCTGTGCTGCTTTTATAATATCAGTGCAGTGGGGGGAAGCAAAACAAACAAACAAAAACCAGACATACTAGATATACAGGTTAGTTTATATAATAGTCTGATGCCCTGGAAATGGCTTTAAGGCCTTCTAGCTGCATGAGATTACTGTCAAGTTTGCTGGAAGGAGTTTCTTCAGCAGAGGCCAACCCCAAATAAACTCTCTATTTTATGATGAGAGGGGACTTGTACATGCAAATCAGCCAGACTCTTATTAGTTTTCTGTTCAGGTATCCCATTGTACACTGCAGTAAG